>NC_072447.2:152716136-153019166 GCF_028878055.3 Symphalangus syndactylus | reverse complement strand
GGGACCCAAAACAACCCTCTCCTAGGTGCCTCACCAGTCGCTGCAGGGATCACAATTTCAAGTTTGTTTTTTTATGGTCAAAGTCCAGCATAGATTAAATGAAGGGGTGGTGATGATTGTGTTAAAAGAGAACTCCAAACCAGTTTAACTCTTGGACACACATCCCATCTCACCGTGGTGCTTCTAACCTTCTAGAGATGATGGGCTCCTATTTTCCGATGACAAAGCTCCCCACAGGATTGCTGCCTGGCCATCAGGGAGTGCCTCTGTAACTGAGGCTGAGATCCCACTTTCAGTCCTCCAGCTGTGGCCCACCCCTGCTCCACCACCGGGTATGGCCTGTCCTAGGCTCTTAGGTATGGCTGCATTGTGAAATGATGGCTACAGAGCTGGCATCTCCTGTAGTCTAGTTCATCTAGTGCACTACATCATAGTTAAAAGAAATCTGTTTAAGCCACTGAGGGTGGCTCCTAGTGCCAACTCCAAGAACAGGAAGCTTCCCTTTCTTGGGAGGAGGGGCAGATGGTAAGGTGGATGGTCCAGGTGAATGGGAGCAGGGCAACCACAGTAAGTACTGGACAACAACACAAAGACTCCATGTGTGGCTTCCATCGAGTCCCTCTCCAATTGGTTTGGCCTTCTCTGTCCCATGCAGCACTTCAGCAAGGGGCCTGGCTGAAGGCTATGAATTGTGTGGAGCCTCCTCATTGCAGTCTCCAACCATCTGATGCTGGGAAAATGTCACCAGGATGCAGCCATGCCATGTGGCCAATGAACCGAGAAAACACCCCTTTTCTAGAATGCTCTAAAGAGGCAGAATAATTCAGAGGTGAGGAAGGAAATACTCCACCAGAGACCCGGGCAGTTCCTACAAAAGCCAGACTTTCCTTCACCTTGGGAGTGACAAGACCGGTGGAAAGCCCTCTCAAGCAGTAACCCCCAAATGCTCTGCAAGCCGGTGGGGTCCAGATACCGCACAGGCGAGTGGGCTGTCAAATCCCATCATTGTGATGTAAATATCTCTAGGCTGCCCTCGGCTGTGCCTGACCCTGTCCTCAGCTTTCCACACCTCCACCTACAGCCCATGCACAGAAGGACCACCCAGGAATGCTGCAAGTGTAGACTCACCTCCAGGGCCACCCAGGGAGAAGGAGGGCAGTTACGCTGGTGGCTCCAGGCCCATTTGGTGGGTGGTACCTTCACACCACAAAGCCCAAACTGAGGCCCTAGATTTGGCTGATGAGGGCATATTGGACAGGGGGCACTGATACTCTTCCCCATTGCCACCTGGCCTCTGGCTACCTGGACTTGGCTACCTGTGGATCCTCTCACAGGTGCCACCATCTTGGCTGAGTCTCCAGATGCGAGGTCCCTGAGGCAGTGGCAGGCTTCTCGCTAATGCCAATGGGATTAGGAACGGGATAGGTGGGGAGGGCCCTGGACTGGGCCCTGATGAGCCAAGTGGGTTTTTAGAGGGGCTACTGGTACATTTCAGGGACAGGACACCTGGTAGAGCCAAGCTGGGGCAATAAGGAGCCACTGCTAATCTGAGAGCTAGAAACAATCAGGTTCTGGGTCATTATTAATTAGGGTAGTTTGGGCTGTGTGGAAATCACGTACTATATGGGGTAGCCACAGCTCTCCCTCCAGATAATCTCTAAGACTTCTGATTGGGACTGTGTGAATGCAGTAGCAAGATCTCTTCTTACTGCCAGGCCCTGCCAGTCCTGCCTCCACGCCCTGGCTGGCCCCCCTTATGATCTGACCCATGCCAGGCTGCCATAGTATGTTACTTCTGCATTAGCACTCCTTGGGACCTGCCTCTCCACTGTCCCTCAGACTTTAAAGAACTATACAAATCCAAGTGGCTCTTCCCAAGAGAATTGATGTGACTTGAGGTGATTCCATTTCTGGAAGTAGTCACTCCATTTTCTGCCTCACTCTTTCAGTGCTTCACAGAGCAGGATGACCCAGGTGCTCTTGTGGTGAGGATCTTTGTTCAGGGGAATGTGACTTTCATCAGGGTGGCCCAGATAAACCCAGTGGTTTTGTGGTTCAGAGTGGGAATGCCTTCCTAAGAGCAGGACATGGGATTGGACATGGAAGCCTGTTTCTGGGCTCCATGCCTGTTGGATTGGCCCCATCAGATAAGTGGCAACCTTGCCTGTGGGCACCCTGACCAGGGCACACAATCCTCTGCCCAAAACTCCTGGAATCACAAGACACAAATGACTATTGTGGTACTAAGCACTTTGTATGCATTCACAGAGTTATCTTTACAACTCTGTGAGAAAGATGTTCCCATTATCATCCTCATCTTAGAAATGAAGGACAGAGATGTCTGCAGTTTAGAGGTTTATCAGGGAATCATCTCCAAATTGGTGGGGGCTGTAACTTGAGTGTGAGTGGCTAGAGAGAACAAGGAGCAAAGATTAAAGAGTCTTGCCTGCCTGTCTTCCTTCCTTCCTCCCTCCCTCCCTCCATCCCTCCCTCTCTTCCTTTCTTATTCCCATCTTTCTCCTTTCTTCTCTTTCTCCATTTCCTTTTGTTTTAGTAAGGGAGACCTGATTTATGAGTAGACTTCAAGAATGACTTTGGAATACTTACTAAGTTACAGGCACAGCCCCAAATGCGTTTTAGGGTTTACCTTAATGCTCCCAGCGACTCAAGGAAGTCAGTACTAATATGATCACCCCCACCCTCATTGTACAGATGAGGGTGCCCAGTTGAAGAGAGGGAGCGTCACTTGCTTAAGGGCATTTGGCTGGCTAAAAAGTGGTGGAACCAGGGAGTGAACTTGGGTTTGTCAGCCTCCAGAGCCCTGTCCTCAAGCAGAAGTGGGGCTTGGAGGAAATGGGCCAAGGTGGCATTCAGATGATAGGGAAATCGTTGAAGGAGAGCCAGAGCTAGAGAAAGAGAGAGAGAGACTATACCAACTTCCTCTACAAGCAGAGGAAATAACAAGAGCAACCAGTTACCAAGCCTCTGCTTCAGCCCTGTTAACTACATCAATTCCTTTCATCTTCAGCGTAACCTTATGAGGTTAGAAATTGGGGTACTAAGATGAAAAGGCCTTTGGTCCAAGGCCTCCTGGGGGAACACATAGTGACAGACTGCCTGGAAGGTGCAGTCAGGAGACACCCCTGCTGGACCCACGCAGCCTCCCCCTCCTTTCCTGGCATGATAAAAACTGACCCCATTTGGATTTCAGTGGCAAGGTCAGGAAACAAGGTGACAGTCCTCCTCATTGCCAGGACACCAACTAGAGTAGTTTAAATGGGGCAAATAGAAAAATAGTTGCTATGAGAACATTTAAGATCTGCTCTCACAGCAAATTTCAAATATGCAATACAGTATTATTAAATATAGCCAAAGTGCTGTATATTAGATTGCCCAAATTTATGCATCCTATAACTGATAATTTGTACCCATTGACTGACGTCTCCCCATTTCACACCCCAACCCCTGCAACTCTTGGTAACCAGCCTTCTACTCTATGATTTTAAAAAAGTTCTATGAGTTCAGAAACAAATATAACTAGATGAAGTTATGGATGGATGCATTGACTAACTTGATTGTAGTAATCATTTCACAATATATATATGCATATCAAATCATCACGCTGTACACCTTAAATATTATACATTTTTAATTTGTCAATTATACCTCAATAGAGCTGGAAAGAATAAAGAGAAAGAAAAAAAAAACAGTTGCTGGTTAATCAGAGCCTTCTTTCCTGTAGTGAGGTATTTGGGTCTCTGGTTTTGGGACTGAAGTTTATATAATCTGGGGCCCTCTTTATGAAACAGAATATAAAATTAAAACAAAATTAGGTACCGGGTCTTAGAAGGCTTGAGGGATGAACTTTGAAGCTTAGGCCAAAGGTGACCTTACCTCTCTCTGTGCCCCAACAGTAGGCTAAATAAAATGGCAACAAGCTTCAGACCATGCAGAAAATTTCCCTGCTTGAGAAATCCAACTGCTGTGTAGGTGGGAGAAGATTCCAGAGACACCTGATTAGTTCAGAACCTTCTAGAGGGGCATCCTGTTTATGACCTCTTCCTGCTAGGACACACCAAAGAGAGATGCTGCTATCAATGGCCACATTTAAAACAATTTATGTCCAGAACATGCCTCTGTAGCTTAGCAGAGGGGTCACATGCTTACTGAATAAGCACATTTTAGCTCCTGAGTGCCAACTTTTAGCCTGCAGAGATATCGACCCCACTTAGTAGATTTAGAGCCAGGCTGGTGAGCTCTGATGCCATGAGAGTCTTGGCATCAGAGCAGCTGAAACTTGGAGGGAACATGGGATAAGGAGTCAGTCCAAAGACTCTTCCCATGGCCTAGGTCCTCTCTTTTTAAATTGAGGTAAAATTGACATAGCATGAAATTAACTTTTAAAAAAGTGTACAATTTGGTAGCATTAAGGATACTCACAACGTTGTGCAACTATCACCACTATCTAGTTCCAGAAATTTTTCATCATCCCAAATGGAAATCCCCCTCCCCCAGCTCCTGGCAACACATTTATCTACCTTCTGTTTCTATGAATTTGCTTATTCTGAACATTTCATACAAATGGGATCATACAATATGTGGCTTTTTGTGCCTGGCTTCTTTCACCCAGCGTCATGATTTCTGGGCTCATCCATGTTGTGGCATGCCTCAGTACCCCATTCCTTTTGTGGCCAAATAATATTCCATTGTGTGGACGTGCCACACTTTGTCAGTCCATGCATCTGATGGACATTTGGGTTGTTTCTGTCTTTTGGCTATTGTGAATAGTGGTGCTGTGAATATCTGTGTACAAGTTTTTGTTGAACACTTGTTTTCACTTCTTTTGGGTGTATACCAAGGAGTGGAATTGCTAGGTCATGGTGTAATTTTGTGTTGAACTAACTTCTTGAGGAACAACCACACTTTTTCACAGCCTTGGTCTTCTTGGAAACTTGCATCATTGGAAGTATATGGAAGAGTAGCAGGGAGAGCTAGGACCCAAAGCTGATCTCCAGACTGGCAGAGAAATCTCTGCAGCTTCCTTAGAGAAGCACCTTTCTGTTCCTGCTGCTGGTCTGCACCACACTGTACCATGGCCTTTGCTAGTACCAGAGGCAGATGTAGGCAACACTTTTCCTAGGCCAAATGATGGCATCCAGAGGCTGAGGGCCAAGGGAAAAAGCATGAGCAAATGCGGTGACCAGGGAGTTGGCTTCTGTACCTTCTCAAGGCCAAGTGCCCTTTCCCATCTAAAACTGCAACCTGGACAGTGCTTGGTAAAGCCCTAATGTCCTATGGCAGAGTTTGAGGATACCCACTGGTCACTGCCATTTGAGTTGGAGAGGACGTTGCACTCTCTTCCTGGTTGAGAATGTGCCATCTAGCATGGACCGCATTTGCCTCGGGCAAGAAGCTTTTCTGAAGGCTTTGTCTTCCACAAGCCTACTCTGCTGCACCCACTCTTCTGCCTCCCAGCCCCCTCCGGCCCAGCTCTATATCTGGAAGCCTGAAAAGGTGAGCTCATCATATGCTCCCCATCTATTCAGCCATGCAGGAAATCCCTCTAGAGCCATCTCTGGGAACAACATGGCCAGACGGAGCAAGAGACGTGTCTGCACGACGACTCAGCAGAGACTGCCTGTGCAAGGGGTGTGTACCTGGGAGGTTGGTTCTGCATTTTTATACACATACAGGATGCGGCTTCTAGTAGCAAAGACTTTTTAGGGCTGTATGGGGGGTATATCATGTTCATGACATGACATAAGCACTCACAGTAGGCTAAAGGAATCCATATAGACTCTCAGGATGTTGCGCTTTTCTAGACCTTCAGATCCAAGTCTTGGTGTTACCAACTACAGGCCTTTATAAAATCCCAGGCCCTTTCAGTGGACAGTGTACTTTCTCATTCATCATCCTTTGATTCTAACAAGAATCCTAGGAGGTAGGCAGAGCTTTGCTTGGGGTCCCTGATTTACACATGGGTAAACTGAGGCAAAGGAGTTGCAGGTGGCTTACTAAAAGTCATATAGATAGCGGCAGAGCAGAGCTTGGCACTCAGGACTCCAGAGTTCATCCCAGGTAACAGAACCCCAAGAACCCCAGGCGTGTATAGTGGCGGATGTGTGGACACCTCAGCAGTAAGCCAGCCTTCCCCAAATGAACCCAGAGGTAATTCTGGGGTGCTAAAGGAAAGACAGATCATTTCAGCTCTTCACACTTAGACTGAGGATAAAAAATCACTTTTAGTTTCAGCCATGACATTTTGACTTGCCTGTAGGGACTGCTGTATTTGACCCAAGGTTTTCCAAACCATACATCACAGGATAGTGTCAGATAGCAGTGACCTCAGAGAAGAAATCTCCTATTGTAGTTTCTATGATATACATTAGGGTAGCTTGGCTGCTAAGAATTTGCTGATTCTCCTGGGCTGTTAATGAGCTCTCAAGTGCCAGGGTACACTGACTGGACCACTACACACTCCTTGCACACTGTAGGCTTTGTAGGCAAATGGATAATCTGATTATACAAAGAGGAAGAAGAAGAAGAAGAAAAGAAGAAGAAAGAAGAAGAAGAAGAAGAAGAAGAAGAAGAAGAAGAAGAAGAAGAAGAAGAAGAAGAAGAAGAAGAAGAAGGAGAAAACCTTCTGCACAACAAATTCTAATAGAAGAACTTAGCAGTGTAGGGTGATTAGAGGGCTTGAGGTAGGCCCTGAGCCCTCATGGTCTGTTTAAACCTTGTCTCTAATTGGTGGTCACCTTGGGCAAGTCATTTTTCCCTCTGTGAGCCTGTTTTCTTACCTACAAAATGGGGAAAGTAAAGCCTTCGTAAATTTGTTGTAAGGATTACATGAGCTTAGAAATGTAATTAGCATAGTGTGTGGCATAGTGTGGATACCAAATAAATATGATCTCTCTTTCTACTCTTGAAAATGCAAACACATTCTTGGTGGTCCTAAAATAGCCTGTAACATGGTTTACTCAGCAGCATTTGCTATTCAAGGCAGATCTGCCTTTAGTCATTGGCTGTGCTCCTAAACAGCTGTGTGAAAGGCTAACTTTTGTAAACCAAATCATAATAAAATGCAGCAAAAATTTGTCACTGAAAGGAAATCCTCAGTATATCCTTTTATGAAATGAAAGATCCCTCATCCAAACTTATTTTTTTTTTTTTTTTTTTGGAGACGGAGTCTCGCTCTGTCGCCCAGGCTGGAGTGCAGTGGCGCGATCTCGGCTCACTGCAAGCTCCGCCTCCCGGGTTCATGCCATTCTCCTGCCTCAGCCTCTCTGAGTAGCTGGGACTACAGTCGCCCGCCACCACGCCCGGCTAATTTTTTGTATTTTTTTTAGTAGAGACGGGGTTTCACCGTGGTCTCGATCTCTTGACCTCGTGATCCGCCCGCCTCGGCCTCCCAAAGTGCTGGGATTACAAGCGTGAGCCACCGCGCCCGGCCAAAACTTATCTTTTTTAAAAGTGCGCATCTGGAGATACAGCCCTTTCTTATGAATCCTAATTCAATTTTGGCCATAAACACATGTTGATGTTCCACAGCCCCAAAGCGCATAACAACAAGAGGAGGTTCTACATTGAAAATAATGACAATTTAAAAACATGTACTTATTTCACTGTTTGTGGACAGTGTCTATGATTGCATCATGAAAAGTGTCATATAACCATGTGCATGTACATGAGAGATAGAGAGAGAAGTGGTAGGGTGGTGGTGGTAGAGGGGATGGTGATAGTAATCACGGTAATGGTAAGGGTGATGGAGGTGGTAATGATGGAGGTAATGGTGGTAGTGACGATGGTGGTGGTGGTAATGGTGGTGGATGTGGTGGTGGCAATTGGGATGGTGGGATGGTGGTAGCAATGGTGATGGCGGTAATGGTGTTGATTTAAAGGGTGGTGGTAGTGAAGGTGAGGGTAGTGGTGGTGGAGGTGGTGGTGCTGGTAGCAATAGTGATGGTGGTGATGGTATTGATGAGGGTGTTGGGATCAGGGTGAGTTCCCACAGTATATTTCATTCTTGTACCACTCTGTCAACAGCACCACTGACTGGGACAGAGGAAGAAGGCACACTCTGAATGTGTTATTAACGGAAACCTCAAAACAGTCTGTCTCCTCATAGTCATTCATAATTATCTTTTTCTTACCTGGAAAACTGAAATTGAATTACCGGGAAAAACACAGGAGATTTTTGTTTGTTAATATGCTGCCAATAAAGTAATTTTATATCAAATTTAACTACAGGAAAGGGCAAGGCATTTTCTAAGTTCCTTAGATGTCATGTGGCTAAAAAAAACAAAAGGATGGACAGCAGTTAGATACTGTACACTTAGCTGTTTGAAGCCATATATTCAGAAAGCAGATGTTGGGAGTTGGTGTTTGAGGACTGACTTCCTGGAGGTATTTTACATAGGCCAAGTTCATTGTTCTAAACTCTAAGGGCTTGACTGGAGGGAGGAAAAGAGGCAAGAAAATGTTTAGTTTTGCTGACAGCATCACATGGGCAGCCCTAATGCTAGACAACTTTAGGGCCTGAAGCTTATTCTAGGAAAAGAAGCACCTACAGAGTGGCACTGGGCTCCCCTCCACTACAGAGATGAAGTCATCTGACAGTAAAGGGCAGGCAGGGCTGCCTAGGGGGCCCAGAACAGACACCTCCATGAGAATGAGCACAGGCCAGGGAGAGAAGTGGGGAAGCAGAGAGAAGGAGCTGGAATTTTAGTAGGACAAACGGTAAGTGAACAACAAGAACAAGATAAGAGTGTGTGCAGTATACTTTCAAAGACTGGAAAAATAGTGATGTGATAGAATGGCAGGTGGCTCCGAGCAGGCCAGGAGAAGGACTGGGGGCAGAGCATCCCAGGCAGGAGGGCAGCAAGTGGGAAGGCCCTGGGGTGGGGCTTTTGGACTGTTCCAGTGACGGGCAGGCAGCCAGTGTGCCTGTCACACAATGCACCAGGGAAGTAGTCGTGAATTTGCAGAGGGTCTTGCAGGCTATGGGAAGGGGATGGGATTGTATTTTGTTTGTAGGGAAGCCATCTGGGGACTTAAGCAGAGGAAGGATTGGCTTCATCTCTTTGAAAAAGATCTCTCTGGATGCTGATGGGAGGAGAAACGGAAGGAAAAGAAACAGTTTTAGGGGCAAGAACTTTTGAGAAGTGTGGAATTGGGAGTGTGGAGTTGGGGCCAGCTTTGGCACAGGAGGGGAAGCTAAATACGTGGCCGCATGAGGGCCTGTAATTCTACCTGAAATGGGTACCATTTGTTAGGGTAAACAAATGAACCAAATGCCCAGTGATACAGACCAAGTGTTGGCAAACTTCTTCTGTGATGGCCCAGGTAGTAAATATCTTAGGCTTTGCAGGCCATGTGGTCTCTGTTGAAGCTCCGTGTAGTAGACAATATGTTAATAACTGGACGTGACTGTGTGCTAATAAAAGTTTATTTACAAAAACAGCCTGTAGGCTGGATTTAGCTCACAGGCTGTAGTTTGCCAACCTGACCCAGAGCATGAACTGAGCATCTTGGAAGGAAATAACTTCTTTCCAAGTTGCCCTCCTCACACTGCAGGGGGCCATGTAGGCCCATTATTCACAGAAGTCTGGGTGGGCAACCTTTCTGGAGCAGAAAAATGTAAAGATTTCTTCCACAGTGCAAGTAAGGTGACCATTTCTAAACGTGCAAGTGATCCAGCAGTCCCAAAAGTTGTTTCACTTCTCATTGTGCACCTGTTCTCAGGTGCTCCGAAGCTTCCAGTGAGAGGAGAGAAACATCATCCCCTCCAGGATTCCCTTGGGCCTTGCTCTCACAGTCCTGTACATTGTTGAACAATTTGCATGGGCTAGTGGATTAAAGCACACCCTCCACCCTCAGGCCATCAAGGGTCTCTATGATAATACAGTCTCACCTTCTACCCCTTCCATCCCCATCCTAGGTGCTATGGCCAACCTTGAGGCTGCCATGTTAGGTCTATGCATTTCCCACCTCCACCATGTAACTCTCTGAAGGCCAGGTAGTTTCCTATTCGTCTTGGTAACCCCAAAGCCTCGTGACAGGGCTCAGCTGGCATCTGCAGATGTGAATGAACCATTGGGGAAAATGGTACTCTGCAAATAACTCTGTTCTCTTCCCATTTCCTGTGTAAGGCCTAGAGACAACGACTTTTTAGATGCACCCCTTCCCCTCTTCATGACACTGGCCTTCTCTTGTGTCCAGCAATGTGGGTGGCCGAGATGATTTCTAAGGGACTTCTGGCCAAGATGAACAGCAGCTGCATCTTACTGAGCATTTGCTATGTGCCATATACTGAGCCATAGGTCTAGGAGCATAGAAGCAGGAGCTCTCAGGGTCAGGGCAGTGAGTGAGCAAGTGAGCACCTATGCCAGCCCTGCCTCTGGATGGGGACTTGAGAGGGTGATGGAAGCCTGCAGCACTGGAGGGAGGCAGACAAAGACAGGCCTGTGCTGAGGGGGGCCAGAGCAAGAGAGAGGGAGGCAATGACAGCAGAGACATGCCTGCGCCTTGGGTTTG
Source organism: Symphalangus syndactylus (assembly GCF_028878055.3). NCBI lineage: Eukaryota > Metazoa > Chordata > Mammalia > Primates > Hylobatidae > Symphalangus > Symphalangus syndactylus. Next base: position 153,008,633 of record NC_072447.2, on the reverse strand, counting down.
AGTGCCCAGTGGTCAAATCCACTTCCCTGTGGCTGATGCTTGCCTTTCTAACTTTGGAATTTAGGAGTTGGAGATCTGGTGAGAAGGGAGGAGAGAGATGAGGAGGAGAAGGGAAAGGCAGGAAGGAAGGGGAGGGAAAGGAAAAGCAAAAGGGGAGGAGGAAGGTTTCCAACAAATTATTCTATATCAACTGCGGAAATCAAAATTTGTTGCCCAAATCTTAGAAGCTCGTGTCCCTCCTCCCCAGAAATCTGGAATGCAGCACTCCAGGGGTAGCTTATAACCCAAATATCTATCTGTAAAAAGAGAAACACTGGGCTTTCCAGCTGTGGATTCTCAGTAAAAGCAAGAGGCCTCAGCCTACACAGGCCAGCCCAGAGTTTGAGGAACCCCAGGCCCACACCCATAGGGCTGGCCCCTGGGTCTGCATACTCCCTAGAAATGTGCACACTTCCGAGCCTCAGCTGTGCCCTGGAGTCCAGCAGCATCCCTCCCCTTCCTGGGGGCAGTTCCACCGACAGAAACCTGTTACCTTGGGCCTTCTGTCAAGGAAACTGTGGGAAAGAGCTAGGCAGGAATGCAGACGAGGCCAGCAGGGGCTCCTAAAAGTTCAGAAATAGGCAGTGTCATGCTCCCAGGTGCCTGCATAAGCCAGCTGAAAAATGGAGTTCCCCTCACCAGCACCCTCCCTTCAAACAGACTGTGATTTGCAGGTCACTGGTTTACCAAGCCAGGCTACCCAGGCAGGACCCAGATGCCAAGCCCAGTGGTGTCCTGCAAGCTGAGCAGTGCTCAGTTCTTGCGAAAAAAGGTCTGTGTGAAGGCAAGGCCTCTGCCTGGCTTCTTACCCCAGTTGGGTGTCTGGAACAGGAAAGAGCCCTTACTGCAGAAGAAGGAGGAGGGAGCAAAGGGAGCGAACAGCTGCGTGCTCCATGGGGAGGATCCCCAAAGTAGAAAGGCGCATACACACTGCAGCCCTTGACCCAGAATGCTCACAGCTACATTACAGATTCAGGTCTCCTCAGTGCAGTGGGGCTGCTGATGAGACTATGCGATCCTCAGGGGTCAGGACACACATTTTCCATCACCCTTCTGATGGCAAAAAACCTCTGAGCCAATGCCAACCTCTGATCATTAAAAAAAAAGTGCTCACAGCAGTGTGTGGTTTAGGATCATGCCCTGTGTGGTTTGGAACACGTGCACAACCACACCTTGTTCATCACCATCCCAGAAACCCTGACGCAGGCGAAGAGCAAAGTTATTAACCCTACTTTACTGATGTGGATACTGAGGCCCAGAGGCTCATGCAAGTTATCAGTAAGTGGCAGGGAGAGTTGCCTCTAGATTAACTGGCCCCTAGGATCACCTAGGTCTTGGAAGGGGACCCATACACATGAGCTCCCCTCTCTTGGGGCCAGATTTGCACCTGTGCCGTGCCTTCAGCCTGCACGAAGCAGGGGATGCTGGCAAAGACTCAAAGCTGTGAATCTGGGTTTTCTCTTGAGGCTTCTAAGGGAGCTGTTTCGACAAGTCACTCTGTTCCCAGCTGGCTGCCCCTGCATGGGGTTTTAGAGCAGCCTAGCTTTCTGCCAGGCTCGGCAGTGGACAACGCTGGTCAGAAGGTCCCAGAGAGCTACCAGAATGAAGTAAATTTGCTTCTACTCTTTACCTGTTTATGGGCTGTCTCTGCCACTGGAATGAAAGGCACTGAGAACAGTGCCTGGCCTGCAGAGGGCCCCGGAAATACCTGAGCTTCTAATCTGGGAATGGGAGTAGGAAGAGCTTTGGACGCAGGGCACCTGAGTTTGAGATCTGAATTTACAACTTCCTGCCTGTGTGACATTGGGAAAGTCTCCATCCTTTCTGAGCCTCAGTCTCCACCCTGGGGAAGTGGAAATATCAATCTCTGTGACACAGAAACAAATGAGCTAATGTGCACAAAGTACCTTGCACAAGAGAGACACTCAACCACTTGCCTCCAGGTTTCACCAAGAACTACAGAGTAAGATAGATTTGTTCCCAGTGGAGGAAGCCTGGGAATAATTTGCCCCTAGACTATGAATTCCTGGGGCTCGAGATCGAGCACAGGACCAGACACACAGAAGGGACCCTGGAAATGTGGCAGGAGGCCAGAGATAGACAGGCCCTTAGAGCTCATACCCATGCCCTCTGACCTCAAGAAGAAAGAAACCTGCTCAAAATCTCACAAAGAGCTTGTTCCAACCCTGGGTCGAGTCTGAGGACTCCTTCCTGAGTCCAGCACTTTTTTTTGCAAGAAGTATATGCCTTGAAAGCTGATGGGCACAAATCTTGAACCCCATCACATACACACCAAGGGAGGAGGTTACTGGAGGTCCTCCTACTGGGTATGTCTAAGGTCACCAGTCTAAAGAAAAGGGATGGATAGGATGGGGCCAGTATTTTTGTAGCCATCCAAATGTCCACATACCCTGTTACACTGAGGGCTCTTCTCTCCCCCTTCTTCAGCCCTACTTGCATTTAGAGGTGAGAAAGATGTGGGCTGAGGGGTTGTTTTTCATCGTATTATAGATGGAAAGCACACTGCACTTGGGGCCATCCAAATGAAGACCGTTGATATAGCGTGCCCCACCTTCTGGATGGCCATCCTTCTGAAAGTCACTGAATTTCTCAGACTTTATTCTCTTTATCCATAAAGAAGGAGAATAATTATAATCCCCCCACCCTGCCCAACCACTGACTGGTTGGGAAGCTCAGAAGAAATACTGGGCACGGCATCCCATTGTAATCTATAGAGTGAGTCGCTTCTTCACATTAAACGGCTGAACACAGAAAATGTGCAAAAAGCACTGTGTCCCCTTCCTCCTCCAACTGAACATTTCATGCCCTTCGCACCCCCATTTTGTCTAGGAGCTGCCTTATGAAGGGAATAAATTCTCACACTAGCAATCCTTCGACCTACTGATCTAGGGATCTAGGGAAAGAATCACCATCTTAACTTCAAAGGGAAGGACCAAATGTTCTGCCTCCTGTTAAAACTCCATACACTAACTGCAGAGACTGGATGCCTTATTAACCTTGGGTAGATGCCCAAATATTCAAAAGGTCAAACTCTTCTGTTCCCCAGATAGCCAGAGTCATTAAGCAGTCACACTATTAAATGAATGAACACATGCTGAAAAGGTACTTGCATTACTGAGATTTCTTATGGTGATGGCCCCTGCCTGATATGTATTCAGCATTTTGTAGTTTTCAATGTGCATTAGAGTATAGTGGTGATGACATTGGCCTCTGAGTTTGCCACTTCTTATATCTGTGACTTTGGTCAAATTGCTTAATCTCTCTGAGTCTCAGTTTCTTGGAGATAATAATAGCTTCTTCTTCCCAGGGTTATCATGAGGATTACAGGAGATAATGCCCCACAAATGCTTAGTAAAGTGCCTAGTACCTAGTCAATGCTGAATTAAAGGTGGTTATTCTTACTTTTGGTTCATTTGAACTTTGTTCTCAGGGAGAGCAAAGGATAGACAAAGCCCCATAGCTAGTGAGGAGTAGCTGCAAGACTAGAACCCAGGTGTTCTGATCCCTAGTCTTAGGCCAAAAACAACTGTTACAGGAGATGAACGCTTTCCTTCAAGGGAGCTCACAATTATTTCCATGTAAATTCAAGGACTCCTTAAAGAGAACTCTCCTCTGGGGCTGATAGCATTTTTTTTCAAGATTGATTTGAAACATGTTTTTTGTTTGTTTGTTTGTTTTCTGGGAAAGAACAAGAGAAGCAGTTAAGCTGAATGCCTGAGGCAAATCTCTGTTAGCAATGCTTTCAGGATGAGGGAGAGTGGTGCAAGAAACGTGCTTCCAGATGCACATAGTTTCCTGGGACTAGGGTTCAGGGTGTCATCCCTGAGTGTTATTAAGTGTCAGAAGGAGAACAAACAAGGGAAACATCTGAGATCCAGCTAAGGCTACACCCTGGAAATGCAAGCCCAGCTCTTGCAAAGGAGCTCCTTTGGCCACTCACCTTCCAGGCCTTACAATAACTTGTTTGGACAGCAGGTTTCTTGGTGGACTCACAGGCCATTCTGCTTTTATGTGGTCAACCTCAGTTCACAAGCACCAAGATGCTGAGATCCTCAGAGTGTGCAGCAGTTTCATATTAGCACTGGGTACCTTTCTGAGGCTACAGGGATACCGTACAGTAGCACCTGTCACGTCCAGCCAAAGGAGTGGGCTCTCTCAATGTCATCCAATGCTGTTTCAACTGTGAAGAAGACCATCTGAGAGAGTTGCTTTTGGAGGCTGAGGCAAATTTTTAAAATTCTTTGATCTCCTCAACTGGGGTGAATTCTTGGTCTTCTAGGACAGCTTGAAGTTTTAGAAAGAGTCAAGCCACTCAGAACCCAACAGAGAACTCTTTCAGAGAATGAGGTGTGGCACAGAGGAGGCAGAGGGCTGATTTTGATCAAGTCCAAAGTGTGACTCTAAAGCAATGAATGTGAATTTTTGGCAAAGCTTACAAAGGGCTCTAAAGGCCATCTGCAAAGAGAAGCCAAGACTGGAAATGACGTAAGCAATGACAACTTCTCCAGAGTAAACGCACAGATGGCCACTCCAAGGACCTGTTCTAAGGACAACCCCCACTGGAATCTGTGCATTCAACTGTACACTGATCAAAACCAAAGCAGTTACTTACTGGCCACACTTTTTAAGAGTGTTGGTGGAGTTGGGGAGAAAGGGAAGAGGACCCCTGCATCCACAGTCCATCAACCCTTTCTCTTACAATTTGGCCCAAGTGAATGGAAACAAGTGGGAAATAAAAGAAAAATTTAAAGTCATGCTAAAACTGATCACGGACTCTGGGAGCATTATCAGGTTTTTCTTTACTGACTCAATTGTTGATCATAAAAGAGAAGCATGAAATATAAAGGACAATTAGGATGGAGCTTAGAGATTTCTCTCTAGAAGAGGCCTAAGGCCTGGTAATTTGGACAGGCTGCTGGCCAAGTAATGTCTCCATCTCTGCCATCCCACCTGACTGCAATCTCTATGAGAGCTGGGGACTGCAGTAAACAGTTTTGTAAATGTCTACATGCTCAACTTGATAGCACATTCTCAATACACTGTTGGTGGTTGACAATGAGGAAACGAAGAGAAAACAAGATTTCAATCACCTCCTTCTACATCTGTGCACATATCAGAATTTTAAAATAAATCAAAAGCTGTCTGGCTGAAAGTGGATTGCCCTGGGAATTGGAGAAGACAGGCCCTCTAGTTATGTGAAATGGCATTACCTCAGAGCCTAGGGCTTCCAGTTCTATGAAAAGGAAGGAAGCCGACCCACGGCTCTGTAAGAGCCATTTCCTCTCTGCTCTATTAATTCCAGAGATTAAGCAAGCCACTCCTCTGTGGCCCTAATACCCCGAGATAACAGCTATTGTGTTTGCTGCAATTCCTGCTAACAGAGCTAATCTTGGTAGATTGGTGGTGTTGCAGGCTTTTATTGTCAAATTAAACTAGTCAATGGCTCTCATAGTCCCTTCTATCATCATCCTGCTCCTAGAACTACCACTGGAATCCCTAATCCTGAGTTTCAGAACACTTGGATGATATCTGAGTTCCCAGAGAGGAAAGTAGAAGTGTGTCAGATGAGTTTTTAAAAGGATAACAGGGCCAGAAAGTTGAATGGGAAGACCTCTCTGTGCCCTACCCACTAGATCTTGTTCTCAGTCATACTAGGAAGCTCATGCAATATATCTAGTGCTTGCCATTCTGACTGGCTTCTATTAAGAGAAAAAGTAAGCTCGTCTTCCCTCTCTCATCCTTTCTCATTTTTCTTATTGAATGGGTGCAATGCAGTGATCACTACTAGACTGGGAGTCCATATGGAACCTTAGACTATATTTCCAGCTCTTCTAGAAACCCACAAGGGGTGGGATCAGCTCATCTCCTAGATCTCTTCTAGATCACATTTGAGTTCCTTATATTTTGAGTTGGATCCCTGCCACCAAGTTTGCACAGAAAATTTCAATAACACACCTTATGTTCAAGTTTAAGATTAGAAGCATTCAACACCCCCCCTCCCCCCATGGCCCATTGTCTGACCGATTCCTGGAGCTTTCTGGGCTCCTGACGATTTCCCACCATGGCGAAATGGGGAAGCATGCTCTTGATTACAAGCCGACTTTTCCAGTCATCCATTGTTTGACCTGCAATTTTATTCTTGACTCTCCAAGGCGTTTCCCAAACGACCTAGACACAGGGCTTAGGGAGACAAAAAGTACACTGTCTTTCAGATATGAAGATGAGACCACTGACCCCGTGAATCACAGACTTTCACTCTGAAGACAGGTTTGTGTGGAGTCAGCCACATTCCTTTTCCCTTCTTCCCACCCACCACCCTCATTGAGCACCCCCACCCCCAACGATGAGGGGCATTTTCGTGAGACAGTTGGCTGGGATAAAATGACAGTCCTTGACCAGAGCAAAGAACAAAGTTCACTGGAAGGCAGAGGAGTGGATGGAGGCGCAGCTTCATGTGACTAAAATAACACTAGGCCTACAGGCATGATATCTGGGTCCTAGGTCTGGATTTGCTTTTGTGTGATATGCAGTGAGATCCAGGAAAAGCTTCCTCTGTTCTCTGAGATGCAATTTCCTTATATGAAAACATGGTGGCTAAATTAGGTGATGGCTTAGGGCCTCTTCAGCTCTACTAGAGTAAGCCTTATGGTTCATAGAAGAAGCAACCACCAATTGTGGCACTGTTAGGATACAGCCAAGTGAGCTAACAGTTCAAAGACTGACAGACACAGGAAGGGAGCAATAGATATTGAAAGGGGCTCATGAAACCCTGGTGCACTGATTTACAGGAAACTGACTGAGCAGGTTATGATCATGGCTACTCCTCCATGACGGATAAGCAGACATATGCAAACCCAGGTAAAGTTTCATTTCTTTTTGTTTTTCATGATGTAGACATGAAATAAGAGCTCCGCTAAGACATTAATATATAAGGACAGCTCTATTTCCCATAAACCTCCTTGGCAGCACAGCATCCGCTTCTAAAATCTCAAGTCTAAACCTCTGCCTCTGGAAAGGTGGAGAAGTACTTTTCCCCATTCTCTCACTGAGTATCATTAAAACCTCTGGGCATTATATATAAAACAAACATAATAAGACATTAAAAGGTGGAAAGAAAAAAGTATACCAGTTAGGGACCTTGGGACCTGAGCAATGATGCAGTGGCGAGTTCTCTGGATTTTGTTTCTGCCTCATATATACCAGACTTGGAGCTGAAGAAGCCAGAAACCCAGAATGCCAAACGGCACTAACAAAGAAGCCCCAACAAAAGCCTGCTCTTCCTAGCCAAAAGACTGTGAAAGAGGTAACCTAGCAAGACAGAAAACTTTTAGACAATAACTGCTCTACTCAAGCCAAACACCATAGGAGAAAATGCAGTCCCATTATATTCCATCAACAAAAGCCAAATGAGGAGCCTAGACTCCACCCCTACATAGCAGTAATGAGGTGCCCTTCCCTATCCGCACTAGAGTAGTATCAGTAAAAGCCTAGTGGGGAGTTGGAATCCTCACCCCTGTCCAGCAGTAATGAGGAGCTCCATCCTCCCTGATGTCAATGAAGAATAAGATGGTGGCCCCTTCCCTGCCAGAGCAGTGTCAGAGGAAGTCAGCTAAAACAGAAAATTTAAATAAGATCCAGTCTTATAATGTAATATCCAAAATGCCCAAGTTTCAGTAGCAAGGCACTTGTCATACCAAGAACCGGTAAGATATCAAACGGAATGGAAAATATTATCAGCAGATGCCAACAGCAAGATGACACAGATGTCAGAACTGCCTGAAAAGGATTTTAAAGCAGTAATCATTAAAGTGCTTCAACCAACAATTACAACTATGCTTGGAAGCGAATGAAAAAAATATAGAAAGTCTCAGCAAAGTAATCAGATTTCTCAGCAGAGAAACAGAACATATAAAAAAGAACCAAATGGAAATTTTAGAAATGAAAAATGCAATAATGGAAATAAATTCAGTGAATCAAATCAAGAGGAGAATGGTAAGAACAGAGGAAAGAATTAAGATAGAACAATAGAAATGACCAATCTGAACAACAGAGAGAAGATATCCTGGAAAAAAAAAATAAACATAGACTCAGGGACTTGTAGAATTACAAACAAAAGATCTACCTTTCATGTCACTGGAATTCCAGAAGGAGATGAGAAAGAGAATGAAACCCAAAAAAAAAAAGTATCCAAAGAAATAATTGCTGAAAACTCCCCAAATTTGACAAAAGACATACATCTGGAAATTTAAGAAGCTGAGTGAACCTCAAACAGTATAAATATAAAGAAATCCACTCCAAGACCTGTAATAATGAAACTTCTGAAACATGAAGAGAAAAGCTTCGAATGCAGTGAAAGAGAAATGATACCTATAGAAGAAAAATAATTTGAATGAGAGTGAATTTTTGGTCACAAACCATGGATTCCAGAAGGAAGTAGCATAATATTTTTCAAGTGCTGAATAAAGAGAACTGTCAACCCAGAACCCTATACTCAGTGAAATTATGCTTCAGATATGAAAGGGAGATCAAGACATTCTCAGATCAAGAGACACTAACAAAATTAGTCAACAACATGCCTCTACTAAGAGAATATCTAAAGAAAATTCTCTAAGTGGAAACGGAATGATAAAAGAAAGAATACTGAACATTAAAAAGGAATAAAGACCAATGGAAAGAGAAAAAATTATGGGTAAATATAATGAACTTTCCTTCCCCTCTTGAGTTTTCCAAATTATGTTTGAAGGTTGAATCTTCAATTATAACATTGTCTGATGTGTCTGTAAATGTATGTGGAAGGAATATTTAACACAATTACATTATAAATAGAGGAGAGTAAAGGGGTGAAAGGAGAGGTAGGGTTTCTACACTTCACTGAAACTGGCAAAAGTTGACACCAGTAGATTATTATAAGTTACGCATATATATATATATATATATATATATATATATATATATATATATATAATGTAATACCTAGAGTGATCCCTAAAAATGCTGTACAAAAAGATAGATTCAAAAATGCTATACATGAACCAAATGGAATTCTAAACATTGTTTGAGTAACCCACCGGAAGTCAGAAAAAAGAAAATACAAAAACAAAAAACCAGAGAACAAACAGAAAACAAAAATAAATTGGCAGAGCTAAGCACTAATTTATCAATAAATACAATAAATGAAAATGGTCTAAACATACCAATTAAAAGACAGAGATTGGCAAAGAAGATAACATGATCCAATGATATGCTGTTGCAAGATGCTCACCTCAGATATAATGATTTAGAAAGGCTGAAAGTAAAATGATGGAAAAAGATACACCATGCAAATATTAATTTTACAAAGTAACAGAGGTGGCTCTAGTGATATTAGATAAAGTAGACTTCAGAGCAAAAAAAAAAAAAAATACCAGGGACAGATAGGGACATTACATAATGCTGAAAGTGTCAATCCACCAATAAGACATAGTACTCCTAAATGTGTATGCTTTAACAGAAGACCTGCAAATATAGGAAGCAAACATTTTTAGAACTGAACGGAGAAATAGAAAAATTCACATTTATAGATGGGGACTTCAACACCTTATCTCAACAACTGATAGAACAACTACACAGAAAATCAGCAAGATGTAGAAGAGCCCAACAACAGGTTTCAGTAAGGCCTAAATAAAATGTATAGAGTGCTCCACCTGAAAAGAATATAACTTACATTACTTCAAACACCCAAGAAATATATACCAATATAGACATATTTTCAGTCATAAAACAATCCACAAAATATTAAAAGAATTCAAATAATAAATGATGTTTTATCTGTGATGGAATCAAATTGGAAAACAATAACAGAGAGACAACATGAAAATCTACAAACACTTAGAAATTAAAAAGCATACTTTAAAACAAATTCATGGGTTAACGAGGTCTTGAAAGAAATAAAAATTACATTGAACTGAATTAAAGTGAAAATACAATGTATCAAAATTTGTGGGACACAGGTAAAGCTGTGCTGAGATGATAATGTATAAAACTAAATTTTTGTGTTAGAAATGAGGGAAATTCTAAAATTAATAATATAAGCTTCCACTTAAGGAACCTACAAGAAAAAGAATAAAATAAACCCAAAGCAAGCAGAAGGAAGAAAATAATAATCAAACTCAATAATACTGAAAACAGTTTGATAGCAGAGTATATGATGACCATAGCTAACAACAATGTACTGTATATTTCAAAATAGCTAGGAGAGAGGACTTGCAATGTTCCCAACACATAGAAATGATAAATATTAGCGATAATGGACACCCCAAGTACCCTAACTTGATACTTTCACAGTCTATGCATTTAACAAAATATCATATGTACCGCATAAAGATGTACAAATATTTGTATCAATAAACATAACATTAAAGAGAGAAAAACAATAGAGAAACCCAATACAAATCTAGTTCTTTCATAAAATTAATAAAATGTACAAATCTCTAGCAAGACTGACGAAGGAAAAAGGGAAGATGCAAATTACCAATACTCTGAATGAAAAGGGAGATGTTACTATAGACTGCAGACATGAAAAGGATAATAAGGGACTACTACTATGAATACACATATAAATTTGAAAACTTAGATGAAATGGACCAATCATTATAAAAGTGCAAACTGCCAAAATTTACCCAATATGAAATAATCTGAATGGCTATATAATTATGAAAGAAATCAAATTCATAATTTAAAAATCTGAAATGAAAACTTTAAGCCCAGATGACCTCACTAAAAAATTATATTAGTTGTTTAAAGAAGAATTAGCACCAATTCTACATAATATCCTACAGAAAAGAGAAGAGGGAACACCTCCCAACTCATTGCATTACCTTGACAGCAAAGACAAACACTGTACAAGCAAGAAAAAAAAAAACACTGCAGACCAATATTTCCCATGAATATAGACACAAAAATCCTTAAGAAAGTTTCAGTAGTTTATAAAAAAGATTTATATACCATGTTCAAGTTGAGTTTATTCTTGGTGTGCAAGGGTAGTTCAATATGTAAAAGTCAATCCATGTTAATCATACATACCACCACATTACCATAATATGCTATGTTAACAGGCAAAGACTAAAAATCATGTGATCCCCTCAAAACAATATTGAAAAACAAGAAGACTCACGTCCTGATTTTAAGACTTATCACAAAGCAATAATAATCAAAACAATGTAGCACTGGTGTAAGTATAGACATATAGACCAATGGAATAGACTTGAGAATTCAGAAATAAATCCATTTTTTTTTTTTTAAGACTGAGTCTTGCTCTGTCACCCAGGCTGGAGCACAGTGGTTCGATCTCAGCTCACTGCAACCTCCACCTCCCAGGTCAAGCGATTCTCCTGCCTCAGCTTCCCGGGTAGCTGGGATTACAGGCGCCCAGGTAGCTGAGATTACACCACGCCCAGCTAATTTTTGTGTTTTTGGTAGAGATGGGGTTTTGCCACATTGGCCAGGTTGGTCTGGAACTCCTGACCTCAAGTGATTCGCTAGCCTCAGCCTCCCAAAGTGCTGGGATTACAGGCGTGAGCCACCATGCCCAGCTCCTAAACCCATAAATCTATGGCCAATTGATTTTCAACAAGGGTGCCAACACCACTCAATGGGGCAAAGAATAGTTTTCAACAAATTGTCGTGTGACAACTGGATATCCACATAGAAAGGAATGAAGTTGGACTCCTACCTTATATCATATACAAAATTCAGCTCAAAATTGATCAACAACCTAAACATAGGAGTTAAAACTGTAAAACTCTTAGAAGGAAACATAGAAGTAAATCTTCATGACCTTGAATTTCACAATGGAACTTTATGACACGAAGAACATGAACAACAACAACAAAATAGATAAATTGGACTTCATAAAAACTTTTGGGCATCAAAGGGCGTTATCAAGAAAATGAAAAGACCTACGGAATGGGAGAAAACATTTGCAAATAATATGGCTAATTAAAACCTAGCATCTAGAATATACACATAACACCTAAAATGCAACAATAAAAAAGACAACACAATAAAAAACAGGCAAAGGACTTAAATAGATTTATTCCCAAAGAAGATATATGAATGGCCAACAAGCATATGTAATGATGTTCAACATTATTAGTCATCAGAAAAATGACAACCGAAACCACAGCATACCACTTCCCACCCACTAGAATGGCTATAATTTAAAAAAAAAAAAGAAAATAACAAGTGTTGGTGAGAAGGTGAAGAAATTGGAACCCTCATACATTGCTGGTGGGAATTTAAAATGTTGCACCTGCTATCAAAAACAGTTTGGTGGTTTCTCAAAAAGTTAAACATAGAATTACCATTTGACCCCACAATTCCACTCCTTGGTATATACCCAAAGGAATTGAAAATAAGGACTCAAACAAATACTTCTGCACAAATGTTCTTAGCAGCACCAAAAGTGGAAACATACCAAATGTACATCAATTAATAAACGGATAAACAAAATTTTGGTACATCCACAGTGGAATATTATTCAGCCATAAAGGGAACGAAGTACTGATAACATGCTGAAACATGAATGAATCTTGAAAACATTAAGCTAACTGAAAGAAGCCAATCATAATAGGTTACATATTGTATGATTCCATTTATATAAAGTGTCTGGAATAGGTAAATCCACAGAGACAGAAAGCAGATTGGTGGTTGCCACGAACTGAGGGGAGGGGAAGAATGAGGACTAACTGCCAAATGAGTATGAGGTTTTATTTTACGGTGATGCAAATGTTTAGAAATTAGATAGAGGTGATGGTTGCATAACATTGTGAATGTACTAAATATCACTAGATTGTTACGTGAATTTAATCTTTGTAAAAATATAGAGACAACACCAAATGCTGGTAAGAATGTGGAGAAACTGAATCACTCATAACATTGCTGGTGGGAATGTAAAATGGTATGGCCACATTGAAAAACAGTTTGGCAGTTTCCTTAAAAACTAAATATCCAGCAACTATACGACCCAGTAATTGCACTCGTGGGCATTTATCCCAGAGGAATAAAGACTTGTATTGACACAAAACTTGCACATAAGTGTTTGTGGTAGCACTATTCATAATAGTAAAAAACTGGAAACAACTCAGCAATGCTTCAATGATGGTACATGTATACTATGGAAGACTACTCAGCGATACAAAGAAATACACAGTTGATACAAGCAACGGCCTGGATGAATCTGTAGAGAATGATTGTAAGTGAAAAAAAAAAGACCATCCCCAAAGGTTCCATACTATACTATTCTATTTATGTAACATTCTTAAAATAACAAAACTATAGAAACGGAGAACTGATTAGTGGTTTCCAGGGATTAAGGAGAGAGTGGGTATGGAAGGGAAGTAGGTACGTCTATATATGAGCAAAATGAGAGATACCCATGGTGATTGAAATGTTCTGTATTTTGACTGTGTCAATGTCAATATCCCATTTGTGATATTGTATAATCATTTCACAAGATGTTATCATTAGGGGAATATGGCTGAAGAGTACATAGCATCTATCTGTGTTAGTTCTTACAACTTCATGTGAATCTACATCATCTCAAAAAAATAATTAAAATCATAGTATCCTATCATGTGATGCAGAAAAAGCCTTCAACAAAATTCAATACTCATTAATGATAAAAACCAGGCATAGAGGGGAATGTCCTTAACTTGATAAAGAATATCTACAGTAAATCTACAGTTAACATCACACTTAATGGTTAAAGACTGACTGCTTTCCCTCTAAGAGTGGCAACAAGGCAAGGCTATCTGCTCGTGACACTGATATTCAACATAATACCGGAAGCTCTAGCTAGTCCAATAAGGCAAGAAAATGAAATAAAATACACACATTTTAAAAAAGAAGTAGCTGCCCCCATGCCACACTGCCATTGCTGACACTGTGAACATCTGCATGGAGGCTGGCAACCTCTGCACCTGCCAGCACCCACCCCAACTAAAGAAAGTGCACCCTGCCATTCTGCTACTGTTGCTGGCACATGTGAATGAGCACGGATCCTGCTGCTACTGTCCGATGAAGTGCTTTGGCTGGCACCATCCATTGGAGTGTTGTGACCAGCAGTCCGAGAACAGCTCAGCCCCTTCAGCACAGCAGGTTTCTAACCTTGAAGGGCCAGAGAACAAAACTGATGACTTGATACCAGCCCCCCAGAGTTAGAACACACAGCCCAGAAGTCCTGAGCTGAGCTTTGCCCCACTAAAATCTCCCAGAAACAAAACCAGCCAACTGAACCCACCTTATATCACAATCAAACCCCCAAGGACATCAAAAAAGAAAAAAAAAAAACATGCAAAGGAATGCAACTTCAAAGACTGAAAGAATTTCAGCCCACAAAGATGAGAAAGAACCAGGCCAAGAACTCTGGCAACTCAAAAAGCCAGAGTGTCTTGTTACCTCCAAATGACCACACTACTTCCCCATAATGGTTCTTTACCAGGTTGAAATGGCTGAAATGACAGAAATAGAATTCAGAATATGGATAGAAATGATAATCATCAAGATTCAGGAGAAAGTCAAAACCCAATCCAAGGATTCTGAGGAATACAATAAAACTACAGGAAATGAGAGACGAAATGGCCATCTTAAGCAAGAGCCAAACTGATCTGAGAGAGCTGAAAAACTCACTTAATGAATTTCAGGATACAACTGAATGTATTAACAGCAGGACTGACCAAGCTCAGGAAAGAATCTCAGAGCCTGAAGACTGGCTCTTTGAAATAACTCAGACAAAAATAAAGAAAAAGCAATAAAGAAGAATGACCAATACCTCTGAGAAATATAGGATTATGCAAAAAGATCACATCTATGACTCATTGGCATCCTCGAAAGAGAAGGAGAGAAAGCAAACAACTTGGAAAACATATTTCAGGATATTGTCCACAAGAATTTCCCCAACCTACCTAGACAGGCCAGCATTCAAATTCAGGAAATACAGAGAACCCCTGAAAATACTACACAAGAAGACCATCCCCAAGATGCACAGTCATCACATTCTCCAAGATCAAAATTAAAAAAAAAAAAAAATCATGTTAAAGGCAGATAGACAGAAGGGGCAGGTCACCTACAAAGGAAACCCCATCAGGCTAACAGCAGACCATTCAGCAGAAACCCTACATGCTAAAAAAGATTGGGGGTCTATATTCAGCATTCTTAAAGAAAATAATTTACAACCAATAATTTTATTTATAGCCAAACTAAGCTTCATAAGTGAAGAAGAAATAAGATCCTTTTCAGACTAGCAAATGTGAAGGGAATTCATTAACAGCAGACTTGCCTTACAAGAGATCCTGAAGGGAGTGCTAAATATGGAAAGGAAAGGCTGTTACCATCCATTACAAAAGCACACTTAAGTACATAGACCAGTGACACTATAAAGCAACCACACAAAACTCCTGTATAATAACCAGTAAACAACATGATGACAGGATCAAATGCACACATATCAATACTAGCCTTGAATGTAAATAGGCTACATGCCCCAACTGAAAGGCACAGAGTGCCAAGTTGAGTAAAGAAGTGAGACCCAATGGTATGCTGTCTTCATGAGACCCATATCACATGCAACAACACCCATAGGCTCAAAGTAAAGTGATAGAGAAAAATCTACCAAGCAAACAAAAAACACAAAAAAGCAAGGGTTGTTATTCTTTTATTTTTTTTGAGACAGAGTCTGGCTCTGTTGCCCAGGCTGGAGTGAAGTAGCACAACCTCAGCTCACTGCAACCTCCACCTCCCAGATTCAAGCAATTCTTTGCCTCAGCCTCCCGAGTAGCTGGGATTACAGGTGCTTGCCACCATGCCCAGCTAATTTTTTGTATTTTTAGTAGAGATGGGGTTTCACCATCTTGGCCAGGCTGGTCTTGAACTCCTGACTTCATGATCCACCCACCTTGGCCTCCCAAAGTGCTGGGATTACAGGTGTGAGCCACCGTGCCTGGCCAGGGGTTGCTATTCTTACTTCAGACAAAACAGACTTTAAACCAACAAAGATAAGAAAAGACAAGAAGAGCATTACATAATGGTAAAGGGCTCAACTCAACAAGAAGACCTAACTATCCTAAATACATATGCACCCAACACAGGAGCATCAGATTCATAAAGCAAGTTCTTAGGGACCTCCAAAGAGACTTAGATAACCACACAATAATAGTGGGAGACTTCAACTCTCCACAGGCAGTATTAGACAGATCATCAAGGCAGAAAACTAACAAAGATATTTAGGACCTGAACTCAGAACTTGACCAAATGGACCTAACAGATATGCACAGAACTCTCCACCCCAAAACAACAGAATATACATTCCTCTCATCTGCAAATGGCACATACTCTAAAATCCACCACACAATCAGACATAAAACAATCCTCAGCACATTCAAAAAAACCGAAATCATGCCAACCATATTCTTGGATCACAGTGCAATAAAAAAAGAAATCAATGCTAAAAATTTCTCAAAATCATACAATTACATGGAAATTAAACAACGTCCTCCTGAATGACATCTGAGTAAATAATGAAATTAAGGGAGAAATCAAGAAATTATTTGAAACTAAGGAGAACAAAGATACAACATACCAGAATCCCTGGGACACAGCTAAAGCAGTGTTAAGAGGGAATTTCATAGCACTAAGTGTCCACACCAAAAAGTTAGAAAGATCTTAAATTAACAACCTAACATCACCACTACAGGAGATGTAGAGTAACTAGAGAAACAAGAGCAAACGAGCCCCAAAACTAGCAGAAGACAAGAAATAACCAAAATCAAAGCTGAATTGAGGGAAAAGATGTGAAAAACATACAAAAGATTGAAAAATCCAGAAGTTGGTTATTTCAAAGAATTAATAAGATAGATAGACCACTAGCTAGACTAATAAAGAAAAAAAGAGAGAGGCTCCAAATAAATATAATAAAAAATGACAAAAGGCATGTTATCACTGACCCAATAGAAATACAAAAAATCCCCTGAGACTACACCAACACCTCTATGCACAAAAGCTAGTAAACTTAGAAGAAATGGATAAATTGCTGATAACATACAACCTCCCAAGATTGAACCAGGAAGAAATTGAATCCCTGAACAGACCAATAATGAATTCTGAAATACAATCAGTAATAAAAATCCTACCAACCAGAAAAAAGCCCAGGACCAGATGGATTCACAGTCAAATTCCACCAGATGTGTAATTCCTGGTACCATTCCTTCTGAAATCATTTCAAAAAACTGTGGAGGAAAGACTCCTCTATAACTCATTCTGTGAGGCCAACATCATCCTGATACCAAAACCTGGCAGAGACACAACAAAAAAGAAAACTTACAGCCAATATACTTGATGAATACAGATACAAAAATCTTCAACAAAATACTAGCAAACTGAATCCGGCAGCACATCAAAAAGCTCATTCATCATGATCAAGCAGGCTTTATCCTTGTGATGCAAGGTCGGTTCAACATATGCAAATCAATAAATGTGATTCATCCCATAAACAGAACTAAAAACAAAACTCACACGATCATCTCAATAGATATAAAAAGGCTTTCAATAAAATTCAATATCCTTTCATGTTAAAAACCCTCAACAAACTAGGCATTGAAGGGACATACTTCAAAATAATAAGAGCCATCTATGATAAGCCTACAGCCAACATCATACTAAATGGGCAGAAGCTGGAAGTATTCCCCTTGAAAACTGGGACAAGACAAAGATGCTCTCTCTCACCACTCCTATTCAACATAGTATTGGAAGTCCTATCTGGAGCAATCAGGCAAGAGAAATACATAAAGGGCATCCAAATAGGAAAAGAGGAAGCCAAACTATCCATTTGCAGACGATATTATTCTATTCCTAGAAAATGCCATATTCTTGCCTAAAAGTTACCTGATCTGATAAACAACTTCAGCAAAGTTTCAGAATATAAAATCAATGTTCAAAAATCAGTAGCATTCCTATACAGCAACAATATCCAAGCTGAGAGCCAATTAAGGATGTAATCCCATTCACAATAGCTACAAAAAGAGAAAAATTCCTGGGAATATGGCTAACCAAGGAGGTGAAAGATCTCTAGAACAAGAGTTAAAAAAAACTGCTCAAATAAATCAGAAATGACACAAACAAATGGAAAAACGTTCCATACTCATGGATAGAAAGAATCAATATTGTTAAAATGGCCATACTGCCTGAAACAATTTACAGATTCAATGTTATTCCTATCAAACTAACAATGACATTCTTCACAGAATTAGAAAAAAATTAAAATTAATATGGAACCTAAAAGAAGCTGAAATAGTTGAGGCAATCCTAAGGAAAAAGAACAAAGCTGGAGGCATCACGTTACCAAACTTCAACATATACTACAATGCTACGGTACCCAAAACAGCATGGTGCTGGTACAATAGCAGGCACATAGACCAGTGGAACAGAATAGAGAGCCCAGAAATAATGTTGCACACTTACAACCATCTGATCTTCAACAAAGTTGACAACAAGTAATGAAGAAAGAACTCCATATTCAGTAAATGGTGCTGGGATAACTGGCTAGCCATATGCAGAAGATTGAAACTTGACCCCTTCCTTACACCATATAGAAAAATCAACTCCAGGAGGTTTAAAGACTTAAATATAATACTTCAAACTATAAAAATCCTGGAAGATAACTTAGGAAATATCATTCTGGATATAGGCTCTGGCAAAGATTTTATGACAAAGATGCCAAAAGCAATTGCAAAATACCCCAAAATTGACAAATAAGACCTATTTAAACTAAGGAACTTCTGCACAGCAAAAGAAACTATCAACAGTGTGAACAGATAACCTACGAAATGGGACAAAGTACTCTCAAACTATGCGTCCAACAAAGGTCTAATATCTAGAATCTATAAGGAACTTAAATCAACAAGCAAAAAATAACCCCATTAAAAAGTGGCAAAGCACACGAATAGATACTTTTTAAAAGAAGTCATACATGTGGCAAACAAGCATATGAGAAAATGCTCAACATCACTAATCATTAGAGAAATGCAAATCAAAATCTCAATGAGATACCATCTCACCCCAGACATTTAATGGCTATTACTAAAACAAACAAAAAAAAAACAGAGGTTGTGGAGAAAGGGGATAGTTATACACTACTAGTGGGAATATATAACTAACTGAACTAATAGACATCTACAGAACAAAAGCAGTTTAGTGATTTCTCAAAGAACTCAAAGCAGAATTAACACTTGACCCAGCCATCCCATTATTGTGTACATACCCAAGGGAATATAAATCATTCTACCATAAAGACACACACATGCATGTGTTCATCACAGCACTATTCACAATAGCATATACATGGAATCAACCTAAATGCCCATCAACAGTAGACTGGATAAAGAAAATGTTATATATATACACCGTGAAATACCATGCAGCTGTTAAAAAAAAAAAAAAAAAGGAGATCATGTCCTTTGGTCCTTTGCATAAATGTGGATGGCGCTGGTGGGCATTATCCTAAGTGAAAAAGAATAAAAGTCCAAAAATTGCATGTTCTCACTTACAAGTCAGAGGTAAACAACAGACACTGAGGCCTACCTGAGGGTGGAGGGAGGGAAGAGGGTGAGGATCAAAAAACTACCTATCAGGTACTATGCTTATTACGTGGGTGGCAAAATAACCTGTACACCAGACCCCCGTGACATGCAATTTACCTATATTTCAAACCCGCACATGTACCCCTGGACCTAATTTTTTTTTAAGTAGAAAAAAAAAAAGAAGAAAAAGAAGTAAAACGATTGCAGTTAACATGATTGTCTATCTGAAAAATCTCAAAGTATCTACAGAGAAACTGCTAGAACTCATATATGAGTTCAGCAAATTCTCAGGATACAAGATCAACATATAAAAATTAATTGCATTCCTATATACTAGCAATGAACACACAGACATCAGAATGAAAACACAATACCATATACTATTGCTCAAAAAACACTTACGTGTAAATCAAGGAAAACATGTACAGGATGTATAAACTGAAAATTACACAACACTGATGAAAGAAATCAAAGAATTAAAGAAATGGAGTAATATATCATGTTCATAGATTGGAAAACTCAACATAATAGATATCCAGGTTTAACCAATTCTTATCAAAATTCCAGCAAGATTTTTTGTAGATATAAAAAAGATTTTTCCAAAATTTTATGGAAAGGAAGTAGAGGAGCTGAAACAATTGTGAAAAAGTAGAATAACCAGTGTACCTGATTTAAAGACTTATTATATGGCTGCATTAATCAAGACTGTGCAGGAATGGCAGAGGGACAGACAGATAATCGGAACTGGACAGAGAACCTAGAAATAGACTCACATAGATACGCCAAACTGATTTTTGACAAAAGTGCAAAAGCAATTCAGTGAAGGAATAATATCCTTTTCAACACATGGTTCTGGAACATCTATAGGCAAAACATGAACTTCAATCTATACCTTATACCTTACACAAAAATTCACTCAAAGTGATCATTGAGCTAAATTTAAAACATAAAATTGTAAAAGTTTTAGGAAAAATAGGAGAAAATCTTCTGGATTTAGAGCTAGGCAAAGAGTTCTTTCTTAGACGTGACACCAAAAGCATAACCCATAAAAGGACAAATTCATAAACTAGACTTCATCAAAAATAAAATCTTTCGCTCTGTGAAAGACCCTGTGAAAGACCCTGTGAATAGGATGAAAAGTCATGCTGTAGACTGGGAAAATATATTTGCAAACCTTATGTTTAATGAAGGACTTGTATCTAGAACGTATAAAGAATATCAAAACCTAACAGTAAGAAGACAAACCATCCAATTAGAAAATGGGCAGAAGCCATTTTGGGGGCCGAGGCGAGTGGATCACCTGAGGTCAGGAGTTTGAGACCAGTCTGGCCAACACGGTGAAACCCCATCTCTATTAAAAATACAAAAATTAGCCAGGTGTGGTGGTGTGTGCCTGTAATTCCAGCTACTCATGAGGCAGGAGAATCGCTTGAACCCATGAGGTGGAGGTTGCAGTGGGCCAAGATCATACCACTGCACTCCAGCCTGGGCAAGGAGTGAGACTGTCAAAAAAAAAAAAAAAAAGAAAGAAAGAAAAGAAAATGGGCAAAAGATATGAAGACGCATTTCACTGAATTTCACTGAAGAGGATATGCAGATGGCAAGTAAACACATGCAAAGACGTTCAACATCATTAGCTATTAGGGAAATGCAATTTAAAGCCACAATGAGATACCACTACCTACTTAACAGAATGGCTAGGCTAAAAAACAATGACAACATCAAATGCTGGTGAGGAAGTGGAGAAACTGGCTCACTCATTTACTGCTGGTGAAAATCAGTTTGACAGTGTCTTACACAACTCAACATGCAACTTCCATATGACTCAGCAATTGTACTCCTGGGCATTTATCCCAGAGACATGAAAGTTTATATCAAAAATTTATATACAAAAATTTATATTTTAGAATAGAAAATGTTTCCTATAAATTTTTAAAATTTTTATACAGAAACCTGTACCAATATCAATTTCCAGGTTTTGATAATGTGCTGTTGTTATATGAGTTGTAACCACTGGGGAAAACTAGATGTAAGGTACAGGTGGGCCTCTTTACTATGTTTACAACTTCCTGTGAATCTAATTTTTCCCAAATAAGAAACTAACTGCTATTCTAAAAAGACTTCAGGGTCCAGATGCAGGAGGACATCAATTCTTCTTACTGCTTTTGAGACCTTTCCTACATAGCACTATTTTTTTCAATCAACTTTTGATGTTTGTACAGACTTTCTTATTTAAAAAAAAAAAACAATTCCCACCCAAATATTTCTTGGGTGCTTAGGGGCCAAGCCTGAGGCCTCAGGAGTGACCTCATACAAATGTGAGGGTCTAGAGACATCCCAGTAAAGACAAAATGGCATGATATGCAGTGCACCCAAATGAAGAAGAAAAAAAAGAGGCCTCTGATACTGCTAAGGCCATCACTAACTCCCTCATCCAGATGAGCCCAGCATCTCCAGCTTCTCTGCAGGATGGAAGCTCAGATCTCATTACAGGACTGGCAACACAAAACCTATCAACTTCAAGCAAGCTGCCCATTCAGCCCTAAAGAAAAAAGGTTTAAAATGCTGCTTTGGCTTTCAAAGACTCCACTCTATTGATTTTATGCCTTCCCCCTTTGTGACACCCGGAGCCAATGTAAAGGGGACTGGTGAGGTAGTGGCCAAAACTTCCTACACAAAGGCCCAATTCTCTGGTGTGCAGTAGCTGCCTACTCCCTCACCACCACAATCTTCATCAGGTACTGGCTGGACCCAGGAAGCAGGGCCAATGGAGGGGACACTGGAGAGGGATCACTGCCTGTACATTGACTTTGGTCCAAGTTGAAACGTATCTCACAACCTCAGCACATTAGCCTGCGGACATAGCTTTGTTTCTTCTTTCCCTCTAGATGAATCCAAGCCTATGAAATAGCCCTTAAGCAGACCTTTCTGTCCAAAGCAGGAGTAAGCCACCTTTTGCATCCAAATGCCTGGCTGTGTACCATCTTCCCATGGCAATGTTTATGAGCACCTGCCCAGGAAGCCTATGCCTCTCATAAAAAGAAACCAAATCCTCAGCAATGTTTCTCACTCATGCACAATCCAGGGATAAAGAGGAACTCCAAAGTCATCTGCCACATGCAATTTGGAGTTTAGTCAAATAAATCTGTGGGTCTTCAACTTTCGATTTTATATTACATCCATGTTTGCTCTAATACAGGAAAAAATGCCTGCATCCTCAAGTAAATGGTTGTTCCAGGGAGATGTGTTGCTCTGTGGCTTTGTTACTTGTGGACCCAGGAAGTGGAGTGGAGTGAGTAGTGTACTCACACATTAGTCACAGAAACAGAGGCCTGTGGGCAGTCTCTTTTCCCACCTCAGGCTCTAAGTACACACCTGGGAGCCCTTAGCCACCCATACTCAGCAGAAGATATGAAAGAGAGCAAAGACCCTCTGTGCTGGGCTCTGAAGCCACCCCAGTAACCCCAGAATTATCACTGTTTTACCCCTCCTTACATTATCTATGACCTCTTGCTTATCTGGGAGCTAAAGGTCCCATCTCAAAGTGCTGGATCCCTAATGCCCATCTCAAAGTGCCAGTTGGAGCTAGATCTACCTTGCTGCCACCTGGCTCTAGGCATGACAGGAAGGAAATGAGGAACCAAATCAAAGGCACCTGGCAAGAAAGGAAGAGGAGTATGTGGATATTGATGGAGCAACCCCAAAAGGCTGAAATCTTCTTTAGAAGCTCAAAGGTGTCTGCGTCCCACAACCCTCACCAAATCAGAGGAAAAATGAACTAAGGGGCAGAAACAACTTTGGGCTTCAGCCTGGAATGTCCAAAGGTGAGCTGCATTGTGAAGCCAAGCTCTGTGCTCTGTGCCTGCTTCTGAGCTGTACCCTTAGTGACTCCAGGTAAGTTGCTGGACATGCCTGAGTCTGTCCCTCATTCTAATAGCTTCTTCCTCTGTTCCCTGGATGGGGTGAGGATGAGGAGACAGGTGTGGTTCAGGTATTCCCAAGAAAAGTTCTGAGGCGAGGCCATCATGTCCTACCTGGAGTCTCCAGACTATTGGGCAGATTTTGGGTTAAGGCAGAAGACATTCAATATTAGAGCCATAATTTTTCAAGGGTGAAATTTGGCCCTCAAAGAAAAGAAAAGCCAAATGAACTCCTGCTTTCAAATGAGCTTGTAGAAGAACGGAACACATCTACTTGAGTGAAGATAATGTTGATGGCAGAGTAATTCAAGTCTATCTTCAAACATGCATGTTGATGTTATGGATTGAATTATGTCCCCCAAATTAATATGTTGACATCCTAACTCCCAGTACTTCATAATGTGATCTTATTTGGAAATAGGGCCATTGCAGATGTAATGAGCTAAGATGAAGTCTTACTGGAGTAGGGTGGGCCCTTAGTCCAATATGATTGGTGTCTTTATAAAAAGGGGAAATTTGGACACAGAAACATGCACACAGAGAGAACACTATGTAAAGACTGGAGCTCGCTGCCTCAAGCTAAGGAAAGAGGCCTGGAACAGGTCTTTCCCTAGAGCTGTCAGAGGAAGTGTGGCCCTGCTGACACACCTTGATCTTGGACTTCCGGCCTCCAGAACTGTGAGACAATCAATTCTGTTGCTTAAGTCATCTAGTTTTTCATATTTTGTTATGGCAGCCCTAGCAAACCAATACATTGGGGATAAAAATGTTTCTGCAGGCAAGGTGAAGATGCCAGTGGAGACTGGCCCATTTCCATAGCAGACCATACTTGCTGGTTACTTTGAGCTTCTGGGCCTGCTTAGTCTTCCGTGGTGAGGGACTGACCATCTCTCATTATGATGAATAAGAGCTGGAACATCCTGAGCCCAGAGCAGTCCTTGGCTCTTGGCACTCAGAGAACACCTAGCTCTGGATTCTTATTATTCTGCTATCCCTGTGAGCCTGAAACCAGGGATCATTTATCTCAGGTGGGTCTCAACCAGAAAACCCAACAAAATACTTTGCTCATGGCAAATGCTTATAAACTTCTGTAGACAAAACTGTGGTACAGGGGCCATATGGGAATGGAGAAGAAGCAATCAGAAGGCAGCATCTTCATGGAAATTTTGCATGGCTTGATGGCCAGCTGAATACAGACCAGGAGGCTAAGGCCATTCCTACTTTCCAGACTTCCGGCCTGGATGGTGGGAAGAAATGTGGGGCTGCTGATAGGCAGAGAATGCTGCACCAGCAATAGACTCCTCAAGCCACTCTCATCAGTCATGACCACTTCTGGCTGCAATTAGAGCAGATCACCCTGCTGTACTAGGGACTAGCTAACTGTTACTAGTTACTATATACCACTAACAATCTTAGTGTTATACTAGGACGTGAATAAAGTAGGATGCCTTGATCCAGGAAACCAGACCTGGGAGAAGCAGAAGAGCCCAGGCTGGAGACAGGCAGGGCAAAGGTTAATAAGGCCGGCCTCCTAGATGTCAGTATAGCCAAGGCTTTGGAGCCCAACAAGGAGGACCTGAAACAGAAAGGTTGGCTTCTCAGTCATGAGTTATGGGGCTCTGGGAAAGCCGTTTAAACTTTAGGACTCAGTTTCCTCATATGTAAAATGCAAAGTTCTATACAGGAATCTAACAGCTACCTTTGGGTGCCTGCTATGAGCCAGACACTGGGCTTGACAGTTTACACAGAGCATTTCACTGGCTCGCTCCAACAACCCCACAAGGTACATAGGAAGAGCCTTCTGTACAGATGCTCCCTCTGTGTTCCCCAGGTCCTTGGCAGGAAGTATTTGTCTAGCATTTGATTCCTCCTCTAGACTGTAAATTCTTGTGAGAGAAGGAAACATGTCTTATATGTGGCTGTAGCCCCAGAGTGTTCAGAGCATAGTAGGGTCTCAGGAATGATCTCCTGAATGGATCTGCAGGGTGGATTCAAGCTTGGGAAGAGGGCTGCACTAGAACTCTCTGAAGGCATCACCCAACCTAGAGCCTGGATGACTTGGTGTGCTGGAGCACAAGTGAGCTTAGCAACGCATAACACATTGCTTAATATTTCTGTGAATTTTCAAGGACTGTTTCGACACTATGCTAGAGCTGTGAGGCATATAATTACAGCCTTGTGCTAACAGATATATCAATATTCTAAAACATCAATTTTAGTTTTGAAAAGTTGACTTTAAAAAGCTCAAAGTGATGTGAAGAAATTGGAGCCCTCATACATTGTTGGTGGGAATGCAAAACAGTGAAGTTGTTATGAAAAACTAACATAGAGTAGCTATATGATCCTACAGTTCCACTCCTAGATATATGCCCAAGAGGATTGAAAACACAGATTCATACAAAATCTTGAACAGGAATGTTCATAGAAACACTACTCATAGTAGTAGCCCAAAGTAGAAACAACCCAAATGTCTATCAACAGGTAAGTGGATAAATAAAATGTGGTCTAGCCATACAGTATAATATTATCATCCATAACAAAGAATGAAATACTGATCCATGTTATAACATGGATGAACTGTTTAAACATCGTGCTAAGTGAAAGAAGCCAGATACAGAAAACTACATATTGTATGATTCAATTTATATGAAATGTCCAGAATAGGCAAGTCCATAGAGGCTGAAAGTAGCTTAGTGGTTGCCTAGGGCTAGGGGAAGGAAGGGAGAATGTGGACCGACTACTAATGGGTACAGGGTTTCTTTTGAGGGTGATGAAAATGTTCTTGAATTAATTGTGGTGATGGTTGCACATCTCTGTGAAAACACTAAAACACGTTGAATTGTATACTTTCAATGGATTAATTGAATGGTATATGAATTATATCTTAATGAGGCTGCTTTTTGTAAGTCCAAATTGTTATCACTCTTTGCTCTAATTTGACATTTTAGAAAGATGTTTCTTTTAGAGAAAAGATACAAGAAAATCTTTTAAGTTTTGAAGGAGAAAAATGTTTATACCCTCTACCATTAGCAAGACTGGTTCCCTTTGAAATGGGCCATCAACACACCTTTTTTTCCCTGTTTATATGCTGACCCAGCAGTGCTGGAAACTTTCTTCCAGCAACCCACATATTAATGAACAACTTGCAAAGTTGGTGTAGGAATATTCTAAGCCTTGGTTGATCCTACTTTTGACATTGCTGCTGCTGCTGCTCCCCAGGAACTCCCAATCTCTGCCCTTTTGATTTCAGGAAATTTTCATGCCATTGAGGTTAAAAATGCCCCCCTCTCATTTGGGTGTCATGTGCTACCAAGTGATGAATCAGCTTGAGGCCAGGACTTCCTGGCAAGTACAAGTATCCCATAATCCCACAGAGTGGGCTCAGATGGCAGAACCCTGCTTGAAGGAGCCAAGAATTGTACAAACCAATAAGCCAATTGAGGGCAAACTGTCTCTCAAGCTGACCATGTGCTGAAAACTTATTTGACTCTAAAATCAAACAGCACACAGTGACCTCCCATTATGGCAGAGAACAGAGTTTTCTGAAACTTGGGGACATCAAGAAACGAGGGCAGACCAAGACTATCTTACACCAACAATAGCAATGCTCATCTTGTCACATGATTGACTGCAGAACTAGCCTTCAAAGTAATGTGAGTCCAAGTTTTTTCAAGTCCTTATTTCTTGAAAAAGAAAAGTTGAACTTGTTTAGCATCATCTTTTCCTATGCTATAAACATCAGACACTTTGAGAATTCAAAGATACCTTGGATTTGAAGTGGCAGTCCAAACTGAAAATTCAAGTGATCTCCGTGCTAGTTTTCTCACGAGCTAAATGCCTGTGGGCTTAATTCCCTTAAGCTTTTCCATAGTTGACCATCAAAGTTGGTGTGTGTTGGAGGGTGCTGTTCCAGTGTCCATTGCAGGGACACAACATACCACTCATTAGTTGGTATACTCCCTCTCTCTCTCTCTCTCTCTCGTTCTCTCGCTCTCTCTTTCTCTCTCTTATGGAAAGCACTAAGGCACTAGAAGCCCTGGAGGAAAAGGGCCCCCTCTTTAAGCTTGGGGTTATCCCCATCAGTACTGGTAGGCATAGATTCCTCTATCTTCCTCTCAAATTGCTGCTCCGGTGGTTCTGCAGCTGACTAGCAAAGGAAACAGGGGCAGCAGCTGGTCTTTTCCTTTTCTGCCCTTATGGACTGCTCAATCGTAGCCCCAAAGGCGCAAACACACACACACACACACACACACACACACACACACACACACACATACACGCGCACACACACACACACAGTATAATGTTTTTCCCCCCTGGAAATGATTTTAAAAACGATGTGTCCCTAGACTTACCCTACAGGAACAACTGGAAATGTTGCACTAGGCAGGAGGAAAATGTTGGAAATTGTTTGGTTTTGTAGTAACTTCAGCAGGCAGTTGCCTCAGAGTGTAGAAACAGTTTGCAAACATGTTACACTTGGGCCCAGGTGCCAGTCATACCAGCTGGCCCAACAAAGGTTTGCAAAGCATTTTTAGCTGGCGGTCTAGGAGAAATAATGAACCGAACATGGGGTTGAGGACCAGGAGACCTGAGTTCCACTTCCATACACAGGTCATTTGACCTCTTTGAGTCTCAGGTTCCTGATCGACAAAATGGGGCTGATCCTCTTTACTCTCCTCCCCTCCTATGGTGCACATAAGGATCAAATGAGACCTTGAACCAGAAAGCCTCTTGGACAAGGTGGTGCTGTGTGCACTAAAGGCACAAGGGAAGGGCAGCCCTTTTTTTTCAATGCAGGCAACGGAGACAGCAACTGAGCTGAAGGACAGCAATCCCTTTTTGTTCTCCTCCTCTTTTATAGTAAAGCTTGGTTAGAATCCTAGAATGTTAATATCAGGAGGGAAAACGAGAGATTATAAGGTCCAGGCTAGGCACAGTGGCTCACGTCTGTAATCCCAGCACTTTGTGAGGCCGAGGCGGGCAGATCACTTGAGGTCGGGAGTTCGAGACCAGCCTGGCCAACATGGTGAAATCCTATCTCTACTAAAAATACACACACACAAAATTAACTGGGCATGGTGGTGCTCACCTCTAATCCCAGCTATTCGGGAGGCTGAGGCAGGAGAACTGCTTGAACCCAGGAGGTGGAGGTTGCAGTTAGCGCAGATCACATTATTGCACTCCAGCTTGGGAGACACAGCGAGACTCTGTCACGCACACAAAAAAGGTCCAATCCCCTTCTTGTACAGCTAGGGAAACTGAGGAAGAGACTCGCCCAGGAACATATGCTAGCAAAAGATGGTGAGAGATGACTCTAGAAGCCAGGCTCCCTGAATCCCAAGCCAGGGCACGAGCCCAGCAGACCGGACTTAAAGACAGATGCTCTATGTAATATTTCCTTGGGTCCACATTCTGAAAGATCCTGGACAGAAGAAGCCTCATAAATCTGCAAGGCAGCCTCCCAGGCTGTCCAGTGACCGCCTCTCCTTAAAGAAGTGCCGACATCATTGAGGTTTCAACCTCTCCCTGGCAAGCTGACAGACGAGTTGCTTCACCTCTCTGAGTTGCACTTTCTTTCAATGTACTAAAGAGCTTGGCCAGGACTCTACAAGGCTTGCCAGCTGGCATCATCCCTGTGTTGGTGACTAGCTTTCCTCTATGGTCATCCACCGATTACAATTCCCAAGCCAGAGGAGGGTACAAACACACTTCCCTTCAGTGGCTGCTGGAAAGATCTTAGACCGCCTCCAGATTCCCAGTGGGGTTGGGTGGAGCTTGGGGTCCCTTCTTTCCACATTAAACCAAAGACTAGTGAGACACCCCTCTTCCCCCAGATTTCAAGCAAAGCAATCTGGGGAATTGAAGCCCTGAATCATTAATTGGGACAATGCTCAAGAATTATTCAGCAACCTCAGAGCCCAACACGTTCTAAAAAGAAAGTGTCAGAAAACAAACTCACAGCTAAGAAAGAGATGTGGGCAGTTGTCACTCGGCATTTTGAGTGGGGGATGTCCCTATAGGTTTGCACACATGTCTAGCCTCTGTCTCCAATTATACTGGTGGCAAGTCCAACAGAGAAAACTACCTAAGAAGGTGGGTAGGGAGAGAAAGAGTGCTTAACAAGTGGCCAAAAGTAGCAGTGAGTTAAGAGAAGAACCAGAACAGCCATTAAAGAAAGAAAGAAAGAATAAAGACTATCGTGAGGCAAGAAAAGATTTGTGAAGAGTTCACATTTAAGTTGTCTTCCTTAATACATTCCACTCTTTAGATGGATTTAGAATAATAGGAAAAAAACCCTAGTGTTGCACTTAGAGACTTCATGTGAAATCCCATCTGATGTGAAGAAAATGTGCTTTCATTACTTATAATGATGAAATAAATTATCTCCATTCTTGGAACCACTTCTTTGCAAATATTTTAGATATTATTTCACAAATGAAAGAAAACAGTGAAGGCTGCTACCACCAGCTTTGGAGGGAACAATCTAATTTTCAAGATATTTATCTATTGTGAGTTGGCAACAATGGCTCTGGTTTCCGAAGAAAGCGGGAAAATTGCTGTGCGTTTCGGAAATGGTTCCCAGACACTTCCCTTCGAAAACATAAGCAACCAAACGCATACAAGCAGGTATTAAAGACAAACGCAATTTTATAGGCAGCCATTCTGTTGCATGGCATGATAGACAAGACGAGTGTTTTGCAGCCAGCCAGCTTTTGGCTTCTAAGAGAGCTGGAAGGGAAAACTGACATGAACACTTTGAACAGGCTACCCTGGTTGAAATCAGGAAGAGTTTATTTCCACAGTTAAAACAATATGAGTCTATTTCTATTGCCTGCGTTACGTCGAGTTCCCCTATTTATCAAACACAAAGTTTGATTGTTGTGATCTATGGTGAGCAAAGGACAACCTGCCGAGTCCCAAGCAGATCTTAGATGTAAATCATTTGATCCGTGGCTCAAAACTATTCCATCCCATAAGCCCAAGAGCTCATATCAGGGTGAACAAGACATTTGAAAAAAACCAAAACTCTCCTCCTGGAGTCAACAGGAAAACATGTCCCTGGCTGAAGCTCATAACTGTTGAGGCCACATGTGCAATGTGCTAGTTAACTAGGAGGAGGAAGTTCCAGGAAAATGACCAACATCTGGTTTCAGGTTTATTCCATTCTTCTCAGGGGCCCCCAGTCAACTGTGCTCACCTGAAGAGACATCTTGAGCCAGCCAGAGAGTAAGCAGCTCTAGTTTCTCCTGAGCTTGACTTTGTCCATTGTATTTATTTCTTCTGAACTGATTTCTCCAAAATCGAAATCTGTAGCACCTCCACAACTTTGATAGCCTTTTTTGCTCCAATTCCTTCAAGGATAAATATTTAACTCCATTTTGGGTCAAATACAAACATATTTCTGGGGTTTAAGGATTCACACAGCTAGAGCTTGAAAGGCATGTTACCTTAACATGTTTCAGACCCACAGAGTGGTCCAATGGAATGCCATCCACTACCATTCCTCCACTGTAAGCATAGTTGATATCAATTCAGAAACACTCCGAATAAACGATTGTGTGCCAAGACTTTGAAGTTCATTCATCCAATTAGCCATTTGTTTATTCATCTAATCAAGCTGCCTATGTCATACTGATTCCAGTACTCATCCTTCCTCTTTTTGCTTATACAAAGCAAGTATGAGAGAATTGTAGAAAAGGTATAGAAAAGAGACAAACTTTTCATTCTGTATTGTATTCTGTATTCAAAGTTAAGGTACAGTAAAGTCCTGTTAACGATGTAACCTTAATGCATCTGAAAGGTATTGTTTTAATGACGCTTACCTTTTAAATGATTAAGATGCCTCTGGTGGTTTATGGAATTCATTTTATATTCGTTTAAGAAATTGCTTTTTACGAGAGAGTATTTCTGCTGAGTTTCTCTTGGGCATTGGAAGTTAGAGGGGGTAGCCCACACATCTACAAAGGTCAATAGGGTCTTTGCTTTCCATTAAAATGTTTTCCAATTCTCAAAGCATTTGTCAATATACCCAGAAGAATCAGAATAAAATGAATCTATGGCTTGGTATCCAGTATGCAGCAGACATGCTGCCTACAGAGTCTTGCACAGGTGTTCTCTAAAAAGCGCTGAAGTTGGAACCGGGAGCCCTGGGTTCAAGTCTCAACCCAGGGAGATCATTCACTGGCTGCATGCATGCATGCAGTTATAAGCCTCCTCATCATCCTGGTGTCTCAAGAGCCTGGATACATCTACTTGTCTATATGACTGATACGAACTAAGCTCCATGCTTAAGGGTTGTCAAAAAGCAGCACCTTCACTCTGATGCCTACAGGTCACAGTTTGTAGAGCAGCCTGAGATGATGGTACTGGATTGCTGGCAGGCCCAGCTCACTGCTGAATCATACCAAGATGACTGCGATTAACAGTCCCTAGTTTTTTTCTCAAGCCACATTTCCTCCACACTATACTTCGGCAGATAACCCAAATGTAGAACTTGCCATTTATCCCTGTTAAATTTCCCATGACCATCTTGAGCTCGTCAAGATCTTTTTGGATCTCAATTTCATGCTACAGAGAACTCATCACCTTCTGGCACTATCTCAGGGGCAAATCTGGTAAGAGTGAATTCTCAATCCTCCTCCAGATCATTGAGAAAAAGTGAAGCAAGCCAGGAGGCAGCCCTGGGACTTGCCTCCAGGTCCCTCTCTGTAAGGGAGGGTGTTAATCCATTATCCACGGCCTTTGGATTCAGTCTTTTAATTGGTTACGCAATCACATACTGGGCTGTAAATGAAGATTTTACAACAGATGCTGCCTAGTGCTTTGCTGAGTTTCAGAAACACTTGCCTGCTTTTCTGTGATCCACCTGCCTGGTGAGCACTTCCAACAAAAAAGGTAAGCTATTCGAACACAGCAAGCTACTCCTAATGAGCTCTTTTTTGCTTTTGTCTTAAACACACTTTGCACTGGCTTCCTTTTCTAAGCACTCACTCACTATTCTTTTAATAGTATGCTCCTGAATTTTTCCAGGGGGGCCACATCAAGCAAACCATAGCTACATTAAGATATTCAGTTAAAGGAATTTTCCTTCGGAAATTTGGAAGTACATGCCCATCTAGTAGTTTATGGTTTTTTTTTTTTTGTTTTTTTTTTTTTTTGCAGTTTTCTGCGGTTCCTTAATGCTCCATGATAAAAGCTCACAGTCTTGTTAGCAAGTGCTCTCTCTCTCTCTCTCTCCCTCAGCACCCTAGGCTGTCATTTGCCCTGGCCATCGATGACCAGGCAGTTCTCTCACAAGCACTTCCTCCATCACAGACTTCAAGTCCAACCGAGGAGTTCTATCCTTTGTACATTAAAGATCATTCTCCTAGTCTATGAAGAAGCCTGAAACTTTTCTCCAAAGACTCTGGTTTCTCCTTCTGTGGGGTGTGACAGTCTCTTTGCTATTCAGGGACTCCAGGGGTGTGATGTCTCTTCATCTCTTTTCTCTTTCAGGGGTACATTCTTGTAGCTCCTCCCACCCCTTCCCCCTTTCCTCCTGACTCTGGTTGTGATGTATATAGATAGGTTGCATTCATCAGGTGCTGCTGCCTCTCCTGAAGAAGCTGCTACCTCTCCCCTTTCCTCCTCTTGGTGTGATGAGCCTTCAACTGTTTATTTCTTGTTAGTGGAACAGGGTTTCTTCTCTTCTCCCCTGCCTCATGCTTCTCTTTGCATTCTTGATTCAGTCTTTTGTTCTCAAACAATGTTCCTGGGTAGCGTGGAAAGGGAGAAGCTGCACCTCTGTAGCAAACTCATCAATGTCCAGGCTTATGAATTGCCCCGGGCCCACAGACTTCCAGTGATGGCTGAGCTTCCATCATTGCATTTCCAAAACAGCGACCATATGACACTAACACAGAAGGGAAGGATTCAAGAAATACTGTGGAAGAGAAGTCAAGTAAGGGCAACTGAGTAGTCTGTAAGCAAAAAGTCATCTCAGATGATCTTTCAAGATCCATGAATAAGTAGGAGCGGTGAACTGATCACCCACAGTAACAAGAAATATAGATACCAGCAAGTGAACACCCCAAAAATGTCCAAGTCAGGTTTGCAATGCCTCAGGTAGCTAAAGGAGAGCTGTGATAGGAATAAAATTAATAGTATTTACCTTAACTTAAAAGAAGGCCAGGCACAGTGGTCCAGGCATGTAATCCCAGCCCTTTAGGAGGCTGAGGCAGGCAGATCACTTGAGCCCAAGGGTTCCAAGACCAGCCTGGGCAACATAGGGAAATCCCACCTCTACAAAAAATACACAAAAAACATATTAGCTGGGCATGGTGGCGGGTGCCTCTAGTCCCAGCTACGTGGGAGGCTGAGGTGGGAGGATCACCTGAGCCCAGGAGGTCGAGTTTGCACCGAGCTGCAAGTGTGCCACTGCACTCCAGCCTGAGTGACGGAACGAGACCCTGTTTCATTAAAAAAAAAAACAAAACAAAACTCGTAAGGCTGTTTATGGGTGGGTGGGGAAGAGAGGGAGAGAAAATAAAGGGTAGCTGTGAAATCAAATTAGTGGGGGAAGTTGTCACAACTCTGTAAGGGCTTGAGGCAAAGTCCATCAGTCCACATGGAGTCTATGGGGTTGAGCTTGAGATACCAGTGAGAAATATGGCTGGACCAGTGGAAGAACTGGCAAAAAGCGCCTAAAAGGTTTCAGCTGGTGGAGAGCCAGCTAAGATGTAGAGTCCATCTTGAGGGATGCAAGAAGGGAAAGAGCCTGATGATGGAGCCGAAGAGGTAGATTTGCAGGGAGTGCAGGTGGTTTCTCCACCTGTGTCAGTGGTTGAAGCTTAGGGGAAGCCTGGAGGGGTGGGGGTACAATGCAAGGAAGACTGGGGAGAGCTTCATATGTTGTTCCCAGTTAGTTAGGTATGAGATTTCAGGGAGAACAGAAATCTTTCCCTCTCACACTCCTAATTGTTTTGATGTGTTTGGATGTCAGGTCACAAGTCTCAGAGCCTCCACATTGTTGTTTGTAGCCAAAAGTACAAACTAGAATCCCAGTATTGTCAACATGCTGACACATGGACTTCTCTCTTCTTAATGAGTATTTGATTATGTTTCCTTCTATGAAAATCTGTATCCCCACACAAACACCACTTTAGTTTTAGAACATTTTGTGGGGGCACTTTAAAATCCTTGACTTTTAAAAATATGGTTCTAGATCATATGGTTTTAATTATTAAATTTTTATTCCCTAAATTTGACTAAAAATCATGTGATTTGCACAGCAAACGGGCCAGTTAAATGAAGTGAATTCCATTCACTGGCAGCCTGCCTGCTATTCTGTCAATAAGTAAGCTTAGTTTCTGCTTCTGGGGCTCACAACTCCTGACAGGTGGTTTGCTGGGACCGGGGAAGCAAGGAAATCAACCAGAGAAAGTGTCCTTGGCAGCAAAGGGTCTCACTGGGCAGGTTTTTAGGGAAATCTTGAGATTGGGGCAATGTGGGATGTGGTGGCAGCATCCTAGACATGACAGACAGCCTCTGAGCAACCTCTGGTCCTGCTTGTACATATCTCCTCTGCTCATTAAAGTGGACTTGGCTAGAGCTTTTCCAGCTGGTTTGGAGGCCAAGAGGCATTGTGCATGCCAAAGGCTGAACTGGATTTGCTGCTGGCAAGACTGCACCAAAGCACAGGGGGCAGTGGCAAAGAACTCATCCAGCAAGGCAACAATCTATCGTCCTCTGCTAAACCTGATGTCCCAGCTTGGAATCCAGAGTTGGGGTGGGGGGCCATCAGTGCTGACAAACTTGTGGGGGACAGGGGCTGGTGTAATTGGAGCCAGCTCCCCGGAGCCTCACAACCATCCTGTGAAGCAAATGGGGCTGTGGTTCCTATCCCAGAGGAAGGCACTTTGGCTGAGGAAGGGGAACGGAGCACTGGTCAGGCCTGGCGATACCTAGCTAGTACATGGCTGCCTCTGACTTCCTTCCAGAGTGAAGGTGCTTACCCTTAGTAGGGAGGACCCTGGCCTGGCTGGTATGCCTCCTTGGACTTAGCGGGGTCTGGGACTGCAGGAGAGGCTTTAGACTCTAAGCCAGGGGTGTCCAAGTTTTTACTTCCCTGGGCCACAGTGGAAGAAGAAGAATTGTCTTGGGCCATACATAAAATACACTAAAACTAACAATAACTGATGAGCTTAAAAAATCACAAAAAAACTTCCTGGGCTCCACACAGCCCACAGGCCATAGATTGGACAAGCTTGTTCTAAGCCATCCTGACAGGCAGTGTAGTCAGGTGGTTAAAGCATGCACTCTGGCACCCAGTGGTCTGTGTTTGAATCTTAGCTCTGCCACTGATTAGCTGTGTGGCCTTGCAGGAAGATATTCAACCTCTCTGTGTTTATCTATTTCCTCATCTGTAAAAGAGAGATGATAATAATAGCATCTGCCTTGTAAGGATGTGGTGAGGATCAAAGGCACATCTGTAATATGCTTAGAACAGTTGTTGACATGTGGTAAGCCCTACCAATGTTAGCTAGTGGCACTGTCTTCCTCCAAGCCTCCATTCCAGTCCTAGCAGAGGGAAACCTGGCCACTGTGATGACAGCTGCTGAATGGAGTGAAACATTGTCATGGTGCAGAAAACAATGTTGATTGTTTTTCTGTCTGTCTCTCCCCTCCAAAATTGGAGACTCATGCCGAATGTCCAGTCCGTAGAAGACAGCCGGGCATGTGGCAGGTGCACAGTGATAAATTAATGGGTGAGTGCAAGAATTCCCCCTTGTGGCAAATAGCTCTGGAAAGAATTAAAACATTAAAAAATCACTAACTTCAATGCAAATGCAGTTGGGTAACAGAGAACAAAGGGACCTATAAAGGTACCAGACATTCTATTGGGGTAGACTTAAGAGCTGGCCTAGGAGTCAAGAGGCTGGCTTTTGAGAGGCTTTGCTGCTTTCTCGCTGTGGAGCCTTGAGCCAGCTCCTGACTTCTTCTGAGCTTCAGTGTCCTCTCTGAATGACAAACAATGTAAGGTGGGACCAAGGTCTGCGCCCTCCAGGGAGTTCCTTTCCTATCAGGGCCCAGAACAAACAAGAGATCAAGGAACACACCCAGTTCCTAGGCCTGGGCTCACTACTATCAGGTTCAAGGTCTGGCTCAATTTCTGACAGCAATATCCACATACCATTTCTATGTCAATTATAGGAGCCAGTTTCTCCAGCTTACTTTATAAAATGTTAATTACTTCCCCCACCTCCCCACAAATGTGAAACTTGGATTTAAAAAGACATTTTGGAAAACAGGTACATTTTGACAGGAACAATCTGAAATTGCCACAGGCATAAACACATACAAGTGGATACTGTTTGGTTTGCTTCTGAGAGCCCCGTTCAGTGGAGAGCTGGCTGAGCCAGTGACTATCTGAATGAAGTGTACCAGCCATGCCATTATCAGAGGAAAGGATGAGTGTGGACTAGTCAAGTGGCTGGATGCTAATTTTATCACCTTTGCTTTCAGAAACCAGATCCCATCCTGGCAGCAATGGTTCACATCCCTGGCTCCTTATTGTCTTTGGGTAATCATAATATTAATGTCCCAGTGCACCCTTAAGCCCTTTGCATCTCTCTTCAAAGCCTTTTTCAGACATGAAATACTTATCTGGGGCGAGCGGTTGAACTTCCCACTGAGAGACCAGAACTGATCAGGTGAGCGGGCCTCCAATCGCGAGCTTGGCTTTAGGCTTGTAGTCCTCACTTTTCTCAAGTCCAGCCACGGCAGCCTGCCAGCCCTGCCTGCCACAGGCTGTCTTATTCAATTGAATAGGGTCTTAACAAGGGGAAAAGCCAGAGACATGAACTGGCGCATGGAGCACAATGATGCTGACTACCCAGCAAAGGTAAGCTTGAGACACTCTGAAGCACCACACTGACTGTACCCACATTGCATAAAACCCAACACAATCCAAGAGAAATGGAATCCTGGTGGGGAAAGCATTGGGCCAATAGCTCAACAGCCACCCAAAGTCTCCATGGAACACCTCAAGGCCAGAGCAAATTTAGTGACATGCCTTCCCTGTTGGAGCACCTGTATAGCAGCCCCGCAAAAGAGGTCGTCTAGTCCCTTCCAGGACCCGTGGCAGCCCACAACTCTATAGGCATTCTTCTTTGCCAGATTCCACATCTTCATAGCTTTAAGTTTTTTCCTTTGCCACTCCCTATCTTATTTCCTTTCTCCATTGTGTGTTAGCATACTTAACAGATGGAGAACAGCATATACAAGTGGCTTACAGGACTGTCAAGGTAGCAGAGGCACATTTGAAAACAGCTCATGCAACCAAATGCCAATGATTGAGCAAACCACCACTCAGGACTGACTCCCCCGCATTGGCCCTGAAAATCTAGCTACTCAGTGCTTCCATTTGCAGACATAAACATCCACTTAGGAGTTCTGAAAACACCATCTAAGCCAACATTTGGACTCAAATAACACCAACAGGGCTGCATAATCAGTAAACTCACTTTTCTGCTCTGTGCCTTTGCAATACTCTCTGGGAAAAATGCAGTAGACTCTTACAGATAAAAGTTGACATGGAGGCAAGTTACTAATATATAGAAATGTTAGATTTTAAGTAAAACATATTTCACTCTGCAGATAAAGGGAACAGAGATTCTTTTTTTCTTATCTCAAAACAGACTCTTTTTGTAGAATTGATGAAATGGAAGTAATTATCAAGAACTGAGAGCATTAATCAAGAAAAAGACGAAAAAAAAACAATGGAGAGCAAATTAAATTAACTTGGACCACAAAGAATATTTAATTTTTTTGCCCCTGAAATCCATTTGATGTTTCATTTTCCCCAGAATAGTACAGGTTGCCTCACCGTCATTTTGATAAGAGTGGCGCCCCTAGTCACCCTCTCCCGGTGATGTGCTGTTAAGTGTTTAACAAGTGGCTCTCTAGGAGGAAAAAAAAAGCTCCGATTAAAGTGATAGCACTGACTGCTGTGTTGTAAATACTCTTGTTGTGGCCGATTTCTAGCTACCAACATGATGGCACCCACCTTGCAAAATTCCTGAAAACATAACAGTTGGGTTTTGGGAGCCCGTTTGAGATAGCTCTAGCCCACCACTGTCCCCTCCTCTGCCTGTATGTTTCCTATGCTCTCCACTCTGGGATCACAGAGCTAGCAAAGACAGAAATCACATAAGAATAAGACAGATTGTTATAATGATCAACACACACATGCTACCTTTTGGTTTATAAACTCTTTCCCTAACATTAATTATTGTGGCTAACCTCTATGTGCTAACAGAGTGCCAGAATGTTTTACAAGCATTTCATTTAATCAATACCAAGAGGTAGGCACTATTAGTATCCCCATTTCACAGAGGAGAAAACTGATGTTCAAACAGATTCAGCAACTCATTCAAAGTCACACAGCTTGTAAGTGGGTGAGCTAGGACTAGAACCTAAGCTCCTTGGTTGTGCTTTGGCAGTAAGAAGAAAACACAGTATCAGAAAAAGTGGTAAGGACAACAGTTTGGCTTAGCTGAGGAATCAGGAAAAAAAGCCTAACTAATCAAATAGGTTTCAGTGTTTCTTTAGCAGGTGATGTTATCCTAGGATTCAAGGATAGAATTCAGGGAGTCCGTAAACTTGAATGAGGAAAAAATTATATTTCTGTTTTCACTAACCTCTAATTGAAATTTAGCCTTTCTTCAATTATGCATGTTGGCAACAAACCACAGTAGTAGTTACATAACCTGTGACTTTGTCGCCAAGAGAAATCATAGATATTTTAATTTCACATTACAGTCATAACAGGAATCTTCAAATATCACTACCTTGAAATTACCGTAATTATGAGACTTACTGCTAGATCTTATTTAATGAGTTAAGAAGCACATAAATTAATATATCACAAATTTGTTTTATTAATATGTTAATAACTATTTTGATCCCATTGTTTTATGCTTTTAAAAACATTTATTTATTATTTTTTTTTTCCTGAAACGGGGTCATTAAGTTTCACCAGAAAACCGAGGGCATCCATGAATCTACAGCCTCCCTGCTTCCTCTTCAGGTATAATGAAACTTTTTATGGCCAGTTAGAGAGGTTCTCCTGAGAGCTTGATGTTTGATTTCCGGAATGGCTGGGCCCATTTGGACAGAGGACATAGCCGTCGCCTGTAATAGTCGATGGGCACTCCACCATTTTTCCCCACTGAGAGAATTTGGGAGCCATGAGTCAGTCCTTCCTGGGAAATGGCTGAGAAGAAGCTTTCAGAGATGAAAATGAAGTGGAGAGCGCAAATGAAGGAGGGGCAGGGGAGAAGCTGAGTCAGACCCTCGACCACTCTTCTAGGGGCACTGTCTCATCCTCTTGGGGCTGAATCATGCCAGGGTGGCTCTGCTCTTCTGCCTCTGCCTGAATTTCCCTTGGTAGGGCTCCAGGCCTTCATTTGAGGCCAAAATGAAGGGCCCCAAACCCAGCCAATGTCTGCCAAAGAGAAATTCTAGAACATGTGTGTTACTATCTTGATGGAAAAATATCAATGGTGCGGGTCTTCCAAGGACTATGGGACCCACGTCTTCTTGACTTGACCATCAGGGATCATGAGCCCAGGGACACCTGCATTTTAACAGACTAACAAGCTGAAGCTGCAGCTTGGGATGTGGAATTACTTGGTTTTGGTCATTTCTACCTCACAATGAAGTCTCTTTGAGGTGATGGGGTCTGGGGCAGTGTGCCTTTCCTTTCTGACTTGTACTTTTAGATTGCATCTATCCGGGAAAGATTTCCTTTCTTTTTTTTTTTCCAGCTCTTCCATTACCTGGCTATGTGATGGGGGTGAGGCTTTTACTCTTTCTGTGCCTTAGTGTCCTCCTTTGTAAAATGGAGGCAATAACAGCATCTACCCATCAGATGCTGCGAGGGTTAAAGAGAGACACTATAAGGTCCTAAGCAGCATGTTCAATCCAGAGGGAGAACTCAGTAAAGATCAGCTGTTGTCATAGTTCTTAGCATGATATGAATGACACACAGCACATATGCCTGGCCAAGAGGGTAGGCTGAATAAATGTTCAAGACCTTTCTCTTCCTCCTCATCCCACCCTCTCACCCCATCACTTTAAATCCAAAGATGGTCAGAGTCTGCTCTCAGGAGCAGAGGAGCTGAAAATGGCCGGGCTGGGGAGGTTTGGTGACTTTAGAGTAGAAGTCTCCTGACTCCCGGTCTGGCATTCTTTTTGCTCCCCAACTTTGACAGTCCCCAGGCACCTTCTGACACACCTCCAGAGCCTCAGAATGCCCAGCACGAAGGCCTCTGTCCAGCAGGGGGCCTCTGTAAGGTGAGGAATTCGCTGATATTAAGCCTCATCTACTCCCCA
Organism: Symphalangus syndactylus; assembly: GCF_028878055.3. Lineage (NCBI taxonomy): Eukaryota > Metazoa > Chordata > Mammalia > Primates > Hylobatidae > Symphalangus > Symphalangus syndactylus. The sequence continues at coordinate 152,967,664 of NC_072447.2, read as the reverse complement.
CTTTGCCTCTCTCCAATTGACCTCTAACGAGATGATAAGAAAAGAGAAGAAGGGCTGTAAAAAACAGTAAGTGCTGAAAGGGTGGAAAACATATAACATCACAACCACCCTCTCTTTCTAGCTTATTCCAAGTTATAGGCCAAGTATATCCTGTTCCGTTGCAATGGGTTCCCAGATCCAGGCAATAACATGGCTGCACAGGTGGGCTCCAGGGTCTGGAACTGGGTGCCCAGAAAAACTGCCCATTCATTCTTCAGGGAGTTCCAATTCCTTACGCAGGCAATCAGGGGCTCTGAACACTTGGCTGTCCCCTCCCTTCCTTCATCCACCTGCAGCTCTCAGCCTTCCCCTCAAAGGAGCTAGCTTGACTCCTTTTGATGGCCCCCTATTCCCAATGCAGCCCTATTCCCCACATCCAGTTTTTCCTTCACCACTTGACCCTCCTCCCAGTCGTGTGTAATAATATAGCCTCCAGAATCAGGTCACAGGTTATTTCTGGATCCAGCCCAATGTCTAATTTGCTGCAGAACATGTGTGAAAAATCACGAACCTCTGCCAACTCCATAGAGAGCCATGGATTTTTAAACAATTACACCAGTGCTGGAATGTAATATTGTACAACTACTTTGAAAGAAACAATTTGGGCATTTCTTTAAAAGTTAAACGTACACCATATAACCCAAGCATTCTACTGCTGGGTATTTGCCAAAGACAAATGAAAGTGTATGTCCATACAAACACCTGTACAGCTACGTTGATAGCAGCTGTATTTGTCGTCACCCCAAACCAGAAAACAATCCAAATGCCCATCAGCAGGTAAATAGATAAATAAATTGTGGTATAATTCAGATACTAGAATACTACTCAGTAATTTGTAGAAAGGAATGAATGATGAATATGCATGCAACAACCTGAATGGGTCTCAGTCATTATGCTGAATGAAAGAAGCCAGGCATAAAGGATTCCCTATTCTATGGTTGCATTTATACAAAACTCTAGAAAATGCAAACTACAGATCAGTGGTTGCCTGCAGATGATGGAGAGGGGCCAGAGGGAGGGACTACAAAGGGCCACAAGAAAACTTTGGGGACTGATGAATATATTCATCATATTAACTGTGGTGATGGTGTACACATATGCAAAACTGATCAAATTGTACTTTAGATATTTTCAGTTTACTGTACATCAATTACACCTCAACAAAGCTGTAGAATAATCACACCAGCAGCTCATCTTGCAGTTGTTGGTGATATCCCTGAGCCTCAGAAAATGGGAATGTGTGCAATGTTTTCATATATGACGTACCAACATGCTTTGTTCATTGCTCTGATGGCCCTGTGCTTTCTTAGCTTTCTGGATGAGAATCTCCAATATATTTTCACTTGTACTTTCTGAAGGGCTCTCAAGAAGCCACAGCCTAGAGAGAAGCTGTTTATGAAGGAAATTGTTCTTTAAAATAACAATCATTTGTGATACCTTTAGTAGAGATCCAATGAATACAGTGGACCTTGCCTCCTTACCCTTCAGTTTTTACCTTTTTCCATTACAGGGTGCAGTTGATCCATTCAGAAGAAAGATGTCCTGTGAAATGTCTTGCCATGTGGGCTGCCTGGGGTGGCTCTCAGAAGGGCTGATCTGCCTTACCCTTCCTACCTTTTCCTCCCTCCCTCCCTCCCTCCTTTCCTTCCTTCCTTCCTTCCTTCCTTCCTTCCTTCCTTCCTTCCTCCCTTCCTCCCTTCCTCCCTTCCTTCCTCCCTTCCTCTCTTCCTCCCTTCCTCCCTCCCTTCTTCTTCCTTCCTTCCTTTCTTCTTTCTTTCCTTCTCTTTCTTTCTTTCTTTCTTTCTTTCTTTCTTTCTTTCTTTCTTTCTTTTTCTTTCTTCTTTCTTTCTTTCTTTCTTCTCTCTTTATTTCTTTCTCTCTTTCTCTCTTTCTCTCTCTCTCTCTCTCTCTCTCTCTCTCTCTCTCAGTCTGTCACCCCAGGCTGGAGTGCAGTGGCACTATCACAACTCACTGCAACCTCAAACTCCTGGGTTCAAGCGATCCTCCTGCCTCCACCTCCCAAAGTGCTGGGACTACAGGCATGAGCCACAGTGACTGGCCTTGCTCATCTTTCCATGTTGGCAAATGGGAGTTAATGTTGGCACACTTGGGCTGTCTGTGCTGCCCACTGCTTAGCTGAAAGTGAGAAGACTGCCCTGCCCTCCTTAGGGCCACAAATTTGACCTTCAATTTCCATAAACTGAGTACAAAAATATGATTTAAAGCCTGCAATGACTTTTTTTGTTGAGGTAAAATCTACATAACATAAAATTGGCCATTTTAATGTGTACAATTCAGTGCCGTTTAGTACATTCACACTGCTGTGAAACTATACTTTCTCGCTAGTTCCAAAACATTTATGTCACCCCAAAAGAAAACTCTCTAGTTACTACCAGTCACTCATCATCCCCCACACCCCACCTCAGTCCCTGGCAACTACTAACTTGTTTTTTGTTCTTATGATTTACTGATTTGCCACATTCCATGCAAATGGAATCATACAGTATGTGACTTCTTGTGTCTGGGTTCTTAAACTCAGTATCGTGTTTTGGGGATTCCTCCATGATGTAGCATGGATCAGTACTTTATTTCCTTTTGGGGCTGAATCATATTCCAGTGTATGGACCACAATGACTTTTAACATCTTTGCCTTTTCTCCACTTTCTAGATCAAAATCCTCTGACTATAACTCAAACTAGTTGAAGTCTCTGTAGCTGTCACAATAAGAGATGAGATAAGGGATGCTGAGATAGAGCAAGAAGTACATTCCCCCGGAAGGTCTGAGTTCTGACCTCCCCAGGGAACTTCCATTCTGCACAAAAGAGTGCTGAACCCTTCCAGTCTGTGACCAGGAGGGAGCTACTTCAGCCCTAGAGCAGAGTGAATTTGTAGACCTCTTAGGCCGCTGTCTTGTTTCTCTGACAACAGCATGTGACAACTTTTTATTCTAATGAGTGAACCTCCCTGCAAGAAAACAGGACAAGCTGAGTCCTAAATATAAGATGATTGAGTACCACCAATGCCAGAGTTTTACAAAATGAATGTCTCCTCATCAGCCCCTCAATAGCCCCTGAAAGCCTGCTCAGTTGTTCGTTGGCACCATTTGTATGCATTTGCTGGGGCTGCCATAACAAATGACCATAAGCTGCGGGGCTTAAAACAACAGCAATTCATTCTTTCACAGTTCTGGAAGCCAGAAATCTGAAATCCAGATGTTAGCAGGGCTGATTCCTTCTGGAGGCTCCGAGGCCTCCATGCCCCATTGCCCTCTCCTAGCTTCTTGTGGCTTCCAAGAGTTCTTGGTGTTCCTTAAAGATGCATCACTCGTATCTCTCCCTCTGTCTTCATATGGCCTTCTCTTCCCTGTATGTCTCTGTGTCCTTCTCTGTCTCCAAATTTCCCTCTTTTTATAAATACACTATTCATATTGGATTAAGGTTTACCCTAATGGCCTCTTCTTAACTTGATTACATCTGCAAAGATCCTATTTCCCAGTAAAGTCACATTCATGGGTTCTAAGGGTTAAGATTTCAATGTATCCTTTTGGGGGACACAATTCAACTCACAGCCCCATTCAAGTCCTTGTGTTGAATACCATCCACAGTTGTCGATGATAATACTTCTATCACAGATTCCAGCCCGCATCTCTGTATGAGTGACACATCATTCAAATCTGTCTTTGGAGTAATAGCCATCTGTTGATTCTGCCTCTCAACCATCTGCCAGGTCTGTCTCCTTCCACTGCCCCAGTTTATCCTCATCATCTCTTCCCTGGACTCCTGCCACAGCCACCTCCCAGGGGGCTTCCCCTGCCTCCAGTCTTGGCTTTCCCATTTGTCCTCCATACTGTGGTAGAGAAACCTTTCCACAACATTGCTCTGACCATCTTCCTTGCTTGAAAATATGGTGGCTTCCCACTTTCTCCAGGGAAAGTTCCAAAGGTTTACCAGCATGTCATACTCAGTGCTTAGCACAGTACCTAGCACAGAGAGGGTGCTTGGGGAAGTGTTTGTGGACTGAATTCTGGCTAAAGAGACAAGAGAAAGATTTCCAGCAGAAGTGACATCTGAGTGGGACCCTAAAGAGTGCATGAGATTCTGATAAGGGAAGAAGGCAGAGTGGGAAATGCAGACATGGATAAAAAAGAACTGCCCTACAGGAACTAACCTTCTATAAATAATTACACCATAAGGCTGCAAGCACTCTGTACCTTCAGAAAATAGAAATGTCCTATGAGAGTTCACGGAGGAGGTAGTAATCTATAGTCTGCTTTGTATTTATAGCCATTGGTGTTATATTTAGTTATTGGTCTGATAGCAATATATGTATATCTCTATATCCTAATTGTGTCAAGTGCTTAGTAGCATCCATTATTGAGTCCACACTGAAAGTACCCCAGGGTAATTACTATCACTGACAGCCTTCCTACTGAAAATACCAGTGCTCCCAGTTCCCTTCAACCTCCACTGATACAGCAGGAAAGAAGGAGTATCCACAACTAATGTTCATATGGACCTTTGGAAAGCTAGTGTATTTTTGCTCCTTCATTCCCTGCCTTCTCCTTCTTCTTCTTTTCTTCTCCTTCTTCTTCTTCTTTTCTTCTTCTTCTTCTTCTTCTTCTTCTTCTTCTTCTTCTTCTTCTTCTTCTTCTTCTTCTTCTTCTTCTTCTTCTTCTTCTTCTTCTTCTTCTTCTTCTTCCTCTTCCTCTTCTCCTTCTCCTTCTCCTTCTCCTTCTTCTTCTTTCTTCCTCTTCCTCTTCCTCTTCTCCTTCTCCTTCTCCTTCTCCTTCTCCTTCTCCTTCTTCTTCTCCTCTCTGTGGTCAGAGACGAAGTGGTAGATGTAGGCTGGGGCCAACATCACAAAATGCGATGGATATTAGGTGAAAAATTTTACCCTTCAGTCTGTGTGTGCTGGAACCTGGCAGAACTGTTGCAGAAGGGTCACTGTGGGTGGAGTGGGTGCTGAGCAAGCACAGGGTGATAATTTTAGAAAGAAGGGGATGGATTTGACTGACATATATATGGAAAAGTATGTGATGATCAGAAATGGCCAGAAATAAAATGGGCTGCCTCATAAGGTAGTAAGTTACCTGTCCCTGGAAATATATGTCCAAGCATATGCCACAAAACTTCTTAATGGGGACATTGAATAGTGAATTTAGGCATCAGAAATGAGGTTATGACAGATGACTTGATGGTTCCATCTAACACAGATTTCATAACCATAGCATCCAGAATGCTAGAGAATTATTAGGACTGAATGACCAATTAGCTGGAAACGGGGTGTAGAGGGATGAGTCAGAAATAAATTCACAGTGTCTGGTGAATGTCCAAGCGAGGGTTGGAGTGATCAGGGAAGAACACAAGTTGACCTTTGCACACATTGAGTTGAAGGTATGAGAGGGCTAGCTAAATGGGTAGGTGGGATGAGCTGTCACAAATCTGGGTCTGGTGCTCAGGTGATAGGGCTAAGATCCAGATTTGAAAGTCACTAGTTTATTCCATATTCCCAAACAACCATGAAGGGGGAATACACAGTAGGAAATAAAACCCTATCTACAAAAAAAAAAATCATCCTTAGAAATAAACATGACATGCAGTGTACAAAACCTCTACAAAGGACATTCTAAAACACTCCTGAAAGACGCAAAAGTAGACATGAATGAATGGAACGACACTCTTTGCTCCTGAATAGGAGGACTCAACATCATAAAGATGTCACTTCTCTTTAATAATTTATACATATAAGATGAAATCTCAATTTTTAAAATACCAACAAGTTTTTTAATTTTGCTAGACAATTTGACACTAAATTCCATATGAAAAAAGATAAAACATACAAGAAGAGCTAGGAAAACATACTATAGGTCACTTCTGGTTCTGACCAATATGAAGTAGCCTTACTTCTCCCTTGTCTCTCTCTTTACAACTAAACAAACCTGGAGACATCGCACGACAATGTGAATATACTTAATAATACTGAACTATACACTTGCAATTGATTAAGATAGTAAATTTTATGTCATATGTATTTTACCACAATTTAAAGTGTTTTAAAAAGCAAACTACAGAAACAAACAAAAATCCGGGCACAACATAACAAAAAAGCATAAAAAGCCTCAAGAAAGTAGAAAGAAAAGGTGACCAACCTAGAGTCCTAGACTTGGGAAATAACACAGCAATGAGTTCCATGGGTTTCCATATTGACTCCCATATATTCTGGACAGGACACTACAGAAGCTTCCAACATGGAACTGTCAACAGGCACAGGCAAAAGAAAAACAACAAAAAACAAAACAAAGAAATAAAAACCCCTCACAGGTAGGACATAGCTGAGCTCAACACCAACACCATCGACTGGATATAACTGACATTTACCAAACAAAAGTAGATACACATACTTCTTAAGCTCATATGGAACATTCACCAAGATGGATCTCATTCTGGGCCATAAAATAAACCTTTCCAAATTTAGAAGAACAGAAGTCATACAATGTCTGCTCTCAGACCACAGTGGAATTAAACTAGAGATCAAGAATATAAAGATAATGGGAAAATGCCAAAACTCATGGAGATTAAACGACACACTTCTAAACAACACATGGGTCAAAAATCTCAGGAGAAGTTGAAAATATATTTTGAAGAAAATGAAAACACAACTTATCAAACTTTGTGTACTGCAGCAAAATCAGTGATAAAGAAGAAATTTATAGCTTTGAATGTAAATATTAGCAAAGAGGAGGCTAGGTAGGCATGGTGGCTCACACCTGTAATCCCATCACTTTGGGAGGTTGGGCTGGGAAGATCACTTGCGGTCAGGAGTTCAAACCAGTGTGGGCAGCATAGCAAGACAAGCCTCCACAAAAAAAAAAAAAAAAAAAAAAAAAAATTAGCCAGGTATGGTGGTGCATGCCTGTAGTCCCAACTACTCAGGAGGCTGAGGTGGGAGGATTGCTTGAGTGCACAAGTTTGAGATTACAGTGAGCTATGATCGCACCATTGCACTCCAGCCTGGGCAACAAACTGAGACCTAGTCTCAAAAAAGAAAAAAAAAAAGAGCAAATTAAACCCTAAGTAAGCAGAAGAAAATATATAATACAAATTAGAGCAGAAATTAAAAACAGGAAATCAATAGAGAAAAATCATTGAAACCAAAAGCTAGTTTATTAAAAAGATCAATAAAGTTGATAAGCATCTAGCCAAAGCTAAGGAAAAAAAGAGAACAGAACTTATTAATATTATAAATGAAAGTGGGGACATCATTACAGATCCCATGGACATTCAAAGTATAATAAAATAATACTATGAACAACCCTAGGCTCACCAGTTTGATAACCTAGATAAAATGAGTCAATTTCTTGAAAGACACAATCTGCCAAACCTCACACAAGAAGAAATATACAATCTGAATAAACCTGTATCTATTAAAGAAATTGAATCAATAGTTAATAACCTTTCCAAACAGAAGGCACCAGGCCTGGATGGGTTCACTGGTGAGCTCTACATAACACTTAAGGAAGAAATGACATGAATTCTCTACATTATCTTGCAGAGAATAGAAGCAGAGAGAATATTTTATAACTCAATTTAATGAGGCCAGCAACACCCTAATACGAAAACCAGACAAAGACATTACAAGGAAAGAAAACTGCAGGTTTCTATCTGTCATGAACATAGATGGAAAAATGTTCAATAAAATATTGACGAGTCAAATCCAATAATGTATAAAAACAACTATATACTATGACCAAATGGAATTTATCCCAGGTATGCAAGACTGATTATACATTTAAAAACCAATTAACGTTATCCATCACATCAGCAGGCTATAGAGGAAAAATCACAAGATCATATCAATAGATGCAGAAAAGCCATTTAACAAAATCCAACACCCATTCATGATAAAAACTCTCAGTAAACTCAGAATTGAGAACTTCCTCAACTTGAAAAAGAATATTTACAAAAAAACAACTGCTACTATCATACTTAATGGTAAGAGACTAGAAGCTTTCCTACTAAGATTGGGAACAAGGCAAGTATGTCCACTCTCATCATTCCTTTTCGACATTGTTCTGGAAGTCTTAGCTAAAGCAATAAGACAAAAAAAGGAAACAAAAGTACATCCATTGGGAAGGCAGAAATAAAACTACCTTTGTTTGCAGATGACATGATCATCTATGTAGAAAATCTAAAAGAATCAACAACAACAGCAACAAAACTGCTGGAACCAAAAAGTCATTATAGCAAGGTTACAGGACACAAGGTCAATCACATTCTTACATACCAGCAATGAACAAGTGGAATTTAAAATAAAAAAAAACCACATTACTCTTTATATCAGCACCCCCAAAATGAAATACTTACATATAAATCTAAGAAAATACGCACAAGATCTATATAAGGAAAACAAAAAATCTGATGAAAAAAATCAAAGAACTAAATAATTGGAAAGAGATTCCATGTTCATGAATAGGAAGACTCAATATTGTTAAGATGCCAGTTTTTCCCAATTTGATCTATAGATTCAATGCAATCCCAATCAATACTCTAGCACATTCTTTTCTGGATACCAACAAACTTATTTTAAAGTCTATGTGGAGAGGCAAAAGATCCAGAATAGTTAGTAAAATATTGACAGAGAAGAACAAAGTCAAAAGACCGACACTACCTGACCTCAAGACTTACCATAAAGATAGAATAATCAAGACAGTGTGCTACTGGTAAAAGAATATACAAATAGATCAATGCAGCAGAATGGAGAACCCAGAAATAGACCCACAGAAATATACTCAACTGTTCTTTGACAAAGGAGCAAAGGTAATAAAATGGAGCAAAGATAGTCTGTTCAACAAATAGTGCTAGAACAACTGGACATTGATAAGCAAAAAAAAAAAAAAAAAAAAAAAAAGGATGTAGATATAGACCTTACACCCCTCACAAAAATTAACTCAAAATGAATCATAGACATAAATGTAAAAGACAAAATTATAAAACTCCTGGAAGATAACATAAGAAAAAACTTAAATCACCCCGGGTGTGGCAATGACTTTTAGATACAACACTAACGGCACAAACCATGAAAGAAAGAATTAATAACCTGGACTTCATTAAAACGGAAAACTTCAGCTCTGCAAAGAGAATGAAAAGACAAACCACAGAGTGGGCGAAGACATTTACAAAAGACACATCAGATAAGGGATTGCTATCCAAAATAGACAAAGAACTCTTAAAACTCAACAATATAAGAAAACAAACAACCTGATTAAACAATGGGCCAAAGGCTTGAACAGACATCTCATCAGAGAAGATACACAAATGGCAAATAAGAATATGAGAAGATGCTCCACATCTTATTTCTTTAAGGAAATGCAAATTAAAACAACAATGAGATAACTGCTACACACCTATTAGAATCTGGAAAACTGGCAACAACAAATACTGGTGAAGATGTGGAGCAGTAGGGGCTCTCATTCACTGCTGGTGGGAATGCAAAGTGGTACAGACACTTCGAAGACAGTTTGGCAGTTTCTTATAAAACGAAACATACTCTTACCATATGATCTGACAATCCTGCTCCTTGACATTTATCCAAAGGAGTTGAAAACCTATGTCAGCACAAAAGCCTGCACATGGATATTTATAGTAGCTTTATTTATAATTGCCAAAACTTGGAAGCAACCAAGATGTTCTTCAGTAGGTGAATGGATAAACTGTGACACATCCAGGTAATGGAATATTATTCAGCACTAAAAATAAACGAGTTATTGAGCCATGAAAAGACACAGAGGAATTTTACATGTATATTGCTAAGTGAAAGATGCCAATCTGAAAAGGCTACATACCGTATGATTCTGACTATATGACATTCTGGAAAAGGAAAACTATGAAGGTAGTAAAAGATCAGTGGTTGCCAGGGATTGGAAGGGAGGGATAAATAGGCAGAGCACAGAGGATTTTTAAGGCAACGAAAGTGCTCTGTGTATTATAATGATGGATACATGTCATCATACATTTGTTCAAACTTATAGAATGTACAGCATGAAAAGTGAACCCTAATGTAGACTATGGACTTTGGGTGACAATGATGTGTCCATGTAGGTTCACCAATTGTAGCAAATGTGTTATTCTGATATGGGATGCAGGTAATGGGGGAGGCTATGCACATGAAGGGGCAAGAGGTATATTGGAACTCTGTATCTTTCTTTTAATTTTGCTGTAATATTAAAGCTGCTATTAAAAAAAGTATTTTTTTAATTAAAAAACTCCTCCAGGAAAAGCCTTTTCCTCTAGTAAAAGGACTGTGGAAAAGGTGGCTTAAATAATAGAAAACCTTTCTGAAATTACCCACCCTACTTTAGTCAACACCAACAGGAAAACCATCCCTCTCCTGTGGTTTCAGCCTAGCAAAGTGGGAAGTTGATATTCCACTCCACCCCATCCCCAACTCTCATGTAAGCAGATGTCGGTCCTCTGATTTCCCTGCCCAGAGGTGTCAGGGGCCCAAGCATGCTCCCACTTCCCCATCAGGGTAGTATAAGGAAGGTCAGGAGGGGAGTTGTGCCTCCACTCCCACCTGGCATACTTAATGAGGTGGTACGAGATGGGGCTAAATCAGCACTAGACTTTACCAAGTAACCCCCACCTCAGGTATTAGTGAGGTGGATTGGAAACCTTTACTTCCACCCCTACTCAGTCCCGCAAGTCAGGGATGGCCAGCAGTCCATCTTCCACCCAATCACTGGTATCAGCAAAGACTAGTGGGGAGCTGAACTTCCATACCCTCACCTAGCAGCAACGAGACTGAATAAGGAAGAATAGGCAGCTCTAGATTGCATTTTTGTTCCTCCCTTTCAACTTGGTATCAGATGGACCCACCAGGGATTTGAGATTTCTCTTTCACCTTGCAGCAAAAAGGCAATATGGATCAGTCTCTACTTCCCTCTTCCCTAGCATGGGCTGGTGGGAAGCTGGGCTTACATCCTACTCAGCGGCAACAGGCAGGGCAATTTAGTACCCTACTTTCCCCAGGAAGGTGTCAGCAGGGCCCAGGGTAAGCTGAACTTCCACTCCATCTATCAGCAATAAGGCTTTGTCAGTCGGCGCTCTATTTTGCCAGAGTGCTGTTAGTGGGGCCCAGCAAGAAAATGAACAATATGTCCACCTGGCCCTTACATTACACTTTAACAGAAAGACTGCCCGCTAAAAAGTAAAATTGAATACCAAAGTCTCAAAATATAATATGCATATTGTCTAGGGTATGATAATAAAATCATTCATCATACCCAGAACCAAGAAAATCACAACGATGAATGAGTAAAGATGATCAACAGACGTCAACACCAAGGTGATTCAGATATTAGAATTATTTAACAAGAATGTTAAATAAAGCACCATAAAAATGCTCAACCAGCAATCACAAATACACTTAAAACAAATTAATGAAATAGAAAATCTCAGCAAAGAAATTGAGATTATAAAAAAGAAACAAATGGATATTAAAGAACTGAAAAATACAGTAACAAAAATAAAATAACTCACTGGATGGGTTAATCAGTAGTGTAAAGACGAAAGAAGGTAGAGTTAATGAGCTTGAGGACACATCAGTATAATTCACCCAACCTGAACAACAAAGAGAAAGTAATCTAAACAAAACAAAACAAAACAAAAAAAAGAAGAAGAAGAAGAGGGGGCTCAGGGATCTGTGGGGCAATAACAAAAGATCCAAACGTTTCTATCATTGGAAACCCAGAAAGAGAGGAAGAGAGGAGAGAGTAAGAAAAATTAGTCAAAGAAATAATGGCTGAAAATTTTCAAAATTTATGAAAAACATAAACCTACAGATTAAAGAATCTGAGGGATCTAAACATAATAAACCCAAAGAAATCCATGCCAAGGCACATTGCATTTAACATTCTGAAAACTAAAAGAAGCAGAAAAAACCCTTATGAGCAATCAGAGAATAATGGCACATTACTTAAAGAGGAACACCAATTCAAATGACAGTGGATTTTTCTTCAAGAACCATGGAGTACAGAAGGAAGTGGTACAACATTTTTCAAGTGCTGAAAGAAAAGAACTGTCAACCCCAAATTATATATCTGGCAAAAATATCCTTCAATAATGAAGTGGAAATCAAGATATTTTCAGATGAAGAAAAACTAAAAGATGTTGTTGCCAATAATCCCACCCTTAAGGAATGCCTAAAGGAAGTTCTCAAACAGACAGAAAATGATAACAGAAAAAGGCCTGAAACTTCATAAAGAAAAGAAGAAATTCAGAATAGGCAAACATAGTGATAAGTATAATAAACTATTTTTCTCACGACTTTATTACATCATCTTTGATGAATGAAGCAAAAGTTATAATGCCATCTTATTTGATACTGAATGTGTATAGAGGAAATATTTAAGATAATTACATTTTAAAAGTAGGAAGGGTAGAAGGACCTAAGTGGAAGTAAAATTTCCACACTTCACTCGAACTTATAAAATGTAGACTGTAAACTATGATAAATTAATAAATATTCTGTAATATCTAGAGTAAATACTAAGAAAACTATAGAATGTAGTATGCTAAAAACCATAAAACATAAACCAAGATGGAATCCTAAAATAGATTTAAGTAAAGCATGAGAATACAAAGAAGAAACAAATGGAGGACAAGAACCAGAGGAAGCAAAGGGTAAACAAATAATAAAATAGCAGACTTAAGCCAGAACATGTCAACGATATCTCTTATTTATATGGTCTAAAACACTAATTAAAGACAGAGGTTGGCAGAGTACAAAACATACGAAAATTAACCGGGCATGGTGGCGCATGTCTGTAGTCCCAGATACTTGGGAGACTGAGGTGGGAGGATCACTTGAGCCCAGGAGTTTAAGGATACAGTGAGCAATGATTGCACCACTGCACTCCAGCCTGGTAACAGAGCAAAACTTGTCTCAAAAAACAAAAACAAAAACAGACAAACAAACAAAAACATGGCCAAACTCTATTCTATTACTCTAAATACAACAGCATCGGTAAGTTGATAGTAAAACAATGGAGAAAACATACCATGCAAATATTAATTTTACAAAAGCATTAGTGGCTACATTATCATCAAAAAAAGACTTCAGAGCAAAGAAAATTATTGGAGACAGGCAGACATTACATAATGATAAAGTAATAATACACTAGGAAAACATAATGGTCCTAGATGTGTATATACCAAACAATGGAGTCTCAAAACACATGAAGCAGAAACTGAGAGAGCTAAAAGGAGAAATTGACAAATCTACAGTTATAGCTGGGTACTTCAGCACTCCACTCTCAACAATAGATACAACTGCTAGACAGGATCAGCAAAGATGAAGAACTCAACAATACATCATCAACTGAAAGGTTCTAGATGACATTTATGGAACACTCCATCCAACAACAGCATATTACGCATTTGTTTCAAGTGTTCGTAGAACATATACTGAGATAGGCCACATCCTGGGCCCTAAAACACACCTCAACAAATGTAAAATAATTGAAATCACAGCATTCTCTAATGTGATCAGTGGAATCAAACTAGAAATCAATAACAGAAAGAAATCAAGAAAATCGCCAAATACTTGGAAATTAAACAACACACTTCTTAATAAACCATCAGTCAAAGAGGAAGTCTCCAAGAAAATTTAAAAATGCATTGAAGTGGGCTGAGTACAGTGGTTCACACCTGTAATCCTAGCACTTTGGGAGGCCAAGGTGGGCAGATTGCCTGAGCTCAGGAGTTCGAGACCAGCCTGGGCAACATGACGAAACCCATCTTTACTAAAAATACGAAAAATTAGCCAGGCGTGGCGGTGCGTGCCTGTAATCCCAGCTACTCAGGAGGCTGAAGCATGAGAATCACCTGAACCCTGGAGGCAGAGGTTGCAGTGAGCCGAGATCATGCCATTGCACTTCAGCCTGGGCAACAGAGTGAGATTCTGTCTCAAAAAAAAAAAAAAAAAAAAATGCATTGAAATGAATGAAAATGAAAACAGGAGTTATAAAGACATGTGGGACACGGCTAATGCAGAGTTGGGAGGGAAATGTATAGCACTAAATGCATATGTACATTTGGAAAAAGGAAAGGTATCAAATTAATATCTAAGCTAAATCAATCATGTAAGCTTATACTTCAAGAATCTAAGAAGTGCAAAATACACTCAAAGCAGCAGAAGGTAAGAAATAATAAAGATAAGATAAAAATCAATGGAATTGAAAATAGAAAAGTAAGAGAAAATCAATGAAGCAAAAAGCTAGTTTTTTTAAAAGGTCAATACAATTGACCTCTGGCAAGATTGAAAAGAGAGAAGATACAAATCACTACTATCAGAAATGAAGCAGGGAATATCACAGATCTGACAGAAATCAAAAGAATAATAGGGGGAATATTACCAAAAGCTCTACACAGAAATTTGACAACTTAGATAAAATGGACCAATTCCTTGCACAGCACAAACTACCAAAATAAACAATTTGAATAGCACTATCACTGTTAAGGAAGTTGAATTCATAATTGTAAAACTCCCTCCAAAAATCTCCAGACCTAGATGGCTTCACTGGAGAATTTTATTAAACACTGAAAAAGTAAAACCAAATCAATTCTGCACATTCTCTTCTGAAAAACAGAAGAGCAGGGAACACTTCCCAATCCATTTTATGAAGTTGGTATTACCCTGATATGAAAATCAAGAAGAGTACAAAAAAGAAAACTACAGACCAAAACCCCTCATGAATATAGATGCAAAAATTTATAAGAAATTATTAGCTAACTGCCACAACTTAAACAACATGAAATATATAATCTAAATTGCCCTATATACCTTAAGGAAATGAATTTGTAGTTAAACACTCTTGAAAAGGAAATATCCACGCCTAGATGGTTTCACTGGAGAATTTTCCCGGATGTTTAAAGAAGAATTAGTGCCACTTTTACATAATGACTTCTAGAAAGTAGAAGAGGAAGGAAGAATTCCCAACTCATTTTATAACTCTGATACCAAAACGAGACAAAGACAGTACAGAAAAAGAAAATTATAAATAAATATCTTTTATGAACTTAAATTTTAAAAATCAGCAAAAGATTTATAAATAAAATTCAGGAATATATAAAAAGAATAATACACCACGACCAAGTGGAGTTTATCTCGGGATTGCAAGGCTGGTTCACCATTTGGAAACACTCCATGTTATCCACAATATTAACAGTTTAAAAAAGAAAAATCACAGGATCAAATCAGTTGATGCAGAAAAAGCATTTAGCAAATTTAACATCCATTTATAATAATAAAAAAAACTCAGAAAGCTAGCAACAAAAGAGAACATCCTCAACTTGATAACGAGCATCTACAAAAACTTTACAGACAATATTTTACAATCCTCCCTTGGTATATATGAAGGGTTGGTTCCAGGACCCCACTCATATATCAAAATCCACACATGCTACAGTCCTACAGTCAGCCCTTCAGAACCTATGTGTAAGCAAAGTCAGCCCTCTGTATAGGCATCCTGCAAATACTGTATTTTCACAAATTTTAGAAAGCAGTTTGGCTTAAAAAATATCAAGTTAGCAGGAGAAGCAGCTTCTGTTGACTAAGAGGTAGCAGAGATGTTCCCAGACACCATTTCTTTGGCTTTCTTACTGCTTGTTATTACTATGTAAAAACTGGGTGGCAGTTTAGGAGGAAGACTGTTGTAAAAGAAGAGTGACAACCAAGAATTTTTCGATCATTAAATCAGATTTTATAAACAGTGGAAGGAGTATGGACTTAAAACAAGGCATGTTTATTCAGTTTTGTCAAAATTTTACCAAAATATGTGATACATATTTATACTAAAACTATATAATCCTTAGATTGAGAAAAGCAATCAGTTAATGTCTTACCTATTAAACACAGGTACAAGTTGGAAATTGTAGAAAATTGAAAGAAAACAAAAGACAAAATTAATGTTTATATTAGGGAATAAAAGAGTTTAAGATATTTTAAAATTATGTGTATTTTCTTCTCTTTTACATAAATTATTTTTGAAAAGTATGTTGAAAATTTTTATGAGTAATATTAATTATGATTTATTTTTCAATATAATTTGGAGATCCTTTGTCATCCAAAAAAAAAAGAGAGAAAGAAAGAAAAAAGAAAATCATTGATAAGAAAGGATATCTGCCTGAACAGGAGTTAATGCAGACGAAAATGCCTTATACTGGAAAAAAAAAATGTCATAAAGGACATTTAGTAGTAAGGAAGAGAAGCGAGCACCAGGATTTAAGGCAGGAAGGGATAGTCTAACTTTACAATTTCGGGCAAAGGCAGTCAGGTTCATGATCAGGGCTGCCCTTATCTATAAAGGTGCTAACCCCTGGGCCTTGAAGGGAAAAGATAAACACCAGCTGCCGATCTTTTTGTTGCACAGCAAGAAGACCTGGTCCATAAAAAAATTTTTTTCTGGATTGGTTCCATCGATCCTTTGTCCCTGAAGACAGGAAGTACCTTGTCAGTAAGAGACTGCCTTTTAAAGTTCTTTTCATATTGGACAATGCTCCTGGCCACCCAGAATTCCATGGGTTCAACACTGAAGGTGTTGAAGTGGTCTACTTGCCCCCAGACACAGTTCTAATTCAGCCTTAGATCAGGGGGTCATAAGGACTTCTAAGACTCACCATACAGGGTACTCTATAGAAAGATTGTCAATGTTTCAGAAGAGAACCTCAATAGAAAGAACATCATGAAAGTCTGGAAATATTACACTATTGAATGTGCCATAATTGTTTAGAAAAACCTGTGAAAGCCATCAAGCCTGAAACAGTAAATTACTGCTGGAAAAAACAACTGTGTCCAGATGTTGTGCATGACTTTACAGAATTTATGACAATAAACAGGGAAATCATGAAAGAGGTTGTGGACATGGCAAAAAAAAAAGATGGGTGTTGAAGGATTTCAAGATATGGATCTTGGAGAAATTATAGAGCTAATAGACACCATGCCAGAGGAAATAACAGAAGACAACTTTATGGAGATGAGTGCTTCCGAACCAGTGCTGGACCATGAGGACAAAGACATAAAAGAAGCAGTGCCAGGAAACAAATTGACATTAGACAATTGAGCAGAAGGGTTCTGATTACTCAAGACAGCTTCTGACTTCCTTTACAGCAAGAACCCTTCTATGATACAGGACCTGAAGCTAAAGCAAATGGTGGAAGAAGGATTGGTATTATATAGAAACATTTTTTAGAGAAATAAAAAAGCAAAAAGTTAGAGAGAAATTATGATGTATTTCCATAAAGTTGCACTGGGTGTGCCTGCCTCTCCTGCCTCCTTTTCCACCTCCTTCACTTCTGCCTCTGTCATCCCCAAGACAGCAAGAGCAACCCCTCCTCTTCCTCCTTCTCCTCAGTCTACTCAATATGAAGATAACAAGGATGAAGACCTTTATGATGATTCCATTTCGTTTAGTGAATAGTAAATATGTTTACTCTTCCATATGATTTACTTAATAACCTCTTCTTTTCTCTAACTTAATTGTAAGAACACAGTATATAATACATATAACATACAAAATATGTGTTGTTTATGTTATTGGTAAGGCTTCCAGGCAACAGTAGGCTATTGGTAGTTAAGTTTTTGGGAAGTCAAAAGTTATAAGTGGATTTGTGCCTGTGCAGGGGGTTGGTACCCCAAACCAGACAAAGAAGACAAATAATATATGGTCTCACTTATATGTAGAAATTTAAAATGCTGAACTCCTAGAAGCAGAGAGTAGAATAGTGGTTGTTAAGGTCTTAGAGGTGGGGGAAATGGGAAGATCTTGGCAAAAGTGTACAAACCTTCAGTTATAAGATGAATAAGTTCGGGGAATCTAGTGTACAGCATGGTGACTATAGTTAGTAGTACTGCATTGTTTCCTTGAAACTTGCTAAGAGGGCAGATTTTAAGTGTCCTCACCACACACATATATACACAAAAAAATGGTAACTATGAGAGGTAATGGATGCGTTAATTGATTTGATTGTGGTAATCATTACACAATATATACATATATCGAATCATGTACACCTTGAATATACACAATTTTTATTAATTAAACATTTTAAAATTTAAAAACTCAAAATGGAAGATAGATCTAAATGTAAGAACTAAAACTATAAAACTCTTGGAAGAAACATAGAAATATATCTTTGACTTTGGGTTAAGAAATAGTTTCTTAGATATGATACAAAAAGCACAAGTGAGAAAAGAAAAACTAAATAAATTAGCCTTCATCAAAATTAAAATTTTTGTGCTGCGAATAATACCATCAAGGAAGTGTAAACATGACCCACAGAATGGGAGCAAATATTTGCAACTCTTATATCTGATGAAGGTCTAGGATTCAGAATATATAAACAATGCTTACAGTTCAATAATAGACAAATAATCCAATATAAAAATGGGCAAAGGCTCTGCATAAACACTTCTCCAAAGAAGATATACAAATGGCCAATAAAGCACGTGAAAAGATGCTCAAAATCATAGCCAACAGGGAAATGCAAATCACAATCATAATGAAATACCACTTTATGCTCACTAGAACAGCCATAATAAAAAAGACAGAAATTTGCAAGTGTTGGCAAGGATGTGGAGAAACTGGAACTCTTATATATTGTTGGTGAGATTGTTAAATGGCACAACTACTTTGGAACAGTTTGGCAGTTCCTCAAAATGCTAAACATAGAGTTACCGTACATTGCAAAAATTCCATTCCTAGGTATATGCCCAAGAGAAATGAAAGCATATGTCCACACAAAAACTTGTACATGAATGTTAACAACAGCATTATTCATAAGAATCAAAAAGTGATAACAGCTCAAATTTCTATCAACTGATGAATGGAGAAACAACATCTGGCATATCACAAGTAATATGTGGAATATTATTTGGCAAAGAAAAGGAATGAAGTACTAATACAAGCTACAACATGGATGAAGCTTGAAAACATGCTAAGGGAAAGAAGTCAGTCACAAAAGGCTATTTATCTTATGGTTTTATTCATAGGAAATACCTAGAATAAGCAAAAACATATAGACAGAAAGCACATTAATAGTTACTACGGGCTTGGGCAGGGGGTAATTGAGGATGTTTGCTAATGGATATGTGGTTCCTTTTCAGGGTAACTAAAATATTCTGAAATTAGATACTGGTGATGATGGTACAACTATGAATACACTAAAAGCCACTGAACTGAATCCTTTAAATGGGTGAATCCAGTGGTATGTGAATGGTATCAACAAAACTGTGTTTAAGAGAACACATACCATTTACAACTGCTGCATAGAAAATGCAATACTTAGATATTAAATATAATATAATGTGTATAGGGTCTGCATCCAGAAAGTTACAAAATGCTTTTGTAAGAAATAAAGACTCCTGCACATGTATCCTGGAACTTAAAATAAAATAAAATATAAAAAATGAAAGAGGAGCACAATGAGATTTCCTGTGACCTATTAAAATCCATAAAATTTATCAAAGAAATTTACATACAAAGTAAATCTTGATAGTAGTTCCAATCACAATAAATTATACTTGCAACTGACATCTATAAGCAATTTCTTTTCTCTCTTTAAAAACATTCTATATTTTCTTTATGAAAATAGTGATTTTTTAAAACTCTACTCTAAAATGGGACAAAATATTTGTAATCTGAAGCGTTTCAAATTTTGTACTCTATTGCTTCAGTCTTATACTACATCAACAGGTATGAATACATTTATAAGAATATATTTAAAATATTTTCACTTATTGTATTTCCCTTGAAAATATTGACATTTTTGAATTTTAATAAAAAGAACTCAGAAAAAAAGAGTTGAACATCAAATAGAAATAATAATAAACACCTTTTTTGTGCTCATAAAAAAATAAAGACCTAAATAAATGAGGAGACATACTATGTTTACTGCCTCGAAGACTCAACATAGTAAAGATGTCAATTCTTGAATTGACCTATAGGTTTAATGCAGTTCTCATCAAAATCCCAGCGAAGTTTTTTGTAGACGTAGACAAGGTTATTCTAAAATATATGGAAAGGCACAAGTCCTAGGTTAAAACAATTTTGAGAAACAATTATACAATGGGAGGAGTACCTTTACCCAGTATTAACATTTTTATATGGCTACATTAGTCAAGACTGTGTGGTATTGGCAGAGGGATAGACACATAGATCAGTGGAGCAGAATAAGGAGCCCAGAAATAGACCCATAAAAATATTTCCCACGAATTTTTGACAAAGGTGTAAAAGCAATTCAGTGAGGTGGGGATAGCCTTTTCAACAAATGCTACTAGAGCCATTGAGCATCCACAGGCAAAAAAATAATAAACATCAACCTAAACCTCACACCTTATACAAAAATCAACTCAAAATCGATTATGGCCTTAAATGTGTAACCATCAAACTTAAAAAATATTAGAGAAAATTTTCAGGACCTAAGACTTGGTGTAGAGTTCTTAGACTCAACCACAAAACTCTGACCCCCCAAAATAGTCTTTTTGTGAAAGAACCTATTAAAAGGAGGGAAAGATAAGATACAGACTGAGAGAAAGTATTTTCAAATTACATATTGGACAAAATACAAGTATCTAGAATATATAAAGAACTTGCAAAACTCAACAGTCAACAAAAAAAAGAGAAAAAATGCAAATAATCCAACTAGAAAATGGGCCAAAGTCATAACAGACATTCCACGAAGTTATATGGATGAAAAATAAACTCCAGAAAATATGTTCAATCTCATTAGGCATTAGGGAAATGCAAATTAATATGACAATGTGTAGACACCTGTGAGAATGGACTACTCCTGTATTGCACTACACCACTATCAGAATTATGCTGAGGGAAAAAAGCCAATCTCAAGAGATCACATGCTATATGATTGAATTTACATAACATTCTTGAAATAACAAAACTATAGGAATGGAGAACAGATTACTGGTTAGTTGCCATGGGTTCAGAACTTGGGGTGGAGCAGATCAGGACGGAAGCGGGTTTGGTATAAAACAGCAACACAAAGGATTGCATATCCTTGTGGTGATGGCACTATTTCTTTTTCTTGACTGTGGTCACATGACTCTACGCATTTGATAAAACTGCTTTGAATTAAATACTCACACATGTACACAAATAAGTGCATGTATAACTGGTAAACTCAGAATAAGGTGGATGGAGTGTATCAATGTGACTGTCCTGGTTGTGAACTGGGTGAAGAGTAAATAGGATCTTTCTAGTATTGTTTCCTAAAACTGTATGTGACTCTACAATTATCTCAAAATAAAAGGCTGTTAAAAATCACAATAAAGCCTCTATAATTAAAACAGTGTGGTACTGGAAGAAGAATAGGCAAATTGACCAGTGGAATAAAATATGCATCTAGAAATAGACCCAAGTATATGTGGAGACTGAATATATAATAATGGTGACTTTTCAAATCACTGGAGCAAGATGAACATTTGTAAAATGGGGCTGCGATAGCTGGGTAGTCTCTTGAAAAAAAGGGAAGGGGTTGGGTGCAGTGGCTCATACCTATAATCCCAGCATTTTGGGAGGCTGAGACAGGAGGAACGCCTAAGCCCAGGAGTTTGAGACCAGCCTGAGCAACACAGCAATACCCACTCTCTACAAAACATAAAAAAAAAAAAAAATTCAGCTAAGTGTGGTTGTGGCACACCACCCCGCCACTGACTATGACTATGCCACTGCACTCCGGCCTGGGTGACAGAGTGAGACCCTGTCTCTAAAAAAGAAAAAAAAAGCAAAACAAACAAAAAGAAAAAAGGAAAGAGGTAAAGTAAGATCCCTCCCATATACCATTCATAAGAATAAACTCCAAATGGATTAGGAATCTAAATGTAAAACATGAAACCATACAAATACTGGAAGAAAATTTGGTGAATTTCTCTTTAAACTGCATGTGAGGAAAGGCTTTCTAACTGTGATTCAAATCCAGATATGATAAAAGAAAAGACTGATACTTGACGACATAAAAAATTTTCTTGCATGGCAAAGCAAAACAAACATTGAAAAAAACCACAAACCAATTAAGTGAAATTACTTGCAACATATATCACAAATAAAAAAAGCTAATATACGTAACACAGAAAAATACTCTTAAAATTGAGGGTAAAAGACTGAAAACCCAATGGAAAAAGGGAGGAAAGACATGAACAGATAATTCACACACATAAAAATATCAAAAGGGCTCTTAAGCATATGAAAAGATGTTCCAAGCCACTCCTAATTAGAAAAATGCTAATTAAACTACACTGAGATACCATTTCTCACCTATCAGATTTGTAAAAATTAAAAAGTAAAGCAAATACTTTGTTGGTGAGGCTTTGGGGAAAAAAACACTCTCATACATTGCTAATGGGAATGCAAATTGGTACAATCTTTCTGGAGGGGAATTTGGCAATACCTAACAAAACTATATTTGTTTTTACATTTTGACACATTAATCCCACTTCTAGAAATTTACTCTTTAAGATATACCTCTAACAATATGAAAATACATATGTACTGGGTTGTTCGTTTTATTTTTAATTGCAAAATATTGGAAACAATCTAAATGGCCACACATAGGAGATTGGTTGAATAATCTACGGTACATCTACACAATGCAGTACTATGCAGCTGTAATGAAAGAATGAAGAAGATCTCTATATGGAGTGATTTCTAGGACATGCGTTTGAGTGAATAAGCAAAGCTCAAAAGAGTATCTCTATTAAGCCACCTTTATGTAAGGAAGGGGTATAGGAAAATACACAGATATCTGTTCATTTGTGCAAAAAGAAACAGAAAAACTAACGAAGTTGGTTACTTACAGGAAATGAGTGGAATGAGGTGGAAAGGACAGAAGTAATGGGAGATGTCACTTTTCTGAGGATTTCTTTTTGTACAGTTCTAACTTTTGAAACTATGTTATTATTTCACATGCTCACAGAAAAATAATTGAAATTAACAAAGAAAGATGGTGGTGGGGGGTGGGTGGGGGGGCGGCAGACAAAAAGGAATCTAAACAGAAACAAGTGAACTAAACCATATTCAAATGACCTCAGCGGGGCCGGGAGATGAACCAGCCCAGGTAACTTTTTAACAGTGCTTGAAGGATACACTGTTACGCAGACAAAAATAATTCTAAACAAATATTGTACTCTGTTAATTGGCTTCTTCATAGAGTCATGGGTTAGCAACTCTGAAACTAGCTTCTATATATTCTAGGATTAAGTGAGTAAATATATTATGGTAATGGCAGAGAGATTTCTCACTGTTTTGCAAGGAAACTACAAATACGGGAAGGGGGAAGATAGAATGAACTTTGCTGTTGTATTGGAATTTGGAGGTATCAGTGTGAACTCACCGTTTATGGGTAAGTAGGTAGGCAGGCAGATAGATAGAGAAATAGATACTACCAAAATAATAAATAAAAAGGAATAGATATAGATGTGAGTTAATTATTTTCCTAGCTTTGTGGACTGAGAGGGTTTAGTAACAATGACACATCTGTAGAAATGCGCATGCTTTTAGTACCCAGATCTTAGTTTCCAAATACCATTCTTCACTAAAAGAAGTTAAGATTCCATGGGAAAAGGCTGATTTTAAGGCTAAGGCAGGGAAAGTACAAGATGAGCCTGGAGCAGATGTGCCAGAAATTAAGGGCATGCTCAGAGGATGATTAGGGGCATGTCAGAAAGACATAGTAACTAGTTTGAAGGAGTTCCCACTGGACAAACCTCAGACAATTTGAGCATCAAAATAAATAATGATAGGAAAGGATTATAACTCAAAGTAAAAATGCACAAGTCCACCTAATATAAATAAAAGCATAAGTAAATAAATGGGAGTGAAAGAAAAGTTCTTTTTTATAGTAGAAAGTCAACTAATAAATGTAGAATGGATGATGGAATCAGAAATTCATTATTTGGCAACCAGCATAATCATCTTGCCTCAGGCACAGAACATCAATAAATGCTAAACTAGTGAGTGAAAGTTTGAGGTGTAGTAAGATACTAACAGCCTCAAAATATATTTATTTCCCCAAGATACTCATTAATTGCGAGGGGAAGAAATAGGAACTGGACAGTGGAGATATCTGGCAGACATCGCCTTAACCAAGTGATCAAAGTGACAATCACCAGGAATAGGATGAATAGAACTAACATCGTGGACCTCCTGATATGATACACTGATGGACAACATCACTTCTGTGGTATTTCTGCCAATGGTACATAACCCTGATCTAACTATGAGGAAACATCAGGCAACGAACTCAAACTGAGGGACTTTATGCAAAATAACTGGCATGTACTCTTCAGAAATGTCAATGCTACAAAACACTAAGACAGATTGAGGAACCATTCAACATTTAAGGACACTAAAGAGACATAACGACCGAAAGCACTGCATGATCCTGGATTTTCTTTTGCTATAAAGGACATTATTAGGACAATTGGCAAAATCTGAATAAAGCCTTTAAAGTCTTTAGATAGATTAGTACCACTATTAGCTTCCTGATTTTGATCAATATGTGCTTATGCAGGAGAACGTTTTAGGAAATGTTAGGAAATATATATCGCAGTATTTGGAGATTAAAGAGCATCATACCTACAATTTGTTCTCATAAAGTTCAGAATAAAATTGTGTGTGTGTGTGTGGGGGGGTGGTAGATAAAACATAGAATGTGGTAAAATGTTAACATTTGGGGAATCGAGTGAAAGGTATTTAAACATTATTTGTATTATTCTTGCAAATATTCTGAGAGTCTGAATTTATGTCAAGTGAAAAATTAAATTTAAAAAAAGGGTTAAAAGTGATCAATTAATCTCCTAGGGAGAAGGTATTGAGATCAAAGATTAAAGGCCTGAGGGGAAACCATTAGAAAATGCTCACAGCTGATGGGTGAGCTTCTAAGAAGCAGCAGGACAGGAGTCTCCAGGCACAGTGGGCATTCAAAAAATGGTAACTGTTGTTTTCATAAATTTCAGAAAGTACTAGTTCATCTCAGAGATATATACCTCCTAACTCTTTCAGAAACATCACTAAATATTGCTTCTAGAAAGGATTTAAAGGTCATGTACTGTACTGGTCAAGTCACATCTTCCAAATACAACAATCTAACATAATAAGAGGAAAATTCCACAAAGCCCCTTTAGGTCAGCCTCCTCATTGTAACAGTGGGAACCGTGAGGCCCAGAGAGGGGAAGGGACCTGCCCAAGGTCACACAGCAAGGCAGTAGAGCTGGGCCAGGCACCAGGGTGCTTCCCTCCCAGGCCAAGGCCACTCTGACTCTGCACCTCCATACAGTCTGGCTTCAGGCCAGAGGAGTGGATGGCTGGGAACCAGACGAGAGGTAGCTAGGCTGGAGCTGAGAGATACAGTCCCAAAGTCGGTGGCTGTTTGGGAATGAGTGGGGCGCATTTTGTGAACATCCCATAAGCTAGAGGTGGCCAACACATTTATGTGATTAAAAATACAAAATAAGGCTGAATACGCTGGGTGCAAACAGTTGAGAAAATAAAAGCTTCTTTTAGACAAGACAAACTGTTACTCACTACAAAAATAAGGGTGGGGTGGCTTGAGATTGTGTTTTTTTTTCCATAATGAAAATTAGCAAATATGAAGTCAAACCTAAAACAGCCCATCTGTTTGAAATAAAAGAAATCCAAATAACAAGCCCCTAAGGACCACCCCCCAATATTCAGAAAATCTGTTTTATTTTAAATTAGGCATTGGTACAAGACCAAAAAAATTAAATATTTACTGTTAACAGAGAACTCTTGGATGTTGGGGGCAGGGGTGGAGAATAAAAATTCCTTTCTGATAAGCTAGTATCTGACAGCTAGAAATCAGAATCACTCAGCCCTATATTCTGCTGACTGCAGGTCCCATATGGAGTTGAGGGCCTGGAGGCTTCTTCTGTAAGATCCTAGGTAGTGCGGTGTGGGGCAAGCAGTGGGCTGCAAGCTGGGCCTCCTGGGTCCTGGACCACCTCAGCTCCTAGCAGCTTGCCAGGGAAGCCTGGGCAAGCATGATATTTTTCTTCAGCTGCAGCATCCTCATGCATAAAACAAGGGGTCTCTAAAGGAATTTTGTTCTATTATTTGGTCCTACATAAATACATTTCAACTCTTTGTCTTTAGCTAAAACTTCTAAAACTGTTATCACTTATATAACAGTCACAGTCCCCACCTACCCAAACAAAAATACAACCCAATGCTTTCAAGTCTCTGGTAATTTCAAAAAGAACAAATTATTACTTATCCTTTTCGAATATTTTAAGTAACTTAGAGTTTAACTTGCTACTGGAGAATTAAGAAATGCCAGAGCTGGAGGAGCCCTTTGGATGCCCCTACACCATTCCTTCATTGTACAGATGGAGAAAATGATGCCCAGTCTGAGGAAATAGCTTGCCCCAAGTGCCATGGCTAGTTGGTATCAAAGCTGAAGCCAGACCACATGCCGGTGGCCATCAAGTGGGTATTCTTCCCACTGTGGCACCAGGGACTCCTCCCAGACTCAGAAAGCTGGTCTGAAACAGTGAATCTTCCAAAGGGCAACCACCCACCGCCAAACTTTTCAATTTACAAATGACTCTCATTTTGTTTGATGACTTGATGGACCTAAAATTCCTAGGTGGCATCTGCTTTCAACTGACTTGCACGATTCCTCTCCCTCCAGATTAATAATGAAATTAAGGGTGAGATACTCTGGCCAAGGATGGGAATGGGGGGCCACTCTGCATAGTGACCCTGTACTAAGCACTCATTTTCAGCATGATCGCCACATAACTACCCCTGGCAAATCGGGTTGGTTTAACAAAAGAAAGAATGGGTAGGGAGACACCTCAACCTGTTTGCAAGGCAATTCAAAGCAAAAACAGTTCTCTCTTTCTAAAGGAGAGGGAGAGCCCAAGCTCCTAGCAACACATTTCTTTCCAAAAGGTTCCTAAAATCCACATGGGGTGGGGGAAGGGACTAAAAAGCTCTGCAAATGTGTGGCTGCCTCCACTTTGGAACTGCATAGCAACAGGCCGAGCAAGGCCAGGATCTCCCTCTGAGGGTTCAAAGGGCTTTCCAAACCTGCTATTTACCTTCTAGGGCTGACTTTGAGGACCTGAGCATTCATTAGGGCCAGGTTAATATGATGATAGGCTTGTGTTTCTAGGAGAATTGAAAATACACTATTGTGAGGAGCCAGACAGAGAACTTGGAAGGTGCCCGGGATCAACAAGGGCCAAGGAAATATGTTCATGACTTGTCATGAGACCCAGGGCCAGCACCTGCTCCTCTCTGGGCCTCAGTTTCCCCATCTTTGATATACAAGCCCTCATGGCCTTGCCATGAGAAGACTTTCCACACTTCCAGGGTTAGACGGGGAAGGTTGTGGAAGGCTATTTGAATGGAGTCCAGCCATCCTCTTCCCTCCTAAGCAGACCCCCCACACACCAGCAGGCCCAACCTGAGGCTCCTCTCCAAAAGGACACAACTCCACTTCCTCAGGATGGGGCCCTGGACAGATCCTGGGGTGAGACTACTTCCCAGTTTTCATGAGGGTCTGGCTAGGCCCTTTCAGTGACTATGAGAGAGACACACAGGATCCACTTTACCTTCTCATGCCCGGTGTGACCGTACTGAAGTGTGAAAAACCAAACAACTGTCTGCCTCCTCAAATCCCATTTTCTCACTTCTGCAGCAGGCAAATGTGGAACCTCCTCAAGGCACTGGACTGGCTACACACATCCTTGACCCATTCTGGAACTGCCGAGGGCTGGGTAATTGGGATCTCTAAAACTGTCTAGATCCTGGACACACTGCATGCTCTTTGAGGTCCCTCCCAAGCCAGAGTCTCTTTAATGCCAGTTTGCCTGGGCATAACTTATGCAGTATCAAAGAAAGGGACAAAATAACTTTTCAAGTCAAAAGAAGCCTGATTTTCTTTTGTTAAATTTCTCACATCAAATGGAAATGCAAAATAAGTAGTAAACACTGACACGAAAGAGAGCAACCCATGAGTGTGCCCTGAGCCTGATATTTACAAGACCATCTCACCAACACCATCTCTTTTGAATCTCCCACAATGCTCCAAACTTGGTGGAACTGACATTCTGATATTTCCATCTGACAACTGAGGGCACTGAGACTTGGCAGGTTCACAGACCTGCCTAAAATCCCACAGTTTTTCAATGTCTCCTGCCGAAAGCTCATATTGAGGCTTTCTTAACCTGTAACAAAAGATCCCCGAGAGAACCATGAGTGGGCTTAAGGCCTAGCAGTACCTTAAATTAGATACAACATTGTGCGTTATTTTTCAATTGTCTAAGGAGAAGACCCAGAGCTTTCATCAGATTCACAAAGAAGTCCGTCATCCCTAACAGGCAAACAGCCACCCCTGCTTCAGAGGATAGGGAGTCGTTTTTGTTATGATTTGAGGTTCAAGAGACCAATTGGGGTTAGCTTCCCTGAGGGCAAGCTCAGAAAAACCTTGGCAGCCAGATAGTTTTCTAACTCATAAATAGGACCAGCTTTATGCCAGGCACGGTACCATTTGGTGGGGTGGAGGGTGGGGTGTGGATTAGAGGGCTTCCCTAAGCCCTGAACACCTCCTTACCTGTGCCCTAAACAGCAGATTCTCTCCAAGGCATGGTAACTCCTGCATCTTTTAATTCAAGTTAGAGGCTCCAGGTTCTCCAGAGAAAGGGAATCCCACTAAGGTACAGCGGGCTGAGGATGGCATCTTTCTAGGTAAGGTGGAGAGGGGGTGTGAGAAGCAGGAGGCAGGTCTAGAAATCAGTAAGGAAAACGTGGGGGTACTGAACCTAAACTCGATTTGCTTGGGATTTGGCAGCCAAAGGCATGGCTGAAAAGGCCAGTGAGCCTGTCCCCAGCCATATGCAGAACAGGGCTTCAGACCTAGCCTTTGCTATCTTGGCAAAGTTCTACACCTGAGAGAGGGTGAGTGTGTGAGTGTGTCTGTGTGTGTATGTGTGTGTGTGTGTGAGAGAGAGAGAGAGAGAGGCAGAGAGAGAGATAGAGAAAGAGACAGAGAGAGAGGCAGCTCTTCACAACCGCCTGAGCAAGGAGATGAGAACTCAAATGGCTAACCTGGTCATCTCTCAAGTTCCACAAATCAGCTTCAGTGGACCCAAACTAGGCAACCAACAATGCTGCTAAGTCTCCCCAACCAGGGCCTGAGAATGCAGTCTTCTCAAGCACCCAGAATGGGGAATGGGCCTCCCACTCTGGGATCCACTGCTGCTGTTTGGGAAGGTGGGGATAAAAGAGGTATGTAGGACTGCCAAAGGGCTGTTACTCTTGGGGAGTGCTGGTGCGGGACTCCCAGGAAGAGCAGGCAGAAGGAGGGAGAAAAGCCTGCCTGGAGAATCCCCATTAACTTCATCTTGTGATTTCATTGTCACAGCCACTCAGAACAGGTTTAGCCCCGGGGGCAGGCTCTTGGGAGCCTCCGATTTGATAATGTGCTCACCTCGTGCTGTGGGACAAGACCTCACCACGAGCCCTATTAGTGGGTGAGAAAGGACTCCCTGGCTGCCCTACTGCACAGGGCATCAGTCATACTCCAAAACTAACACCCCGGCCATGTGCTCGGGTGTTACCTTTGTGTCCGGTGCTCCCCTGGTGGGATTAGTGCAGTGACACTCCTTGATATTTTCAGGGCTCATTTTGAGAACTGTCATGGCAACTAACATGATAATGCTCTTTACCCCATGGCTGGGGGATCGCTAGAAACAACC
This sequence comes from Symphalangus syndactylus, assembly GCF_028878055.3. Lineage (NCBI taxonomy): Eukaryota > Metazoa > Chordata > Mammalia > Primates > Hylobatidae > Symphalangus > Symphalangus syndactylus. The sequence goes on along the minus strand of NC_072447.2, from coordinate 152,937,832 downwards.
AGATTGTTCACTTTAACTCGAATGTCAGCACAATTATTTTAACACCAAGTGTGTCAGGTTTGACTCCATATTCCGGAAATTAATTTTAGAGCGGCAGGGAAATAAAATGGCATACTTCTTTGAGCTTTGTTACAACATGTTCATGCAGCAAACTGCGAAGAAAATGTAGTAATTAGAGGTTAAATTAATCCTTGACAGACAAGCGGCTTAGAAACGCTGTGCCCTCCTCCCGAAGCCTAGCATAATGCATGCCAGTCTTTCAGAATTAGACACGCAAACCATGTGACGTTGGCAACTGCACCAAAACTACTGTCCCACTTAAAATTCCGAGGCTGGTGCTGGAACTTCCAGAGGCAGATATTAACACTGAGATCTCATTAAGAGCCAAACCCAAACAACCTCCCACCATTGCCAGAGGAGCCCACCCAGCCAAGCCCTCCACAGGGCTGGCTGCCCGACTCTCTGACAGCAACTCGAAAACGAGACACACACTCCCTTCTAATTCTTAATTTACAATCTCCATTCTCCGGCTACTTCCAGACTTCGAGTTCAGATTCTAATATGCCCCTTTGCTGTCCTAACAACGCTGAGCAAAGCACACATTGACACAGGGCAGATTATATTACACCACAGTTACAAGCGCTCCCCCTCCGTTGGCTGCATTTCTTTTGACCGCATTTGCTCTGCCTCAAAAGGAAAGCCTGTCTGTCCACACATGGGTGCAAAATGGATGTTCTACACTTGACTGAGAACTAGAGACCAGGGTTCTGTCAACTCTGGGCTCCGTTTACTGTGGCCCCATAGGAAAGTCAGATGCTTCTCTGGGCCTCAGTTTCCTCTTCTGTAAAATCATGGGGTTTTACTCTTCCAGCTGTAAGATTCTCCATCTTTCGACACCTGAGTTTGCAGGTGAGGTGGTGTGCCTGTGCTAACTATGTACAGGTGCAATGGGCAACCGACTAGCAGAGCCACAGTAAGGAAGGCAGAGCTGGGTCCTGTCTTCCTCCCCCCACTCTGTCACAGCACGCTGCCGAAGCTGAGAGTGGAATTTCGGATTCAAATGCAGGAAAAAATAGAAATGCATTACTTGTGGGGTGAGGGTGGAGCTGGGACAATTGGACCAAGAACTTGGAATTCCTCAATGTGTTCAGAATTACTTGACTTTGTTTTTGTCCTGTCTTTATGCTCCAAAGACCCACACTTTCCTCTCACAGGTGAATACAAGCTGGGGCCATCAGGCCCTGTTGACCTGGATGCCATTAACTAGCTCAGGTGCTGTGGCCTCCAATGATCTCTTCCAAAATCAGCAGAAAACTGTCCCTATGGTCTAGTGTCTAGATACTCGCACAGGTGGAAGAAAGGGGAAAAAATCAATGGCTGGCCTGCTAGGCCCTCTTCCAACAACATGATATTCCCTGGTCCGCTCCATCCTTCTCTGAACCTCAGGGAACAATTCTCAGCCTTAAGAAAATGGCATTTCCCAAAATCCACTTACTGGTTATTTACTTGGCAGAACAAGCAGCAGGGCACATGGGAGGGTAAGGTAGCTTCCCCCACCCGCTCACCGAGGAAATGGGGGTCTGGGAGGCTCCAACTGGGTTGTGCAGAAAGGGGCACTGGCTGTGTCGGGGTCAGAGGGCAGCCGGGCAGGACTGAGTTGCCATGGTGGGTAGGGGCGGGGGGGTCCTCCTCCAGGGGCAGAAAGAGCCCACCCTCTTGCAGGCCAAGGAAGGGAGGGAGTAGTCTGAAGCTGGGGCCTCAGGGAGGCCCAGGATAGCCAATCTGGGCAAGGAAAGCTCTCCTAAACTTTGCAAAGAGCTTTTTGCTTCTTGCTCCCAAACCCTCCTTAGGCCCCGTCTCTGGAAGCCTTTATTCTGGGAGCTCAGTGCCTACAGCCAGGGAGGCCCCTTGCTATTCCCTCCCCCGGGGGGAATATTTTTGAACTGTTTCATATCTGATTGCTTTGGATATTATAAAGACGTCAGATTTTAGGAGAAAACTCGAGGTTTGAAGGAAACCAGGGAGGCTCTGTGAAGGGGAGAAAGAAAGCAACCAGAGTTGGGGGGTGGAGGCAGGGAAATGAGGTAACCCAACTCTTTTGCTTCTGTCTCCTCCTCTGGAAGAAAATGCTCTTGGGGCTTCAGCAGCCCCGGGCTGGTAATTTGGGAGCAGGACCCCACAGGACTATGCACCTCCAATCTTGGCATGTAAATATCCTATAACACAAGCTACTGTTTCTTACCTCCATGGGGAACCCCCTGACTAAATGTCCTGACAGCTCCATGGGGCCTTTTCTTCTTCCTTTGACACCTTTACAGACTAAAGAACAACAATGACACAGCAAAAATAAGAAGTAATAAGCATTTGCAACACAGTCTCTTCAGGTTCATTCGGATTTATGAAATTTTCCTCCTTGAAGTACTGAAGATGTTTAAGGACCCAATGCCTACAAAACGAGGCCGGTTCCAATTGAGCTTTGCAATGCTTTTTTCCTGCCATACAGTTGACTGGTGCTGCCTAGGTTACCCCTCGGTGGCGTTGTGAGAGGTGTATGATGGGAATTGGTTTATTGTGCTGATCCATAGTAACTGGCTCCTGTTCCTCCATCATTTATCTCCCTCCCCAGTGACATCTGGGTTGGTCTATTCACACTCTCAGCATTCTATCTGCTCCAACAAACACTCAGCCTTTTCTGCTTGGATAAGGAGTTTTTTAGTTACATCCATTATATGTGTATCAACATTTATGGCAGCAAGATAATTGCCAAAGAACTCAGAGGATAAAGAGTCCTTCTTCATAATGTTCACCCCTGCCCCTTTAAAAAATCAATATTAACATCAAGTACGACAGCAGCAGGTTCTTACATGGCTGCTGTATCCTCAAAGTTGGAAATGTGATTAAAACAAAAAAAAAACAGCTGGATTAGGAAGAAAAGAAAAGGTTCAACAATGGGTTCAGAACCCACACCCCAGTGGTGCACGTGTGTGCGGATGGAAGGCCTTTTTGTCTTTGAAACCTTTGCTAAATAACTGCAAAGCAGCAAATCTGCTCTACATTAGATGAGTCCTTTGGAAATATGCCAGTCTACTCTAAAGAGTTTAGATCCCGTTATCTGTATACCAACCCAATGATTAGGAGGCCTGCCATCAATAGGAGTATTGGACAAGAGAAACTTTGGGTTGATTTCTGATGTCCACTGTCTCTGATTCTGGGTTAGAAGTTCACGCTTGCAAAAGACACAAAAAGGGGAACACTTCACACTTTTGTATTGTTTTGATTGGCCTTCTGCCATTTTTTAACTCCTCCTTTTTATCCTTGCCCTTCAAAATATGAGCCCCTTTTCATTATCTGTCTAGCTGTTTCCCAATGACAAGGTTGAACTTGATGTTTCACTTTCCCAGAAAATGACTATTTCATTCACAAACTATAGTGTTTTAGAACTGGAAGGGACTCAGACTCAGAGGTCATGGGATTGGGGGAGAGAAAGGATGGACTTGTCCAAGATCACTCTGCTAATTAGTGGGCAGAACTTTCTAGAACACAAGTTTCCCAGCTCCTAGGCTAATGATCTGTGCAATGCACTGTTGCAGAAAAAATAATCAGAATCTTAAAAAAAGGGGGTTTATTCAATGCCATCCCCATCAAGCTACCAATGACTTTCTTCACAGAATTGGAAAAAACTACTTTAGAGTTCATATGGAACCAAAAAAGAGCCTGCGTTGCCAAGACAATCCTAAGCCAAAAGAACAAAGCTGGAGGCATCATGCTACCTGACTTCAAACTATACTACAAGGCTACAGTAACCAAAACAGCATGGTACTGGTACCAAAAAAGAGATATAGACCAATGGAACCGAACAGAGCCCTCAGAAATAATACTACACATCTACAACCATCTGATCTTTGACAAACCTGACAAAAACAAGAAATGGGGAAAGGATTTCCTATTTAATAAAAGGTGCTGGGAAAACTGGCTAGCCATATGTAGAAAGCTGAAACTGGATCCCTTCCTTACACCTTATACAAAAATTGATTCAAGATGGATTAAAGACTTAAATGATAGACCTAAAACCATAAAAACCCTAGAAGAAAACCTAGACAATGCCATTCAGGACATAGGCATGGGCAGGGACTTCATGTCTAAAACACCAAAAGCAATGGCAACAAAAGCCAAAATTGACAAATGGGATCTAATTAAACTAAAGAGCTTCTGCAAATCAAAAGAAACTACCATCAGAGTGAACAGGCAACCTACAGAATGGGAGAAAATTTTTGCAACCTACTCATCTGACAAAGGGCTAATATCCAGAATCTACAAAGAACTCAAACAAATTTACAAGAAAACAAACAAACAACCCCATCAAAAAGTGGGCAAAGGATATGAACAGGCACTTCTCAAAAGAAGACATTTATGCAGCCAACAGACACATGAAAAAATGCTCATCATCACTGGCCATCAGAGAAATGCAAATCAAAACCACAATGTGATACCATCTCACACCTGTTAGAATGGCGATCATTAAAAAGTCAGGAAACAACAGGTGCTGGAGAGGATGTGGAGAAATAGGAACACTCTTACACTGTTGTTGGGACTGTAAACTAGTTCAACCATTGTGGAAGACAGTGTGGCGATTCCTCAAGGATCTAGAACTAGAAATACCATTTGACCCAGCCATCCCATTACTGGGTATATACCCAAAGGATTATAAATCATGCTGCTATAAAGACACATGCACACGTATGTTTATTATGGCACTATTCACAATAGCAAAGACTTGGAACCAACCCAAATGTCCATCAATGATAGACTGGATTAAGAAAATATGGCACATATACACTATGGAATACTATGCAGCCATAAAAAAGGATGAGTTCATGTCCTTTGTAGGGACATAGATGAAACTGGAAACCATCATTCTCAGCAAACTATCGCAAGGACAAAAAACCAAACACCGCATGTTCTCACTCATAGGTGGGAATTGAACAATGAGAACACTTGGACACAGGAAGGGGAACATCACACACCAGAGCCTGTCGTGGGGTGGGAGGAGGGGGGAGGGATAGCATTAGGAGATATACCTAATGTAAATGACGAATTAATGGGCGCAGCACACCAACATGGCACATGTATACACATGTAACAAACCTGCACGTTGTGCACATGTACCCTAGAACTTAAAGTATAATAACAAAAAAAAGGGTTTACTGTATATTGAGGCTCCTTTAAAGAAGAGGTATAGTCCAGCTATTTTCAGAAAAGCCACTTGTCTAAGATCAGTTTCTCCCCTTTCATAACCCCAAATAGTAATTGAGTTTCCTAGGGACCATCCATTAACAGGTGCATTTTGTGCCTTTAGGTGATCAATTTAAAAGGGAAGAAAATATATTAAACATGCTGGCTAAGCTAAAAAAAATCCCTTTCCTTAGTAAAAAGGATTGACAATAGTGAATCTGCTACCTTAAGACGCAGTGAATCTGTAGCCCCCACCCCCACCCCAGAAACAGGGTATTTCCTGGTGGAGTGTAAAAATTCAATGACGTTCCTATTTCAACCCACACATCTGTGTCACTGTCAGCGTCAGTGGCAGGAAAACAGACGAAGTCACCCTTTGCTAATGATTTCCTAACATGGAATTTCCTTGTATCTCCTAAAGGCTTTCTTCTTCCAACGCCAAACTGTTCCCCACCCCCCACCCCAACACATTGTACTGAAGAAAAACTGAAAATGGTCACAGCCGGAAGAGGATGATTTTTAAGGAGATCTTGTAAGGAAAAGCTTCAGCTCTTTGTGATATTTTTAAAGGGGGAAAGGGGGGAAAGACTGCTAGTTTTTTCCGAAGCTGAACAAAACAGAGAGATTTCCTCTCAGGCATCTGGAAATCTCTCAGCCCCACCTCTTTCTTCCTTTTTTCCTGCCTCTTCTGTCCCAAGTTCCACTTTGAGCAACATTCTTACTTCAGTACTGAAAGAAACACTCACACATCGCAGGCAGGCACCGGGAGAGGACAGGGCGGCCCCCAGAGCAGGGAGCAGGCATTGGAGAACCACCAAGCACAAAGCAGTATAGGAGCCCATCACTTTTCCCCTCTGGAGAATATCCTATTTAATATGCAAACTGGTCATGAAGTGAAAAGAGGGCTGTTACTTTAAGGGGAAGAAGCTGATTAGCTGCTCTGGCTGGCAGCAAACAGCTGGTCTGTCCGGCAGGTTCAAGGCCATTTCAGCTTCTCTCTTATGGAGGCACCATATGTTCCATCTCGCACATCAGCAGCTTTATTTTCCAATGATCTTGCTCCAGAAGAGAAGCACAAAGGGGGGAGGAGAAGGCAGAACCAGTAGTTTACCCTTTGATTACTTTCTGGTGGTTTTAGATGCAGTTGCGATGTGTGTGTGCGCGTTGGGGGTGTTAACGCTTCATCTTCTACTCCAAAGACCAGAGGACAAATGTTTGACCAGCACTTATCAATAACCTCCAGAGATGGGAGGGGAGTAGGAGAAAGATATGCAAAAAGGCACAAATAAAACGTCGACATCAGATTAAATGGAAGTAGGAGGGGCGGAGGCGGCCAGAGAGCGGGTGGAATCTGACTTCGCTTGGGAGACCCACCAGCCCGAGCTTGGGCCCCGCCCACTTTCCTTATTTGTCACTTTTTTCTTTTCAGTATTCCCTTCCCGAACAAACTCCATGAGAGACACCGACCACTTTGGGGCACAGGGGCGGAGCAGGCCAACAGAATGGCGAAAGGTTACTTCTAACATTATATTTGACATTCCTCAGTGCAAGCCCTGGTTCTCGAAAGTTTTAGGGGGGCAGTTATAAGGGACAAGGACCCGCTAAGTCGTCAATCCAACTAAAGCTGGCAGCTTTAGTGTCAGGCGCTAGGTTAGGTGCAGAGGGAGCAGGCCAGCGCGCGGTCACAGTAGCACGCTCATCCTCACTGCCCGCCTAGGCTACACGAACCCCGGAGGCGGCGGCTCCCACTGCCTCCGCGCCTCCAAACAAAGGGCGCTCGGAGAGTTTGAGCCCTTGTGTGTGGAGGGGCGGAGGGTGTGGCAGGAGGGCGCGGGAAGAAATGAGGCGTGTAGCCAGACGCGGGTGGCCTAAGCCTCCGAGCTGCCGCCTCCGTCTTAGCCACCGGCGGGCGCGACAGCTGCCCTGAGCTCCGGCGGCGAGGGGCGCCCGCTGCAAAGCGAAACCAAGGAAAGGGCGCCCCCTATGCCCGAGCCCGGCGAGCGCATCGGCGAGTCGCGTCTGCCCACCCCGCTGAGCGCTTGCAGCCTAGGGCCTCTGCGCGCGCCCGCCAGCTCGCAGTGCAGTCCACTGGGCCGTCCCGGCCGCCGGGATTTAGGGTGTCCAGGGCTGGCAGGCCGGGCGTGCAGCGAGGGCCGGGGCTGGGGCTCCGTGCGCCTTCGTGGGTTCCCGCAGAGGGTCCTCGAAACACAGCCCCCTCCCCCATCGCCTACACTTGCCCTCCTGTCCCGAGCGGCTCGAAACCACTTGGAGACAGCCGCCCCCGCCCCCTGCCTCTGCGTCCCTTTTCCCCTTCCCTCTCTCCAGCCTCCTGGGAAACAAAGGGGCTTTTTAGAAAGCGGATTGTTGGCGGCGGCGGCGGCGCGGGTGGGAGGGAGGGGGGATCTATAAAGACAAGAAGAGGTGGGAGGGAGGGAAGGAAAGAAGCTGCGCGGCCTCCAGGGGCCCAGAGCTGCGGTGGCGGCCGGGAAGCCCCGGCGGGTGCACGGTCGACCCCGCCCGGCCGGTGGGCACTTGGGCGGCAACCCACGCCTGCCAAGAGCTGGGCCGCGCCGCTGCGATGTCGCTCGCCAGCTCACCGCAACCGGGGAACACAATTCCTCAGCCGCGGTCCGGGGCCGCTGGGGGCGGCGCAATTCCCGCGGGGGTCTACCCCGGGAGACCCAGGCCCTCTCCCCAGCCAACTCTTTCAAAATTGCTCGGTCTCAGGGAGACTTTGCGCCTTTGTTCCAGTGCAGCCGCCTCTAGTAAGCTCGGCTCGCTCGCCCTCGCAGACAATGTCCTGGAGCCGGCCTCGGTTTGCTTACCCGTGAACAGCACGTTCACCGTGAGGACCGCGCCCCCGGGGGGCACCGTGCTGCCAAACAACAACGACAAGCCACCCCAGCAAAAGGAGCCCCTTCTTCCCACGTCCCCCAGCCACGCTGTGCTCCCGCCCGCTCACACACACCCACACTCGGGGTGCCCAGGTCAGCCGCACCCAGCTGCAGGAGCGCGGCGGGAGCGAATGCCCCAGCCCAAGGCGTGTGTTTGCACAGGTTCCGATGGCTTCAGGGCCGAGCTTTCTGGCAGGCTAATCCTATTAGTGTCTGCTCAGTCCGAATCTAATCACGGATCAGAATCAGACGACATCTCCAGCTTTCCAGGAGGCTTCGGACACACTGCATTGGGACGGAGCCTGGCCAAGTCAACTGGCCGAGAAAAGTATTTGGCGGCGCTCCGGGGGGCTTCCCGCCCGCGCTAGCCGGCGCCGGGCGCCCAGCTCTGTCGTCGCGCGGATGCTGGGGAACCTGAAGCGCGGACTCTGACGCAGGGGTGCCGGGGCTGCTCCGCAGGAACCCAGTCCGGGCTGCCCTGAACACCAGCTCACCTCCGGGCTGCTCTTCCCAGGAGCTGGCAGGGGAGGGAGTGCAGGGCAGCGGGTTCGGCGCGCACACTCCACACTCTCGCTCAGAGGCGGCAAACAGCGTTGGGGTGGGGGAATCCTTCACCCAGCGCCCACTGCCTACTGGCCTGGGCTCAGGGAGCTGGCATGTGAAGGCACCGTCGCCGGTGACACCCAGGCTGCAAGCGACCCGGGGGTGCTGGGACAGAGTGGGAGCCTCCCGGTAGCCCAGCGTAGCCCGAGGAGCCCGGGCAGCTTGCGCCCTTCTACCTTTCCTCCCCGGTACGTGGCTGCTCCCGCCGGATTTCAGACGCCCGATGGGCGCGGAGCCAAAGGCCGTGGTCTCCGGCGTTTCGAGCTGCGCCCAGCCCAGTCGGGCTGGTTCGAGAAGGGGGCGGCCGCCCGCAGCGCCAGGTGGGCCGTGTGCTCAGAGCAAACTTTAGGGTCTACCGACTCGAAGCACCCCGGGACCCCGATCCTCAGCGATGGGGACCATAACTGGGGGCTACAGTGTACCCCGGAATCCCCAGAACAGTCGGACCTCCTGCGCCCGCCCTCAGCCTTACCGTGCTGCAGAGCTCCGGCGGCGGCGGGGGCAGTGTCCGAGGGGCGGGCGGCCGCCGGCGCGGGCAGCCTGGCCTCAGGCGGCCGCCAAGGAACCCAACCCTGTTGCAGATCACCCCCTGGCTAGCGGCCGGTGCCCCCGCGCCCGCCCGCCGCCGGCCGCTTCAGCTCGCGGCCAAGTTCATGCTGGCGGCGCTGCAGTGGCGGCCTCAATCTGCTCGCTCCATTCCCACCGCCCGGCTCCGCGCCGCGCGCCCGGAAGGTGGAGTTTCGGGGGTTTAAGTTACTGATAGGCATTTCTCACTGCTGTGTCACTCGGGGAGGAGGAGACACGCACGCCGCACACTCACACACCCTCACACTCACGGCGACGAGCGGCTCCGGCCTTAAAGGGGAAGCCGCGCTGCCCTGCCCGCGACCCCGCCAGCCCGAAGCCTGGAAACTCAGGGTTTCCACTCCGGGATGGGGCGGCGGGCAGCCAAAGCGCTGCGGCAGCCCAAAGGGCCTCCCGGGCCCTCCCACCAGTCTTTAGAGGAGAAAGCGGCCGCAAGCTGGCTTCGCTGTTGCTGCCTCATTTCTCCAGTCGGCTCGAACCAGGGCAGCTGGGGAGGGATCGGAGGGGCGGAAGGGGCATCGGTGCACTCACTTTGGCTGCTCCGCACTCAGTGGAGGGTGGTCTGTGCCCCCGGCGTCAGCTGGCTTGCCTAGGTGGTGCGCTGGTGGAAAGAGGCGACAGCAGGGTTACCGGAGCGCCTCCAGCAGACAGAGCCCGCCGGAGGGCCGCAGGCGGGGCCCGGCGCGCTTGGGAAACCCGCACGCCGAAGGTAGACTTTCCGCGTCTGGGGAAAGCGAGCTGGTGAGCCGTGCGTGGCCGGGACACACGAAGAGCGAGCACGGAGAGCCGAAAGCCAGCGGTCATCAGTGACAGGGAGAGAGAGCGCTCAGGACCGAGAGACCAAGAGAGACAGGAGACCGTACAAGACACAGAGAAGGCAGAGACTGAGAGACAGATACCGAGAGAGGTACCGGCAGAGATAGAGGTAGAGACACGATGGAGGGAGAGGAGAGGAGAGGAGAGGAGAGGAGAGGAGAAGCGAGGAGAGGAGAGGAGAGGAGAGGAGAGGAGAGGAGAGGAGAAGCGAGGAGAGGAGGAAAGAAGGAGAGGAGGAAAGAAGGAGAGGAGGAGAGGAGGAGAGGAGGAAAGAAGGAGAGGAGGAGAGGAGGAGAGGAGGAAAGAAGGAGAGGAGGAGAGGAGGAGAGGAGGAGAGGAGGAAAGAAGGAGAGGAGGAGAGGAGGAGAGGAGGAAAGGAGGAAAGAAGGAGAGGAGGAGAGGGACCAGAGAACAAGAGAGCTTGCAAGAGGAATGACAGATACCCGGAGGACCCTGAAGTGTCACAGGGACGGGAGTCTCATCACAAAGTAGCCTATTCAGCCCCCATCCCCCTTCCCATTTTCACCAGAGCCTGACCCTAGGGCTGGCGGCCAGGCCCTTCTCCTCCCCTCGCCGTGGGAGGGGCACTCACCTGCAGTGGGTGGCTGCTGGGTGGGTAGCGCCAGTCCCTCCGCCCACGCATCCGCTCACCAGCTCGCGCCCTGACTGCCAAACAGACCCGCGGTGGCGGCAGCGGGGACCAGGGCTCTCAGGTGGCAGTTAGTGAACTGCGCCCGCTCCATCCCGGCCGAGTGCCCCACTCCCCACTTCCCAGTCCCCCACCCTCAGCGCGGACGCTGTCGGCGTCGCCCGCCAGTACGCTTAGCTCAGAGTCCAGGCTCGCTGGCCAGTCTCCCGTTCCACTGGACCAGGCCACGCGATGCTCCCGCCCAAGCTGGGCTGGATTGGCTCCCTCCGCAGTCATCCCAAGACGGACACCTGCGGCTTCTGCAGGAACACAGGTTCCTTGGGAACTGCCGGGCGGGCCAGCGCGCCCTGTCCACCATCTGCCCTGGCGCCGAGGCCAGCGACTCCCCTCCCACCTATCCCACCTCCCGGGTATTTGGCTGCACCCCTTCTCCAGGATCCCCTCCCCGGGTGCGTTTCCTAACCTGGACTTCTCCAGCCGATGGCAGCTGCAGGGGCTGAGCACAACCCGGGAACGCCGCGTCTGCTCCGACAGCAGCAGCGCTCAGCTCCTGTCCGCACCTCTGAGTAGCAACCTGTCACCAACACATCTGGTCACGCTCAGCGGAGCTGCAGGCCACGAATAAAGGGGTGGGCCTGCCGCCCACTAGGCCCCTCCTTCCCTCCACGCCCACGCTCTCGGCCCTCGGAAAGCGCTGGGGCCACCTCCGAGAACCCAGCGAGATCCCTTCGTGGGCTACGTAGGCGCAGTGAGGTTGGGCGATTGCCTCCTAGCGTTTCACGAAGTTACCTGGAGGAAGAGCGGCGTCCAGGCCCAACCACGAGACACATGCAGGGGCTGTGGCTTCGCAGCCCCAGCTCTGCCAGGATGCGCCCAGCCCAACGGGGCGAGGCTGGGGGTACACAGTTCGGCAGGGCAGTTGTGAAGGAATCTGCCTTGTCTGGGTCCAGTCCTGTCTGCTCTGCAAAGGGCAAGCAGCCAGAAGAGGTTATTGCTCTCTGGTGACTGAACCTTACCTTCAAGGCCCTCCAGGGAGAGCTAGAGTCATCTCAGGGTTGCCAGTGCCCCGGTAGAACAGAACTGCGAGAGTGCGGGAGTCCCTTGAAGGAAATCTGATTAAACAAAGCCGAATGGGAGATGGCCATGCCTATCACACAGCATTGGCAGGATGCTTTTAAAATTCTATCTGCAACCTCAAAGTGCACTAGCCAAGGAGATGGAAGGTGGGTTTCTGTTCCCAGAACCTCCATTCAACCCTCGGATCACTTGCTCTCATCTTCCTCAGTGGGACAAATGATGCCCATTCCCCTAGAGCATCGTAAGAAGCCTGTAATATCACAGCCACACGTCTGCGAGATGGCTAACTGCCTGCTTGGCACCAGCACCTGGATGGCCACTAGAAATCGCAAACTCCACATAACCTGACTGAACCGAGCTCCTGATCATCCCCCAAGTGTGCCCAGCCCATAGTCTGCTACCTCAGTTCATGGCTACTCCATCCTTCATGTTGCCCAGGCAGAAAGCCCTGGAATCCTCCCTGATTCTTCTCTCTTGCTCACACCTCACAGCCAGTCCGGTAGACAATTCTGCCGTCTGCATCATCAGAATGTATCCGCAATGTCAGTCTGCTCATCCATTGCTCCCCCCGGGTACCAGCCAGCAGCCTCTCCCCCCAGGATTACTCCAGTAGCTGCCGCACAGACCGCCCTCATTCCTCCTTCCCTTCAACCCTCTCCTTGCAGTCTATTCCCCCATCTCTGTGACAAACCCCACAGTGACTCCCCATTGCACTCAAAGTAGAACTGAAGTGCTTCTAGTGGCCTCTGGGGCCCTTCAGGCATGTCCCTCCTCTATCTCAATAACGTCATCTTCCCTCCACTCACTCTGCTCCAGCCACACAGACCTCCCAACTCTTCCTCAACACATAGATACATTCCTGCTATACTTAGGACTTTTGCTTTAGCTGTTCCCTTGGGCTGGAATTCACTTCCCCCAGATATCTCTGGGCTGGCTCCCTCATTTCCTTTAGTCTTGACACAAATGTCACCTGGCCACCCTATGTAACATTTCAAAGCCCTACGCCCATCTCTGGCACTTCCTCTCTCCTTCCCAGCTTTGTTTTCTCTTTAGCGCTTACCGCTAGCTGACCTCCTCTATAAGTTAGATCCCAAGAGGGTAGCGGTCAGCGTCTGTTTTGTTCGCTGCTGTCTTCCCAGCTCCCAGCACAGTGCCTGGCATGGAGTATCTGTTCAATGAATGTTAGTAGATTCTGCTTTCCTGGGACTTTTCAGGAAACTCTGGGGGCCACCGCACTATACACACCCACTGGAAAAGGGGCCCATAGATGTCATCACATTTGAAGGTGGTTCATTACCTAAACAAAGGTTAAGAAGGCTGGAGGGCAGGCAAAGAGCTTTGTGTTAATGACACGAAACCAACTTTGGGTCATGTCACCAAGGGGCAGTGTGGCACACATGCACTGGTGGCAGTCTTACAGGCAGTCACCAAGGTACAGAGAGTGATTCCTTCAGTTACTGGTGGAAAGAGGTTTCCTTGTGGTTGTCACCTAGGGTATCCCAAGGTTGATGGACAAATGGGAGAGGAGGACGGAGACAGAGGCTGGGTGAGGACTTTCTCTTCACTGAGTAGACTGGCTCTGAGAGCCAGGGTCCTTTTTTCACCCAAAATGCAAGACCAAGTCTGCAGCTCAGCAGCACATCTTCCTCCATTAACGTAGAACTAGCCTGTGCTTTACCTGCAGGGTCCGCGTCCCCAGTGAGGTGTTGATCATCATCTCCATGTTCTAAATGAGGAAATCAGATACTCAGAGAGGTGGAGGCACGTATCCAGGGGCACACAACCCATGAGTGGTAAAGCAGTAAAGCAATTGGGCCTCAAAGCTTGGGCCATTTCCACTTGCTATGTGGCCACCCATGTTTAGTGTGTGTAGCCCTGGCCTGTGGGTCCAGGCAAGGAAAAGAATACCATGGGGTTTCAAGGAGCTGTCCTTCTCCTAGGGGAACTCCTGGTCCTTTTGCTGAGTGGTTGCTAAACAAAAAAGCTGGGCTTAGGCTACTGAGGTCCAGAGATACCATGCCGGGGCCAATATGAGCCCTGTCTTTGCTCTGACCCAAACCTGGAGCTCAATGGATTTGAAAAATAAAATCACCAGCCACCTGTCATTTATAGTCATATTCCTGTGAACAGATGGCAAGTTTTCCCAAGTTCATCTGACAAATGCTGGGACTTAACTGGGCAGCCTCTGGAATTCTGGGTGTGGCCTGCACAGGTAGGGGCCCATGGAGAACACATATGTTGACTGGAAAGATGAAACACACATCCAGTGGCTCTACTTCTCATTACTCCCATGCTCAAAAGCCTCCTGCGGCTTTCTACTGCTGACAGCACTAAATCCCAACATCTCAGCTTGACATGCAAGGCCCTCCATAGTGAGCACCAGTTTCTATTTACTTCTAGATTCTTCTCTTGGTACTTTCACACATGCACCTGGGTCTCCTGCTTGGCTGGACTGCTGACTGGACACCTAACAATTCCTGGTTCTTCCCCCTTCTGCCCCTTTGCTCATATATTTCCCATGCCAGCTCTCCTTTCAAAATCTTGCTTGGGTTGAGCACAGTGTATCACGCCTGTAATCCCAGCACTTTGGGAAGCCAAGGATGGAGAATTGTTTGAGCCCAGGAGTTCGAAGCCAGCCTGGGCAAGAAAGTGAGATTCCATCTCTGTTAAAAAAAAAAAATTCTGCCTGGCCTTCAAGGCTCATCTCAAAGGCCTTCTGCTCAATGAAGCTTGTCCTGAGTCCCATCGCAGCACAGGTGCCCTCCCTCCCTTGGACATCCTCGGCCCTAGCTGTCCTTTTCTGACACCGTAGGCCTTTGTCCTCAGTTCTTCCTTGTTTCACAGTTTAACAGTGCCTTTTGGGGTTTCCCCAAAGCCTCCCTGATGCACTCATGGCTAATCCTCAGCTGCAGTGGGTGTGTGTGTTGGGGGGTGTTCAGGGTACCCTCTGGATGGCAGAGTATGAATCCAGAGAGAGGAAGTGAGATGATGGATGTGGCCAGCACCTTCTGGCATCCACCGCTTCACCTCTAATGCTCAGAGGCCATTGGCTGTGCCCAACTGGAGGCCACCACGTCCACCTGCTCCCTTGGCTCCCAGCCCCCTACCGCCATGCCTCACTCAGCCAGGCAGACGCCACACCCAAGTCCCTCAGCAAAGCCAGAGACCCCCACCCCCCAGGCTCTTGAGCTCTAGGCTCCTGGGGCATTGGCTCAGGCCTTGTGGACTCCTCATCTGCATAGAGTCCTAGCCCCAGGAGACCTGAGTTCTCTGACCACAGCTTGCTGGAAGCCACAACCAACAGGAACACAGGAATGAGGACGGACAAGTGCCCTTGGGAAGGCCTAGGGTGACGACTACCCCATGCAGAGGAAGTGCAGGGAACTTGATCTGGGAGGCAAAAGGCCCTGGTGTACATCCAGATTCTGCTGTCTCCCAGCTGTACAACCTCCTGAGCCTCACAGGTCTCATTTGCAAAATGGAGTCACAGTAGTAACGGCCTTATTGGTGTGTAGTCAGGGTTTTAGTTCTGTCATGGACAGGACCACCCTAGTCAAGATGTCTACCCCATCAGTCATTAGCCCTCAGAGAAGAGGATGCTATTGTGATTGTTATCCTACATGCCCTAAAAGACAAGAGGCAGCCAGCCTTGAACCTAACCAAATGAAAAGTATTCGGACAAAAGCTCAGGTCTTGCATGTACGTTCAAAACATCTTGTGATATTGAACACTCTGCAAGTGCTTGATACGTCTGGCAAAAAAAAAAAAAAAAGATGAGTCTGTGCCAGGTAAGGAAACAGATTGGGGCACTCACAGAGGACACATCGGCATTTTGCCCCAGTGGGGCAGAGGAGAGCCACTGGGAAACAAGTTGACTTATTTCTTTTTGCTGTGTTCTTAAACAATTTTAATATTCTTGGGGATGTTGAAGAAACACAATAGAAACAAATGGGAAATTGTTAAAATATTGATTGTAATTTCCTGGCGACTTCACTGATTTAAAATACAGGAACCTTTAAGAAAAAAAAAGCCCTCATTAGCAAGCAAGCAGTTAATTAAGGGCCTGTAGAATGGTTTGCATCAATTTCACCATGAAACCAGAAAACTGTGGCTACAAGTCATTTTTTCCCCCCGTAGCTGCTTACTTACCATAAATGCTGTTTCCAAAATGCCATAGGTAATGCTACCAAAACCTAGATAAGGATGGGAAATGGTCATTTAAACAGAGATGGATAAACAATTTAGGGAATTAATGTAAATCCAGATGGCTGCCAGTTTCCCACTTGCACCATGCATAGGACTGAAAGACATTGTCAAAGCTCTTATATAGAAAAAAGTATGCAGATGGCATGCTAATTATTACTCTTCATGCAATGACATTATTTTCCAAGAGAAAAGGCACAACTCAGGACCCACATGGGAAGAGGCTCTACCCACTGTTCTAGGACCCTTCAGACCATTTGCAATTTTGTGACTTAAAAAGCGAAAACAACACAACTCTGGCCTATGCCTGTCCTAGCAACCATCTAGGCTGCTGCTGCACCATCACCACAATCATTCTCAAGGTTAATATGACCTAACGCCAGGAAACCAGCTGGGCCCACCGTCGGGCAGGCACACTTTCCAGGACGTCTGGAGAAAACCAATGTGCTCCAGGTGACCTGGGTTTGGAAATCACAATCATATAAGCAATAAAAGCAGCTAAAGCTTGAGGGCACACCTATTATGTGACAGGCCCTGTTCTTAACATCTATGAGCTCAATGACGCCTTGTAAAAACACATTTCAGGGCTAAGCGAACTGAGGCTCAGAGAGGTTAAGCAATTTTTCTGAGATCACACAGTCACTCACTGTGGAACCATGATTTGGATGTCTTAGGCAGTCTGGAACTGAGTGGCCTCAAGAGTAGCCTATTAACATAAAGCTCATCAGGGAGGAGGGAAGTAACATGTACTTCACACTTGGCTAGTTCTGTGCCTGGTGCTTCGCTAGCTGGCTTGCATCACCTTGTGAGAAAGGATGGTTACATTTTCAGAAATCTTGTCAACCCGTTGATGACACATTGGTAGCCTGAAATTGGCAATAGTGGGAATAGGCACACCACCAAAATGGGCAAATGCTACAAATCAGGACTGGTTGTTAAATATTTACCAACATACCATTGCACCACACGTGTTAGAGTCAGACTGCCTGGTTCAACTCCTGGCCCCAGCACTTACTGGGTGGCCTGGGGCAAGTTTCCTAATTTGTGAAATGGAGATAACAATAGTGCCCACCTCATCAGGTTGTTGCAATCATTAATTAATCCATGTAAATTACCTGGCACAGCATAAGTAATCAATTCACATTAGTTGTAAACATAAGTATACCACAACTACTACTACTACTTATTATTATTATCATCTTCGTTATTATATTTAGGCAGTCATTCACTTTCATCTAGAGTACAGCAACCATGTCCTAACTAGTCTCCTTTCCTCCAGTCTTGTCCTCTCCAATACATTCTCCTGACAGCCACTAGCGTAAATTTCCCAAATACAGATCCTTCCTTGCTTAAACTATTTCCTTGGCTCCCTCTAACCCTGAGGGCTAAAGTCCCACCTCCTTTGCTTAGGATATGCGGTCTACCTGACCTGCCTCTACTCCAAAATACCAAAATCGGTCATAGTTTGTTAGGGCTGCCATAACAAAGTGCCACAACCTAGGGGGCTTAAACAACAGATATTTCTTGTCTCACAGTTCTAGAAGCCAGAAGTCTGAAATCAAGGTGTGTCAGCAGGGTTTCTTCTGAGAGCTGTGAGGGAAGGATCTGTCTTAGGCCTTTCTCCCTGGCTTTAGATGGCCATCTTCTCCTTGTGTCTCTTTGCATTGTCTTCCTTTAATGCATACCTCTATGTCCAAATTTCTCTCTTTCATAAAGAACAACTGTCATATTGAATTAGGGCCCCCATCCTACTCCAGTATAACCGCATCTTAACTAATTTCATCTGCAATGACCCTATTTCCAAAGAAGGTCACATTTTGAGATACTGGAGGTTGAGACTTCAACATACAACTTCAACTTGGTACTTCGAGATATTGGAGGTTGGGACTTCAACATACAAATTTGGTGGGAGGACACAATTCAGCCAGTAACAGTCTGCCCTCTGGTCCCCAAAAGTGCACGTTTTTCTCATGCAAAAGACAGTCACTCCATCTCCACACCCCCTAAAGCCTTAGCCCATTCCAGCACCAACTCTCAGTCCATAATCTTATCTAAACATCATTTAAATTAGATATGGGTGAGACTGGGGGTATAATTCATCTTGGAGCAATGTTTCTCTCCATCTGTGTACCTGTGAAACCAGGCAACAAGTTCTCTGCTTCCAAAATGTCATGGTGGGACAGGCATAAGACAGACATTCCCATTCCAAGAAGGAGGAATTGGAAGGGAAAAAGGAGTCATGGATCCTGAGAAAGTCTGAAAACTAGCAGCACAAATTCCATTTGATTCATTTGATTTTAAGGCTTGAGGATAATCCTCTTTGGCTTGATGGGTTTGCCCCCGAGCCCCTACAAAGGTAGCTCATGCTCATGTGGTGGACAGAGCGAACAAGTCATTGTTCTGAAAAACACTGTTCTTTCACACCTCCATGCTGTGTACCCGTTGTTCCCTTCAGGCAGCAGGAGGCCCTCCTTTCCCCTGGTCAGTTGGGGTACTCCTCTGAAGTCATTAAGCCTCAGCTGAAGCCTAAGGTCCTTGCTTGTGAGGCCTTCTTTGACTCTCTCCTCCCTGAGGCCCAGGAAACGGAGCTGCCCCATTTGTGAAAAGCACCTCTAGCATCTGAGCTGACTCTACTGCAGCCGTTACCACCTTGGCTTGTAACTGTTGATTTACCTGTTTTCTCGGTAGACTATGAACTACTTGATATTAAGCACAAGTTCTCATTTTTGTCATGACTTTGCAAAACGGGATTGGGCACAGAGCTGGTGTGCAATATATAAATGCCTGTTTCTGTGATATCAACTGCACAAAGGAGCCTTTTCTGAATACCTACTGTGTGCAGAGCATTGGACTTGGGCTGTACACTCTTGGAGACAGCAGAGGCAAGGACAAACTCTCTCACATTCATCATTAGAGACAACATATATACCATACTTGAGAGCTGGAAGGGCCTTAGCAGCAGGTGCTGGCACCTGACTTATTAACTCATTGATTGGATCATTACACCAACTCTGTGAGATATAACATAGGATAGTGTAAAGACAAGCAATCAGGAGCCAGCCTGCTTTGAATCCAGGCTTTGCCTCTTACCAGCTATGTGACCTCGGGCAGCTTACTTAACCCCCTCTGTGTTTTGGTTTCCTTATCTATAAAATGGGACTAGCAGTGGCACTTACCTCATAGGTTGGCATGAGGATTCAGTCACTTAACATCTTTCAGATGTTAGCTATTATTCAGATATAGCCAGGGTCTAACTAGGTATCCTAGAACCTGCTGCTGCTCCTGCTGAAAAATGCTTGCTGAGAGCAAAACATGCTTAACTGCTGAGCGTCAGGGCTGGGCAAAATAAGTCCTAAGGGCCCCTCCAGTTTTCCTGTGAAGTGCTCCTGTCCTGTATGTGAAATGACTTCAGTGCACCAACAAGCAACAGGTAAGTATAAATAAATATGTGCATGTGGGAAGAGAGTAGGCCCCTAAAGAGCTAGTGATGCCCCATGTCAGGTGGTGGCAGCCCCATGAACAAGATCCTGGGTTCTTGGCCCCATCCTGCAAGTGGCCCACTGTGGGACCTGGGACAAGCTCTTTTCCCTTTCTGGGCTTGAGTTTCTGGCTCTCTCACAAGTGTGGACCTCCCATTTCTAGCATTTTCCAGGGAGCTCCCCTCACCTGCCCTGGTAGCCAGGAGACCAGTCCTGGACTGTGGATGGTCGCCAGTTGTGTTGGCACCATAGCTATGCCTCCAGTACCCTGCCTCACAGCCCCATAGCATATCTGCCAGCAAGGAAACCCTGCTCCCTTAAGGACTGAGTGTAGATGCCACTCAGTGAAATTAGAGTAACAAAACCAAAGGAAGGAAGGCAAGGAAGTGGCTTGCTGCTTTTCTCTGTAAGCTAGGGTGTTTGTCTCCCAGGCCCTTTCTCCTGAACTCGGAAGCAGGTGAGGCTAGGGATGCCTTCCTCCCTGAGAGCATTCTGTCTGGGTACTTCATTAAGCCCTTAATGCCTCAGGGCATGGCATGTAGAGTGGCCCTCTTGCTCCTGGGATGCTGCTCAAGGCACTTCCAAGGTGGTACTATATGGGGAATTACGGTATTAGGCAGTTGCCAGGAGGAAGAGAGTGTGTGCCTTACAAGGAACTGAAATGTCCCTGCTGTTCAGAGAAAGGAGATTCACAGAATAAGGCAAAATCGATGCCTTTTGCAGCAGCCAAATTTCCATCTCATTGCTGTGTGCTGGAAACGTGATGCCCAGAGCTGGATCACACAGGCTGGTGTCACGTTGCATCAGTGGCAAAACAAACGGCTTTAGTAATGAAATCCCCTGGACCTAGTGGCAGATGCCTCGCTGGCTAGGAGGGCCATGGTGCCTGGCTTTAGAACTGCGGAGGTCCAAGAAAGATAGACATGGTGTCACACTGACCCTTGCAGTGGGCATCTAGAAGCTTCCTACAGGTAGCCATGCAGTGCTCAACATCCTTCCTGTCAGCAGCCCTGCCCCACAGGAGCCATCCTTCCCAGAACACGTCATTACCCATGTCATTGCCCTGGTCTATCTGTGAAAACACAGTCCCATACTGGCTTCACATTCCTGAAGAGTGAATGTGGCAGTGTGCCACCCCATAGGCTCCACTCTACCATGCCACTCCGTAGGCCCAGTGACTCTAGGAGAATCAGAGAAGAAGACTCAAGAAGCTTTTGCAACCCTTAGCAGAGGCTGGGAAAATCAGAGCAGAAGCCTCGCGAAGCTTCTGTAACCCTAAGCAGCTGAGAACACCAGGGGCCACGTTTTTCTATAGTAGGGTAAACGGCAAGCAGAACATTTCCTACCCTTGATGGAGGCCAGAACTAGCTGTCCCCTGTCAAACTCCATGCCAACTCCTGCTCTCTGCTCAGGGCTTGTTCCTGCTAATGAAATGGCTATTCTGCCAGTGTAACATTACTTAGCGATTTATTCGTGATTATTGATTTTCAATTGTGGTTTCCAGGGGCTGTGGGATAGAGCAAATCGAAGGCATCCTGCCTGTAGATCTACATCCATTTGCTTGAGGCCATGGGCTCAGATGCAAGTAGCTCATCCATTGCCGAAAACACCAGGAAAGGAAACCATCGCTACTTCCTGCTCCTAACTTTCCACTCACTGTTCCCTGAAAAGCCCTCCATCCCACTTCCCCCAAAGCCCCAGCTGCAGATGGGAGCACACAGGGTTTTAAGTGGATGCTTTTATGATTTTTTATAAATGGCCCTGACTGGATCCTCTTCCCACCTCCTAGGACTCACCCTGCCTCTTTGCCCCCTGGAGGCCTCTCTCCTTTTATCTCTCTTAAAGGATTCCCATTTCTTCCTAATGGTCCATTGTCCCTCAGCATGGAAAATGGTGACCTCCCTACCCTGGCAGGAAGCAGGAGCTTTTGGGCCAGCTTTTTGTATTATCTTGTGGCCTTGGGCCTTCTTTATCACCAGGCTCCTGGGCCTGGAAGGAATCTTAAAGTGAGGTTGTTCAACTCCTTTCCCAGCCCCGTCTGTGACTCCCAGATCCAGCCTCCAATGTGAGAAAGAATGGGCACTCATACATTCTCTCCTAAGTGTCCCCTGAGAACCTTCCTCCAGCACCATACTAGTTGCAGAAGAAAGATCTATACAAAAAAAGGAAGGTCTACCAGAAACCTCTTATATATTATATGACATCTGCTTAGTCTTGTCTGTCTCTTATTCCTGCCACCTCTGAAGTACCCAGTTCTTTCCATGTGGTCTCCAGCAAACTTCATGCAGGTACAGTTTGATAGCACATCACTTCAGGCTTACACCCCATGCCTCTACCTGACCTTCTTTTTTGACATTGGCATAGAATGTCAGGGAAACTTGCTTTGCATGTGTACACACTATGGAGTGAAACTTTGGCCAATGAGGAAAAGAGGTGATGGATAACTGATTCCCTTATTTTCCCTCAGTTCTGAGACACAGTTCATTTGGCTTCTCAGGGGGTTACATGGCATCAAGCAATCAGTCACAAATTATGGTGGGCAATTAGATATAATATCCTTGTTTTGGCTCTTCTTCCTTTCCTATTTCCCATCTCATCCCTTACTCCTGTTCTTGGGGTCACATTTCCCAATAAAAGTACTCACATATAAGCTGATGTCTTAGGCTCTGCTTTCCAGGGAACTAGACAGTTGCTAGTAGGAAGGGTTTTACAAATCCTAAGGATGGAATTATAGAACTGGATCTCTTACCAGTAAGATGAGAATAAGAACCCCATTTCTGGTGAAAAGAGGGGGCTGTGATGAGCCCTGGCATGCAGTGGCAACACAGTTATTTGCTTTCACCTGTGAAACGTGGTTATGTGGTAATTGTGACCCTTGACTAGCACAGGGACAATGGTAATTGTAAGGATTTGAGAGTTGCTTGGCTTTTGTTACTTTGGGAAGTTTGCAGTAAAGAAAATGACAGGCTTGGGTCAGCCAACCACTAATTTAAAACACTCTGTGAAAGCTAGAGGGCCTCTATGGATGTATATAAAAGGATCCTTATCTCCTGCTGTGGCAGGGCAGGCCATGCTGAAAATCAGACCCAGAACCAAATTGTAAGATTAGCATGCCACAAAGAAGATTGAATGGCAGCCTCAATAGTTTTCTATATCAAGGCCCTGACAGAAAAACAGTGGGACATTGACACCTAGGATGTAAATATTTGGATAGATAACTGTGAGAACTTGAACTCTCATATTTTCCAGAAGCCTCCATGCTGGTAGCCCTTTTCTTTTTGTTAGAGAAAAGCAGCTTGTTCTTGTGTGGAGATCCTGTGATGATGTCACCTGATGCAGGTGTCTACAATACAATGCTTTTCCTCCTCAAGACCTGACTCCACTGTCCTTTATTGCCTCCAGGCTGATATCTGTGGCACCAGAAACCATCAATTTCTTCATTAACCCTCTTGAATTAACTCTTTGCAAAAATTGCAGTTGGCCACCACCTTGAAGGGGCCTCTGAGACAGATTGATCTGGGATCTCACCTGTCTCAAGGAAGAAGTGAGAGCATTTTGTTTCCCAAAACATGGAGGCTCCATATTGCAACATGGGAGCTGAGTATAATGGAGGATACAAGCAAACCTGAGTGGTACAAGGGATGGACTGTATCAAACACCATTTATGTCCCACTTTAAGTCCTCTTGGCCTCACTTGACCCTTAGTTCAGCCACTGCTGTGACAACTGGTTCTGTGAAGATTCTGAACACCTCCATGCCAATGCAACCTGCCAGTGCCTTGCAATGCCTGCTTCTCCTCTCCTTCCCTTGGGCATCTCTGATGCCAGCGTGGGAACTCTCACAGCACCCACTTATGTGTACCCTGGCATTTGGGGCTTTTACATCCCATCAGATGACTGCCTCTCTTTTTCTTCCCCCATGGATGATCCCAAGATGCATTTTGTATGGTTTCTTAGGTAGCCCTGGAAATTCAAGCAGCCAGTTGCCTTTCATGGAGGGCAACTTGATAAACACATTCTTATATTGGCTTGTTCTCCTATGCATTGCTCCCCTGCCTCTCACTTCTGCTTTCTGGGGTCATCTTCTTCCAAAAACATTCACACATAAGTCTTTGTCTCCAATTCTACCCTCTGAGGAGTGCAGGCTAAGAGAGTAGGCACATGCCTACCCTCACTGAGTTTCCAGTCTGGTTGGGGAAACAAACACAGGGCATTTATAAACCTGGTATAATGTGCACCATCCAGGACTGTGCCTAGTGCAGCAGGAGTGAAGGAGATCATAGGAACTCTAAGTAATCTAGACGGAGGGTTCCCTTAAGTTGTGACAGTTTTGCTGATACGTGAAGCATAGGTAGAAGGTTAGTCAGGAGAAAGGAGTGTGGACCAGTGTTTTTGTGGGGCAGGTATTTTTACAGGGTGAAGAGAAGAAGGGGATGCACCAAAAATTGCTGGATGCTTCAGCGTTGGAAGCAGGGGTTGGGATGGTTTGAGGTTACATGGGAAGTGGAGGCAGCCAGAGCAGAGCACTCTTTCTAGATGAAGTGAGGTCCTGGAGGAAATAAGGCAGGATGGGGTCCAGGACCAGAGGAAGAGATCAGTCTTCCACAGAGGAAGGAGTAATCCTTCTTCTTTTGAGATTGAAGTGGAAGAAGAAAGAGGGAAGGGATGTGTGTGGGCATTTTGAGGTGGGGAGGACGCTGAAAGCCTCTTCTCCGCAAAGGCTGAGCTGAGCCTGTTGCTGGCAGAGTAAGGGTGGGGCTGAGGCTGGAGGAGGCTTGTGGGGAAGGCACAGGACAGCTGCTAGGCGGGGGTGGGGGGGGGGAATTCCAGAGCGATTGAGTTGGCTGAGTGAGCTCTGTCTGCCCTACCTGCCTGCAGGCTTTGCATGGAGGAGAGCCTGGGGCAGTTTGTTGAAAGGAGAGCTGGTTTGCTAATCGCACCTGAATTGCTGTGAGTTCACACTTACCCTCCACTTGACCCACACTTGCCTTTCCTTCTTACTGCCTTCTCCACTCTCTCAAATGAACCCACTTTCCCATCCCCAAACCTTTAGCCCCCTCTGCAAGGAACAACTGGTCTTAGATCCCCCCCAAGCCACAACCCACATTCTTCAAATCGCAACTCAAAGCCCCACCTCGAAGAAGCTATCTTTGTGGTTAATACCTACCATTCTCGAACCCCTCAGCAGAAGCCCCAAACTTGCCCTCTTGTCCAATGCACTCCTATAATTGCTTTTGCCTTCTGAATTTAGCCAGGTCTGGGAGACAACCAGTGCCTGTCTCACGGCCCTGTGAGAATGGCAGCTCTGAAGGGCAGGGAGGGACGGAGCCCACCTTCCACTCCTGCCCCTGCTTGCGCTAGACAAGTAGGAAGTCTCCAGACATTTTTGGCACTCAAAGGGGGTCAGAGGTAAGCCCCTCCCAGGAGTCCGAAGACCATTCCAGGGATTCTTGAGTCAAGCTCAGATGCCTGCTCCTAGGAAGCCCATGGAGGCTTCAATTTATCTATGAGACCCTTGGATTTGGGTGCAGAATATTGTATGTGCATATGTATGCATGTGTGCAGATGCACTTCTGTGTACTTTTCTGGGTAGAAGTTCCTTAACTTTTATCTGCTTTTTAAAATACATCTATAATCTTCAAATAACCCAGATCCTCTGCTGCAAACCTTTCTTGGTGGACAGCAGCCTGCGGTTGGCCTACACTCTCTATTCTGGGTGCAGTACTGGGAGGAATCACTGCTTAGCTCATCTGCCATCAGAGTGTCAAATTCAGACATTCAAATGGTTGCTACACCAAAGTCCCTGGGCTACTGGCAAGGGTGTTGTGGCTATTTGTACTCAGCCAGAATCTAGTCTGTGAGCCACAGCATCCCTCAACATCCCAGTGAATGGATGACAATTAAGAGCCATCCACGTTTATGAATCTTGTGGAAATTAATAAGCCTGTTGGTTCTGGAAGGCCTTTTAAAGTCCATCGAGTTCAGTATTTCCAGAAATGTGTTATGTGGAACATGAGTTTTGCCAGATGTGGAAAAAAGATTCTAAGAAAAAAGATTCAGAGGTCAAAAATAACTTGGGAGCTTTAGGGCTAAACAACACTAAGTAGTTCTCTTTCTAGTAGGACTTATCGGAGCCTTTATTATGTTACATGCTTTGAATTTTCAGGAAGAAGATAAAATGAACAGTGTTTCCCAACTCTATTTCAAGAGCTATGAAATTCATTCACAGAGTATCTGGGCAGAAGCAGAGTTCCAAAGAGTGCTCTAATCCACAGGTCTAATTTGACCCCCTCCTTTTACAAAGGAAAAAATGAAGCCCCAGAGAAGTAAAAGGTCTTGCAGCCCAAGGTCATCTACAAAACTATTCAGTTATTAAAGGCAGCTGTAAGATTGTTGGCTGGGGTGGGGTGGGAGGATGCAGACCAAGGAATAAATAGGCTGCCTTAGTTGGTAGTGAGTTCCCTGTGTAGCTCTGGAGGATTGAATGAGGGCCAAGTATCCCTCAGCAGGGGTGTCGTCTACGATCTTGCTACCAAAATGGTGGTCTAGGGACCAGCCATGTCACCATTCCCTGTGAGCTTGTCAGAATCTCGGAATCTCAGACTCCTCCCCTGACCTATCAACTCAGAATATGCACTCGAACAAGCTCGCCAGGGGATTCGGTGGCATATTCAAGTGAGAGATGAGGGGGCCCTGTGGGTCACTTATTTGTAGTCTTCTGTTGGCCAGATTTGGACTGGAAACCATTTCCTGAGATTCAGGAAGTTCTTTTCATCCCCCACCTAAGCAGCGAACTCTCTGGATACATGAGCACCCTTGGGGATAAGTGGAGAGTGGGGGCACTATCACTCTTTCCTAACTCCCTGCCCTGCCAAAGCTGCTAGTTTATTTGACGGTTACTTGTGTAATGCTTACTTAGGTGCCTGATGCCATCCAAAGCACTTTACACTTGCTCACTGCATCAGGCGGGGTTCTCCAGATAACTGAGCCAGTAGGAAATATATATAGTTGAGCCTTGAACAACGCACGGGCTAGGGGTGCCAATCCTTGTGCAGTCAGAAATCCATGTATAACTGTTGACTCCCCTGCATACTTAACTACTAATAGCCTACCGTGGACTGGAAGCCTTACTGATAATGTAAACAGTTAATTAATAACACGTTTTGTATATTATATGCATTATATACTCCATTCTTACAGTATAGTAAGCTAGAGAAAAGAAAAGATCATTAAGAAAACCATAAGCAAGAGAAAATATATTTACTAGTCCTTAAGTGGAAGTGGATCATCATAAAGGTCTTCATTCTCATCATCTTCACATTGAGTAAGATAAGAAGGAGAAGAAAGAGGGGGGTCTTGCTGTCTCGGGGTGGCAGAAGCGGAAGAAACTCCACATATAAGTGGACAGTGCAGTTCAAACCTGTTCAAGGGTCAAGTGGACATATATGTGTGATGGAACTGGCTTGTGCAATTGTGGAACTGACAATTCTGAAATGTGCAGGGCAGACCAGCAAGCTGGAGACTCAGGCAGGAGTTGACACTGCAGTCCTGGGGTAGAATTTCCTCTTCTCTGGGAAACCTAGGTCTTTGCTCTTCAAG
The DNA here is from genome assembly GCF_028878055.3 of Symphalangus syndactylus. NCBI lineage: Eukaryota > Metazoa > Chordata > Mammalia > Primates > Hylobatidae > Symphalangus > Symphalangus syndactylus. The sequence goes on along the minus strand of NC_072447.2, from coordinate 152,910,696 downwards.
CCTCTGAGCTGATTGTGTGAGGCCCACCCACATCATCCAGGATTGGTCATCTTCTTTGCTTCAAGTCCACTGGTTGTAGATTGTCAACAACAACTACAAAATGCCTCTAGACTGGTGTTTGATGGAGTCACTAGGGGCTAGAGCCTAGACCAGGTGACACATAAACCTGACCATCACACTCATTTTGGCCTTACAAAAATTCTACAGTTAGCTCCATTTTGCTTTTGAGGAAACTGAGATGCCCAGAGAATAAGCAACACACCCAAGAGCAGCCAGGCAGTCAGTGACAGAGGCAGGACCTGAACACAGGAAGCCTAACTCCAGACTCCATTAGAGTCTCCACTGCCTCTCAGAGCAGCCTGCCCACAGTGTCACAGGTCTCAGGGTGGCAGCTCACTGGCTCCTAGGTCTGGCTTTGGAGCTGGTACATACTCCGACCACAAGGTCTGCCACTGACAGGAGATGTTCCCACAAAGACAGCAGAAGCTTGGCACCTGTCTGGGCCAGGCTTGCAGGGCTTTATTTGCCTGTGATTTTGAAAATGTCTCTGGGTTGTGTTTTCTGGGCATGTGTGCTCAGGCCTGCAGGGGTAGGGGATGCCCACTCATAGCCTGGTTATGAGATGGAGCCTTGATATCCTTGTGCTTCCAGCACAGCCCATGAGCCATCCCAAAGTCTAAAACTCCAAGCTTATGTCCCAGTGCATGCCCAGCTCAGACCCCAAGCCAGGACCATGGGCTATAAATTTCCCATATGGGCAAATTCCCATATGGGCATGCTCCTGTGAAATGTCCAGAAGTGCCTTCCATGCTGGCCGTAGGGCTATACTGCAGACCCTGTATTCTAATGGGGGTCTGAGCTCAGAGGAAGCTGTAATGGGGGCTGATGATATGGTAGTCCTTTTGGTTGGACCTGACATGGAAATCTCAGGAGAGGCCTACCCTGCCCCCCTCTCTAGCCTCAGTGTTCCCATCTTTATGATGAGTGGGAAAGACTAGAATGATCTTTAGGGTGCTCTTCATCTTAAAACTGGTCTTAAAACAGCAGAGTTTGAAGGTACAGCCCTCCTTTTTCTAGGGCACCAAGAAAGGCATTCCAGAGGGCTTGGTTGGGGACTCTTTTTCTGGAATTGGGTGTTGGGAGTCAGTTACTGACAGCGAATGGTTAGGCATTGCTTGTTTTCACACTTGTGTAAAACAAACAAACACGAAATCTTCTAGTAGAACACAGCATTCTAAAGGCAAGAGATGGTGATCTTGAGACAAATCTTGAGGGGAATTAAGACATTTAGAAGATGCAGTCTCTAAGATTCCCTTCCTCGGCTGGGCGTGGTGGCTCATGCCTGTAATCCCAGCACTTTGGGAGGCCAAGGCGGGCGGATCACGAGGTCAGGAGATCGAGACTATCCTGGTTAACACGGTGAAACCCTGTCTCTACTAAAAATACAAAAAATTAGCCGGGTGTGGTGGCAGGCACCTGTAGTCCCAGCTACTCGGGAGGCTGAGGCAGGAGAATGGCATGAACCCGGGAGGCGGAGCTTGCAGTGAGCCGAGATCGCGCCACTGCACTCCAGCCTGGGAGACAGAGAGAGTCCGTCTCAAAAAAAAAAAAAAAAAAAAAGATTCCCTTCCTCTCTCCCTTCTTCCCTCCCTCGCTCCCTCCCTTCCTTCCTCCTTCCTTCCTTCCTTCCTTCTTTCAGTTTTTCTGTCTCCCTCTCTCCCTCCCTCTCTTCCTTACTTGCTGTCTGTTATCTTACCCCAGGCACAGGTCAGCTCAAACAGCTGAACAAGGACAGGCATGCTGTCTTGGCCCGTCTGGGGAGGGGCTGAACGGTAGCATTCTTCTCCTGCCTCCTCCTCACATTTAACACACACTCTCCCATTATTCTAAAAGAAAAATGCCAGGATTCCAGGAAGCAGTACAAATGTGTGTTGACCTTGGAGCCCTAGATCCATAGTGGCAGCTTGTCCTCAAAGCATACGACTGTAGATGGGGGTGCGACAGGCTGCAGCCTCTCCTTCCTTCTGGGCCCCACTGTAGCTGACTCTTGGACCTGAACTCTGATCACAGGGAATGCAGGTGACTCCCTTGAAGACAGCACTGACCAACACTAAGTTCAGAAGTAAGAGCTGGCCTGGCCAAGGCACTCTGAGTAGACTGTCTCTGCTTGGCTGTCTCAAGAAGAAGAGCCTAGGAGCCTGACTTCTTGATCCTGCCTTTGGTCCACTACACTTCCATAAGAGGGCTCCCTTGGGTGTGCACAGTTCTTTGCAAATTACCAAACATGTTCCTGTTCCTTCCTCTCATGTATTCATCTGTTGATTCTCTTGTTCGCTGCATATTTATCAAATGCTGATTGTGTGTACTTGGCATTGGAGGTGGAACAGTGACTGAGATCAAGCTTATTGCTGCCCTTCTGATATTTGCCATTTTACAGGGAAGTGAGACAAGGAACAAAGAATTCCAAGAGAGGTACATATTTCAAAGACTTTAAGACTCTACTGTAGCCCAAAAAGGCAGTGAAGAGTGCCATGCTCAAGACTAAGTGGGGTGGGGTTGTTTGATCTCAGGTGTCCTACCTCCCAGCTCAGGGCTTTCTCCACCTCTCTCCACTGCCCTCCCCTTATTTTTCCACCTACCCCCAGCTGCTGCCAATTGCATTGTCATTCACTGTCATTCATTCAATGAGCTTGGCCAATGATAAGATCCTGTGCTGACTTCCTGTTGCCAAACCAGGGGACAAAACTGAAGCTCGGCAATCTTGAGAGAAGGCCAAGCCATGGATAACTACAACAGCTTATCAACCTTCCTTAGCCTCCCACTCTAGCTGGCAAAGTCAGGCTCCACCCTGAGGCTCCTGACACCTGGGGTGAGGCCAGGTTAAAGGGACCTGAAGGTGGAGTGCTGTAAGCTGGGGCTGGGGAGGGAATTACCTGCCTTGAAGAGGAAAGCTGTGGGTATAACTGTGTTTAGGATGTAGAGGGAACCAATCAACTTTGGACCCCTCCTGTGTGCAATAAGCCTGCATTTTATAGGTAAGAAAACTGATGCTTAGAATGGGTAGAAATGTGACTTACTCAATATCACTTGATTTCAGAGGGTTTTGAAGGGAGACGGACCTGGCATTGACTGTTCCTAGCATAAGGAAGTCCAGAATGCAACAAAGAGGGTCAGAAAAGAGCAAGGACAATGCTGCCTGGGGGCTGGGTGGCCTTCCGGCCTTGAGTTAGGTAGTTCTATATTGAGGGATTCACTGGACGGTACTCCAGGTGTGCAGGCCAGTGCTGCTATGCCTGTAGAGGTCAAAGGTGATATGCCAAACCTATGTCCTCTTTTCTTGCTTTGTCCTTGCTTTACATTCTCCTTAGGCATTTCTGTATGGTAGTCAAGGCCCTTCAAGAGTTAGCCTTGCCTCCATCCAGCTCTGCCAAGCATTTGCCCGATTGTCTCAAGTAATCCCCACTCGTGCATTGTGTGGGATGTTCAGTTGGCAGTCTCACTTTACAATAGCAAACCTGGAGGCTGAGAATGGAACCCACATGCCTGAGGCCACCTAGCTCCCAGCCATGTTCTCAAGTCTCTCTGCCCTGTGTTGAGTTGTCCATACCTGTGCCTTAGCTCACAGCAGCTGAGCCATATTCCTTGGAATTGACGAAAGAATCTATAACTCTGGACAGCTCTTTCACACTAGAGCACTGGCTCCCTTAGCTGCTGCGTGGACTCCATTCTTCCAGGAGCTCCACCAGGGGCAGGAAGCTCTGACTCCAGCCCCATGACTAGACCCATCAGCCTCTTTCTCCCTTAGAGTGGGGCTAACAGGCAGTTCTTAGACCCTGGCACTGAGGCCTAACTTAGCTGTGACAAACCCAATGATTTCTGACCAGGAGACCAGTCCCTACAGGAAGTGATGACCCATTGTCATGACCCAGAAAATCTCAGCAGCTCCACCATGCGTTGCCCGGACCATTCCAGGGCTAAATTTGGCAGGGGAGGAATCCTAGGAATTCTTCAGGCTCTCAGATTCCACTTTCTTATTTTGGGGTCTAGGGAAGAAGGGGTGGACTCTATGAAACTGTATCCTCAGCCCCAGCTCTGGAGCTGAGGGAGAGGCAGTGCTTGGAGCCCCAGGGAGTGGCGGTCCCCTCCCGGAACCCCACTCCCTCCTCTGGCACCAGGGTCACCAGGGCCACATGGTAGTTTCTGGTTTCACCAAACTCTTCTCAATCGCTGGAGCTCTATGCTGGGGGCTTCTGGGCTTCCCTGGGGGGCTTTTCTGAGGACCTCTAGCCACTTGCCCTTAGTGGGGACTGGGGGACCCCGACAGGTCAGACTCTGCTGATGTGTCCTCATTCTCTGGCTCCATTCTAGTCTTGTGGAGGTGTCACTCTCCAAGGCCCACCCTCACCCCAGCAGACTTCTGCCTCCCCAGTGGCTCCCGCTCCTCTTGGCCCTCTATGGCAATGATGACAGTGATGGCCCTCCATGGCACCTGACGGCAATGGCGAGCTCGGCGGTGGGGAGGGGACAGCCTGGACTGCATGCCGTGTCTCTACAGTGCATCCCCACTATGTTGGGGACACAGAGCCACCCACGTCTGTGCTGTGGCAGGGCAGCGTTCTGCCCCCAGAGCCCAGTGTCATATCAGTCCCGTGTATGTCTTAGCCAGGCCAGGGATGTGCCTATGGGTCTGTGACTGATCTCTCACCTGCTCTCTTTAGAGAGTGGCCCCGCAAGAGGAGCAGCTGAGAAAGCCACCAGCCTGCAAATGGCAGAGCCCTCCAGCTTGTGGGGAAGAGCCCAATCCTTCGAAGGGCTATGGGAGACAGATAGACATTCAGGCAGGAGTCCCAAAGGAACCCAGAGCCCAGGCCCCATCCCTGCAGCTCCCTGGCAGCCTGGGAAAGAGGGAGGGAGGGAGAAACAGAGGGAAGGAGGGAGGGAGAGAAGGAGGGAGAGAGGGATGGAAAGAAAGGGGAAGAGAGGGAGGGGGATGGAGGGAGGGGGAGGGAGGGGAGGGAGGGGGAGGGAGGGGGAAGCAGGGAAGGAGGTCCATGGTTCCCCTGGACATGCACTGGGAAAGCCCCATCAGACACCACTGGGGCTGAGGCCGCTGTTTCTGAGATGTGTCTTGTGCTCCCGGGGACAGTGTGCACCGACTGGGCAGACGCCACCTTCACCAGGTGAACTTTGGAGAAGGACTCAGAGTCACCCAAACCAGGTGGGACATTTTCCCACTCTGGCCCCAGCATTATACTGGTTCCTTCTGAGGATCTTGGACGGGGCTGCTGGGTCCTCCAGAGCCCAGGGCACCTGGGGAGGTGCTGCTGAGAGCCCCAGCTGAGGACTCAGGGACCGCCCCCGCCCCGGGGCCCTGACTTGCAAGGGACCTCGGGCACAGCCAGGCCTCCTGTGGGCCTGGGTCTCCCCACGTGTCAGCACTTTGTGCTGGGGGCCTGCCTGACCCGAGAGGCCCTGCCTGTCTTTCCCACAGGCTCCCAGAGACTGACCGGCTTAAGGCTCAAGGCGTGCCAGGGCCCCCGGAGTCACCCTACATCAGCTCTGCTGCCTGCTGCCTGGGCACGGGAGACCACACTGGTGGAAGGGATGAGACAGGGCAGGCCCAGCCTTGGGTCACCCCTGTCCCCACAGCTCCAGTGACTGGGTGCTCCCCCCAGCCCTGCAGAGCAGCCTGCCCCACTGCAGACAGTGCTGGTCCAGGGAGGTCCTCGCAGGACAGCCAGAGTTGTGATGGGGGTGATGACCAGAAGCTGTGAGTGTGGAGGAGGCAGGTTCTCTCTGTCTAGCCATTGTACAGATGAGGAAACAGTGGCCCAATGCCACACGGTGCCCAGCAGGGGTGGCCCCAGGAGCCAGTATTCCAGTTCAGGCTTGACTGACCTCAGAGCCCCCAAACTGACTCATGCTGCCTCCCGGCTATGCTCTAAGATCCCCAAAGTGGAGGCCCCCACTAGACCCCCATCCTGTCCAATGCCCAGCACTGTGCCAGGCAGAAAAGTGACAAACAGTTGGCATCTCTTAAAGGGTGGTCCAGCCGAAGGAGCTGCCCATCCAGCTAGAGAGGGAGCAGCACCCTGTCCAGGCCTGTCCTGACGAATGGGGCCTGTATGAGGAAGGCCTGTTTGTGCAAAGAGGCTGTCCTTTGCCAGCCCTGCACACCCTCCCACTCAAACCTGTTGCTCTCGGCAGCAGTGGCTGACTTGAGACTCGGTGTTCTCTGTTCTTTCAGGGCAAGTAAAGCTGACGTGTTGGCCTCCGGCTCTGTGAGGGAGGGAAGAGGTACCTTGGGCTCCCAGCTCCTGCCCACACACAGTAGAGCTGGGGGCTGGGCTTCCTCCCCGGAGGAACACTGGTCCCCACTGAACCACACGTGAAACCTTGGCATTGTTGACTACATTATGGCAGAGGGATAGGGCAGTTTGGGTCGGGTGGGAGAGGAGCTAGGGAGATAGGGAGGAGTGTTCGTGGGGGTGGGGCGGGGAGAGGTGGAGGGGGTGCCTTCCATGTCTTCTAAGGAATTACACTTCTAGAAAGCAGCGTAAGTTACAATCAATTTCCAGATAATACATGCCTTGAAAGACAGATTGGTGGCTTGCATGTTCATTGTACCCAAACTTTAATTAAACTCTTTAAAACGAAAACCAGCCCTTGCATTATTCTGCTAATTGACCGGACCTGTTGAAAGAAGGCCCTGTCTGGGGCTGCAGTGATTGTGTGCTAATAAAATTTATTTCTGCAGGCTCGCCCAATTCCCTATTATGTATTCAAGAACTGTGTGGGCTCCAAGCCAGTCATCACAAAGCAAAAAGTAATAAAACCTCCAAAGATTCCTCCTCCCTGCCCCTGGCCTGCCATTCCTGGTCATGCTCTGTCTTGGCCCGGCTCTTGTGCCATGAGTTCAGTTGGGACCATTTGGGGTTTTGCCCCTTTTCAGCAATGGGGATTTGGAAGTGCCTGTGTTTATTTAAGTGGGCACTTTGAAGGCTCCCCAAGTTCATAGGGCATGGGGCTGGTGATGAGCAGAGATGTTACTTCCCATTGCTGGCAGCATGGCACATAGAGGTGGGAGTGACAGCCATAGCCTCATTCTTTCCAATTCCATTCAGAGAAATCAGGGGCTGTGGCCAGCTCGGCTCCTTAGCCTCATCTCCTTGGCAGGCTGCAGTGCCCTGAGCTGCCATGGTGCTTCTCAGGGTCTTGGACTTGGCTTCCATCTGCTGCTCACATGTCTGCAGGAAAGGAGAGCCTGGAGCCTCTACTTCCCTGAGGCAGGGTGGGGCTTCTTATGGCACACAGGGGAATGGCTGAACCCAGCTCTGTGACTGCTCTGCTGAGAGACCCTGGTTAGATGCTGTCCCTCTAGGCTTTGGTGTCCCTATCAGTCTGGGAAAGGGGCAGCCAGTCTTCGGGTCTGTGATCACTCCAATGCTTATGGAGGCTTCCCAGTGTCAAGAGAAGCAGGCCTCCTGACTAGGGTGGGGAGGGGCTCTGTTTGGGAGGACACAGAGCTTTGCACCTCCTCTGTGACCTGTGCTGCTTGCCAGGGGTGGAGGAAGATGGGAACTGACCTTGATGGAGAGAGAAACTGCAGCACGATGTTTCCTGACTGTCCTTGCCTCCTATGGTGCAATCTTGTCGGAAATTCATCACCAGTGAAAAGACCTAGCCAGGTGTTCCCCCTGGGCACTGCCCTTGAATCTTCATGAGACAATAGTAGGCATCTTTCAGTCACTCGACAAACAGGTGCTGGGTACAACAGAATGAACCAGCGCCAGGCTCTCACTTGGTAGCTGTGGAGACAGACGTACCTAAAGTACCACCTGGCAAGAGCTGTAAAAGTGCTGCATGCAAGGCACTGTGGGAGCCCCGGCAAGGGAGTGAGTGACTAAGCCTCCTGGGGTGCAAGCTGCCAGGCTTCCTGGGGAGTAGTGTTGGAACCGGGCTTTACAGGAGTAATAGGGATCTTCTGGGGGAGAAGCAGAGAGAACGATGGAAGCATATGGAAGCTTCGAGTGGGCTCTGGGGTCAGGCCCTGAGGTCATGGTGCTTCCCTGGCTGTGAAGGCAGCCAGGGACGTCTGGCTTTGTTCCACAAGCCGATACCCACACTGAGAGAGGTGATTGCAGGGTTGTGATGGAGACTGGCCAAGTCCAGAGATCCAAGTGCTTAGATCTGGAGAAGGCGGAAGATAACCTCATTCAGGAAATCCAGAGGGGACAATGGTGGCAGCAGCATGGTAGAGCTGCTGATTGTTTGACACACACACACACACACACACATGCACGCACACACACACACACGCACACACACACGGGCATTGCCATGAACTAAATGTGTCCACCTCAAAATTCATGTTAAAGTCCTGACCCCAATGTGATAGTATTTGGAGGTGGGGCCCTTGGGAGATAATTAAAGTTAGGTGAGACCATGAGGATGGGGACCCACAATGGGAATAGTGTCCTTACAAGAAAAGGAAGCGAGACTAGAGCTCACTGTCTCCTTCTGCCGTGTGAGGACACAGTGAAAAGGCAGCTGTCTGCAAGACAGAATGAGACCTCTCACCAGGAACTGGATCTGCTGGCACCTTGATCTTGGACTTCCCAGCTTCCAGAATTGTGAGGAATAAATGTGTTGTTTCAGCCACCCAGTCTACGGTACGTTGTTACAGCAGCCAAGCTGACTGAGACAGGCAATGTGCAGACACACATGCAGACACATACACACATGCACACACATACGCGTAGGTACACACATGCACACGTACCAACAGACAGGCATACACACACACACACACACATATTCATTTGTCAACACACAGATGTGCCCAAAGCCAGAAGCATGCCCGGGGCACACTCACACATAAATGCACATGCCCACAAATGAATGCACACAGCATATGAACACTGAGCCCCACTTTCCGCAGCACCCCAGACCTCTCTGCTCCTGGCAAACAGTCAAAAGCCTCCACTCCATGAACGGAAGCAAAGTCTAGAATAGATGCTTAGTGTCCTATTCACTGCACAGGCTGAGACTCTGAGTGGCCCTTTCAGAAAGGCATGGAAAATCCTGTCCGGGGACTCCTAGACGGGACAGCCGTTCCTGATGAGGACGGATCAAAATCTGTACTTTCATTTCTGCTTGTGCTTCCCCACCCCCACTGCCACGAGCCCGGGAGTGCCGGCAAAGGGGCACAATATGGGGGCAGAGGAGGCAGCTACTGCAATCCTGGGGAAAAGGGAGGGTAGGCAGCCTTGAATCTGCCCGTGTGTGTGTGTGGGAGGGGAAGTACATATGAGAGTGAGTGTGTGTGTGCATGTGTACACGTGTGAATGTACACATGCAAGTGTGTGTGTACACGTGTGAGTGTGTGCACACACGTGTGTATTTGTGTGTGACTGAACTGCAGGTGGCAACCCTTGCTGTGCCCCTTTGGCAGTGCTGAGCCACTGCCACCTGCATGTCACCAGGGCCCATGCTAAGGTGGGGACGACAGGCTGTGAGCAGCCCAGGGAGAGTAATGATGTGCTGGGGCCTCAGAGCCTATGAGAGGGGCTGGGGTCAGGGCAGACTCAGGGTGGTAGCCAGCAGGCAGCCTTCTCAGCCTTCTTTCTCCCAGATCAAGTTCCCTGCACTTCTTCTGCATGGGGTAGTCGCCAGCCTGAGCCTCCCCAAGGGCACTTGTCTGTCCTCATTCCTGTGTTCCTGTTGGTTGTGGCCTCTGGCATGCTGTGGTCAGAGAACTTAGGTTCTCTTGATCTGGGAGGCAAAAAGCACTGGTGTACACCCAGGTTCTGCTGCCTGTCAGCTGTACAACCTCCTGAAGCACGCAGGTCTCATTTACAAAATGAGTGTCAATGGGAAGCACAACTTGCTCTAGGATGGTGGAAGCCTGGGATGCATGCTAGTTCCTGTGGCTTTGGGCAAGTCCATTCCTCTCTCTGGGCCAGTTTCGCCATCCTGATAACTTTTTAAAAAGAAACAGATAAACCAGTTGCTACTCTTTTTAAAGGGTGGTGGATAGTGAATTTTGAGGATCAGGAGGCATCTATTTAGTGTCTTCAAGTTCATTCCACAACATGAAATTGGCACAGATGTACCAAGTGCTGACTCTGTCCAGTCTCTGCGCTGAGGTGGTGTGGAGGTGAGCATTAAGCAGTGAACAAGACTAGTTTGTGTCCTTGCATTCAGGGGCTGACAGTCTAGCCAGGGAGCTGGAATAGACAGAGCCAAACACAATAGGTGGCCTCTAAGGGCTCTTCTGACTCTGAGCCCCCTGAGTTTGCTCCAAACTGGCCTGATCAGGAATAGGAACCCTAGAGAGAGGAGAGAAGATGTGGTCAGTAGAACAATGCCTCTCCCCACACCCCAGAGCCTGGGAGTATGTTACCTTCCAAGGCAAAGGGGACTCTGCAGATAGAATTAAATCAAGACTCTTGACATGGTGAGATCATCCTGGATTATCCGGATGAGTCCTAATGTAATCATAAGAGGGGCACAGTAGGGTCAGTGTCAGTAGTAGGAGATGTGAGGATGGAAGCAAGAGAGTGGAGTGATTTGAGGAAAGGCCACGAGCCAAGGACCACAGGTGGCCTCTAGAAGCTGGAAAAGGCGAGGAAACAGATTCTCCCTTAGAGCCTTCAGAAGGACACAGCCTGCTGGTGCCCTGATTTTAGCCCAGTGTGACCCATTTCAGACTTCTGATATCCAGAGCAGTAAGAGCATAAACATGTGTTGTTTTAAGCCACCAAGTTGGAGGTAATTTGTTACAGTAGCCCTAGGAAACCAATCCAGAAAGGAATTGGCTCTTAAGCTCTTACTGTGTGCCAGGGATTGTGCTCTGGGGTTGCCACTGATTGTCTCCCTTGATTCATAGAACAGTCTCCATGGTTTTGGAAAGCTCTTACTACAATGCCCATTTTACAGATGAGGATTATGCCTATGTTCACCCAGAGGAGATGTGATAGCACAAGGACTGGCTTCAGGCCTGCTGGACTCTGGGCTGTGTGCTCCCCAACTGCTGCTGAAGGGATGGAATTCCCCAGATTGGAGGACAGATTCCTCTGCAGCCATTCAGTGCTGGGGAAGGAAGGTGCTATTCTAGATCAGGCTGGACTCACCTTCCATCACTGACTTCCATCACTGACTCCCCTGGGCCAACCTGGGTGTCAGCATCTTCCAGTGGCCTGCAGCTCCAGCAGTGATGCTTTTTCTAGCACCCCTGCCGGGGCATTGATGCCCAAATTTTGGCCACAATGCCTCTGGGGCAGTGAGCTCACAGAACACATGGAACTGCTGTGGCTGAGCAGCCTCTCTGTCCCATCACATTCCTTGAAACCCAGGGAGTTTGCAACATCTGTGTCCCAAGGCCCCAGCAGACCTGGACACTGAAACTCAGCAAAGGATAGGGCTTTTGCCAAAGGTCACCTAACGGGGTCAATGTCAGATTAAGGTGGGGCCTGCAGCTCTTGCTTAGCAGCAGCTGGCTCTCCCTGTTGGCTGAAATTGTTGGCCCTGATTTATGAGTCGAACAGCCAAAGAGACCTGATTCAATAGCAGGCACAAGCAACACCCAATTAGCCTGCTGGCATGGCAGCAAGTGTGGCAAAGTGAATTTCTTCACTGGCCCCTGAAAGACCTGTTTGAATAACACAAAGTATTAACATTGATCCAAGAAGTCTTATTTCCCAGCTACTTGGATTAGCACTGACAATTGCCAGCCTGTGACAAGGGCAGTGGCTGAGAGGCACCTCAGTTCACACGGATGGCCACGTCATCTTTGCCTTCACATGATACCCCCACAGGGAAAACAGCCGTAGCAGGCGAGGGAGGCACGTGCTTCCATCTCACTCGACTTGCATCTGGGAGGAGAAGGCCAGGGGTGGGGTGGGAGACAGATGCTTCCACGTCTGTACCCTGTCCTTTCTTCTTGCTGCCAGGACCTCCTTTTGGGCAATGCCAGAGGTGTAATTCTAGCGCCTTTCAGAACAGTAACTCAAGAAGATGGGTGTGGTCCCCTTTTCCAAGCTCTGGCTCATTGGGAAGCCCACAGGCACTCCCAGGGCAGCTGGGGCCTTCCTGGGGGATTCTAACTGCAGGAGAGTCCTGGTGTTGTAGGAAGCAGTTTTTTTTTTTTTTTTTTTTTTGAGACAGAGTCTCGCTCTGTCGCCCAGGCTGGAGTGCAGTGGCGCGATCTCGGCTCACTGCAAGCTCCGCCTCCTGGGTTCACGCCATTCTCCTGCCTCAGCCTCTCCGAGTAGCTGGGACTACAGGCGCCCGCCACCACGCCCGGCTAATTTTTTGTATTTTTAGTAGAGGCGGGGTTTCATCGTGGTCTCGATCTCCTGACCTCGTGATCCACCCGCCTCGGCCTCCCAAAGTGCTGGGATTACAAGCGTGAGCCACCGTGCCCGGCCAGTAGGAAGCAGTTTTATCACCACTGCCTCCCATCCAGGGTGCTAGCTTTACCCTCGGGAGCCTCTCAACAACCTTGCCCTCCAGCAGACCCCAGAAGGTCAGAGCGGGGGTCCCTGCTGTCAGCGAGAACTCAAGGTCTAGTGGAGAAGAGATGGGGGAGCTGGGGCTCCCCCAGAAGCCATGTGTCCCAAGGAATCATGAGTTAGGACTTCAAGGCCCTCAACTGTCACCCAAAACTCTGTGAGGCAGGTCTTGTTATCCCATTTCACAAGTGATGACAGACTGAGGGCAGCTTGCCCAGTGTTGCTCAATTGGAAAGGAGCTGACCAGAGATGGAAGCCCAAAGTGGTTGTGTCAAGACCAGTGCCAGGTTGCCATCCTCTGAGGGACCTATTATCACTGAACCACACTTCGGGATTTCTCATTGACTTGCATTCTCATTTGGGAGCCACCATGTTTTCATTTCTGATTGATCTTCAATACATTTTCTCTATTCCAAAGTAGTTAATGGTCTATAAATACATTCTTAAATGCACCTGGGAGCTATTTAGTCAGTGCAATCTTTTTTATTATTCTTATACCGTGGTTCTCAAAGTACGGTTCACAAACCAATAGTATTAGTATCAGCTAGAGCATCTTAGAAATTCAAATTCTCATGCTTTGCCTCCAGATTATTGAAGCAGAGATTCTGGGTATAGGGCCCAGCCAAGACTGGCTACCATAACTTGTGGGGCTCGTGGCAAAATGAAAATGCAGTCTCTCGTTCAAAAATTATTAAGCATTTCAAGATGGTGACAGCAAAGCATCAAACCAAGCGTGGGGCCCATCTGAGCAAGGGCCCCCTGTGACTGCACGGGGTGCACACTCATGAAGCCAGGCTTCTGCCCATCCACTGTGTTTTTACAACCACTCCACGTGATTCCGTGCCCACTCAAGTGTGAAAACTGCTTCATTAACTCTTTTTCATTTTAAAAGTAATACCTGTTTGTTAAAGAAACCAGGAAATATAGATATATGCAAAGAAGGAAATGAAAAGGAAAGAGAACCACAAATGATCTCACTACTTAGAGATAAATAAACTGTTAACTCTTCATCATATTTCCTTCCTGTCTGTTTTCTTTGCACACGTTTTAGGTTATTATGTACATATGTGATCCCACCAAACTTTCAAGGGTGTACCGTGTTCTCTTCCTTAACATATCATAAGTGTGTTCCACACAGTCAGGTCTTCTTCATAATGGCTGCATATCTGTGTCACCAGCTTTTATCCTCATACCCTCAGCTGCATCAGTGTGCCCCTACTTTCTTCCCCAGAGTCATTTTACTGCGGCAGTCTGCTAAACCATTCTTGCCACATGTACAAACCTGGAAACATGAGAGTCGATATTCAAGGAGGCAAACTTTGATGAAAAGATAAACACTCTTTTCTTCCATGTCTTGGGCAAGCAATCCAAGGTGCATTCCATTGGATCCTCAGAGAATTCCCAGTGGATCTGAGCTTTACTTGCCCACAGCAGTGAGCAACTCAGTCATACACCTCAGATTGGCTTTTCCTCTTTTCCTCTTTCATTTTTTCCCAGTCCTTCCCTCCTATTCCCTGGGACCATTTCCCAAAAGAAACTTGTCTCAGACTCTACTTTTGGGGAGAATGCAAGCTAAGGCAATACTCTTCTAATGAAATGGGTGAAGCATCATTGTCTTAAGCAGTCCCACCTGTTGGAAACATAGTTGGCTCTTGCTTTTTCTCTGTCTTAAACTGATGTGGACCTTTCTTGGTATGAAGCTTTTCTGTATCTAGGCAAATTTCTCAGGACAGAATCTCAGAGATAGAATTAATGGGTCAAAATGTTGAGCATTTTTTTTAGGGTTTTCATCTTGCACTGTCTAAAGCAGAGCAGGTCAGCTTCTGGCTGGCCAGGCTAGCTGCCACTTAATCGATTGAAAATCTCTTGGTCAAGCTTTCGTGGCCTGAAGGTGTAGGAAGCGTGGCCTGAAGGTGTAGGAAGCATGGCCCGCATACAGTCCTCATACCATCTACCAAGCATGCGTGGCAGGACCACGTGAGAGGTGGGGACAAGGACATGGCCATATGAGTTTGCTGTGGCTGCCATAACAAAATGCCACAAACTGAGTGGCTTCAACAACAGAAGTGTCCTGACTCCCAGTCCTGGAGGCTGCAAGTCTGAGATCAAGGTGTGTCAGCTGGGATGATTCCTCCTAAGGGCTATGAAGGAGAGTCTGTTCCATGTCTCTCCCCTAGCTTCTGGGGGTTTGCTGGCCCTCTTTCATGTTTCTTGTCTTGTAGGAGCATCATTCAGACCTCTGCCTTTGTTTTCACACAGCATTTTCCCTGTGTGTGCTGGTTTCCAAATTTCCCCTTTATATGAGGACACCAGTCACATTGGATTACGGACCCACCCTATTCCTGTATGACCTCATCTGAACTGATTATATCTGCAATGACCCTATTTCCAAATAAGGTCACATTCTGAGGTACTGGGGCTTAGGATTTCAACATAGAAATTTTGGGAGGACATAATCCAACCCCTAAAAATGGGGTTGTAGTCCACGCAGGAAACTCTACCTTGGGCCCTGTCCCTCCATGGAATCAATGGGAACCAAAAGAGGGCTCTCCTTCGATCTAGCCCCTTAGAAAGTTACGGGGAGAAGGCCAGGTGTGGTGGCCCATGCCTGTAATCCCAGCACTGTGGGAGGGTGAGGCAGGCGGATCATGAGGTCAGGAGTTCAATACCAGCCTGGCCAACATAGTGAAACTCCATTTCTACTAAAAATACAAAAATTAGCCGGGCACAGTGGCACACGCTTATAGTCCCAGCTACTTGGGAGGCTGAGGCAGGAGAATCACTTGAACCTGGGAGGCAGAGGCTGTGGTGAGCCAAGATTAGGCCACTTCACTCCAGCCTGGGCAACGGAGCAAGACTCTGTCTCAAAAAAAAAAAAAAAGGTATGGGAAGAAAGAGCCACAGCTCCCTTCTGTAAGTGGATGTGGAGTGGAGCTTGTCTTGAACCAGTGCCCTGAACCAGGGTCCTAAGGCCACCAGGCCAGCACAGGTCTCTTCCAATGCATGATACCCCAGCGGGACCAGAGGAACCACAGAGTAGAGCCCATCTAGCTCAACTCCTCATTTCTCAGAGAGGAATCTGAGGCCTTGAGAGGGCAAAGAGCTCACCTATCACAGAACAAGAAAGTGACAGTCAGGCCTGGGACCAGGTACTCTGGACTCCCATGCATGCCCCACAGTTGACTTTCTCCTGCTTTTTCCTCTTAGCACAGACTCTCAGAGCCATGAGGTCCAACAGAAGCCCAGACAGGATTGGGATTTGCTCAAAGTTGCCTAGTGAGTCAGTGACGGGGCTAGGATTGGAATCGAGGTATCTTGACTCCTAGCTCTATGCCCTTTCTGGAACCCCTACACATACTGTCCAGCCCTGTTTCCCACATCACATACCACGGACACTTTGTTAACAGGGGTGTCACAGCAAAATTTTCCAGTTGAAACTCACTTGCTAAATGCTAAATTCAACAAAGTTCAACTGCAGGACTTCTCAGGGCCTTTTCTTTGCCATGTGCATTGGGATTCTCCAAGGCAACAGTGGAATCTGCAGGGTTTTCCCAGCTGCTTTGACCTCAGAAAACCTTTATCTGTGAACCCCTGTTGATTTTTCTCTAGACCCCCAGGATTGGCTTCTGAAGTCCGTGAGAGCCTGGAGGTCTCTTTGCAGGGCAGCAAGTGACGTGTGGCATGAAGCACAGGCGGGGTGAGAAGGCAAAGGCCATCAGACCCAGGCCTGCCTTTGGTGGACTCAAGAACTGGAACCATTGGTGGCCTCAGTAAGAATCATTCAAACCTTCTCTTAGCAACACCCCTTAAAAAGCTGCTAATGCACTCTGTGCTGAGGTCTTGTAGTTGTATTTACCTCATTACAAGAAACAACTAGTTTTCTTTTCTGTTCTCACCCATACCTACCCTAGTGCTTGGCAGCACCTGCACGCTTTAGCTTATAGCCAAGAAAAATGCAGGTCACTGATCAGGCCAATTTCTCCCCTCATGACAGAGCACAGTTTTCCCGAGACAGACTGAGACTTTCCTCTAGCCAATGAAGGGGATTCAAATGGCCCCATGGGAAGGATGTGGGGGCCTCCATGCTAGCTCCTGGGGGAGGAGCCAGGCCTGGTCCTGCCCCTATGTACCTTCAGTCTGTTCCACTTGGCCAGGGTTGGCACGGACAGTGGTATTGCCGATCTTTGGTGCTGGACCCTTTGCAAAGAGGGGCTGATGGCTAGGAAAGGATGAGGACTTCTCTAGCAATTCCCGAAATGATTTCACCATGAGGTCCAACTTCGAGGGTTTTAGTGTAAATAAGGCAAACACATAGAGATGAAATATCTGCCTTCCAATCAACTTGTTTCCCAAGCTGAGGGAACATGTGTTTGGCAAAGAAATTTAGCTAGAGCCCAAGCTTGGCAAACCCAGATGGATGTGGGTAATGACCCTGGAACTCCCAAGGTAGAAAACAACAAAGGCAGGAATCCCAACCATGGGCTGACCTTTGCATGCAAGAATATGATGTCATCTCATAATAAATATCTTCCAATGCAGCTGCTCATGGCTCAGCTCTCAAGGCAGCCTGAGTACAGCATATGGTCTATAGGAGACTTAAATAGGCATTATGAAGCATTTCAATTTGAAGACAAAAGGTGTGGATTGAGGTCCATGTGCCCAATGGAGTCTCACTGTTATTCTACAAAATCCAGTGACGTAGGTATTTCTTCCCTTTCACAGATGAGCAAATGGAGGCAAGAGAGGTGAAGCGTTTTGTCCAAAGACCACACAACTCATTCGTGACAGAGCTATACTAGGCTTTAGAAGCATTGTATCTCTTATAACGAAGAAGAGGCTGTGAATTGGCACCCTTGGCTGGCAAGGAGAAGGGAGAAGAGCCAGCCAGGGGCTAGGGGTACCACGCAAGAGCCCAGATCTCTGCTCCCTGCTCAGTGCCCAAGGAGAATGAGAGAAGGCTAGAAGCCAAGCAGGCAGGAAACTCCCATTATCAGCATTCAGGTCTCTTGTCATCGAAGGAAGTGTGTTCTCTGCCCTTGCTTCAGGGGAATTTAGGAGCCCCACACAAGTCGGCTAGCTCAGTGACTTCCTGCTCTCCACCCGCTGGGAGCTGGCATATTGCTGACTGGGGGGACTGGGGAGAGGATAGGCAAGTCAGCTGATCTTGCAGTGCATGATAACAGGTGTGTTCTGAAGTTGGCAGAATATCCTGTTTCATTCACCAAGCACCCAGCCGGAAATAGAGTGAGAGCTCTTACATGCGGACGCCCTGGCGAGCTTGGAAAGTGAGAAATAGAAATACTTCAGCCACAACATTTTCTATCCCAACTTCAAATGGGAGAGTTACGTAATTGTCACTTAGTCATACTACTAACGGGGCACAGGAAGGAGGGGCAGGACTGGCTGTGGTGAAAGCCCCACTTCTCAGCTCCCCTGGAATCAGGTGACTGGCCATATCTGTGCTGCTCAGGGGCCTAGGAGCTAGAAATTGGGAGACAAGAGGAGCCTGCTCCCCATGTCATCCAACTGACAACAGCTAGAAACAAGAAGCCCTGCTTGGACCCCCAAGATGAGCACTTCAGTTGCAAGCTGTGGAAGCAGGTTTTCCTGGAGCCCATTGGAAGAGCCAGCTCCAAGGCTGCCCTGGAAGGTGGATGGGGGCTTCTGGCTTGGGAAGCCTCCAAGCTTCTGGAGGGCGTCTGCTTAGGCGTCTGCTTAGGACAGAGGCTGCGGTTAGGGCCACCCCCTCCAAGGGGCCTCACCTAATGCCACAGCCACTGACAGCCTCAACTTGGCTTCTGGACCAGAATCCTGCTCACAGTGAAGGGCTAGTCAGGAGTGACAACACTCCAAACCTCAGAGCCCCCCCCCAAAATGGCATTAATTATGTTGATGGCCCTGAACCTGATTTAGTTGTTGATCTTAAAATTGAGGGAGAGAAGGAGAAATAGTCTACTGAGGAAATAAAAAATCCTGTGGAGGGTGGATAAAAGCTTCCCAGAATACCTGAATACCCCCAGAATACCTGAGACTGGGTAATTTCTTTATAAGTTTTTATAAAGAATAAAATAGTATGCAAATGGACTAACACACCTCCCAATTAATAAGTTGGGAAGCTGATGCTTACAGCCCGACAGATCTCTCCTTGGTCACACAGCCTGTGAGCAGTAGGTAGATGCAGGGATTGAAGTCATGGCTCCACCATACCATCACATTGCCAGTTGTGGCACAATATAATGCTCAGAGCATCTTCTGGAGACCTATAGAAAGTGGTAGAGGAAATTATAGGGTGGGGTGGAGGTGGAGGTGGAGGCAGAAGAGATGATGTTGGTAGAAGTAATGATGGTGGAAGGTAGTGGAGGTTGGGGTGGAGGTGATGGAAGTGATGCTGATGATGGATGGGGAGATAGTAATGATGGTGGAAGGTAGTGGAGGTTGGGGTGGAGGTGATGGAAGTGATGCTGATGATGGATGGGGAGATAGTAATGATGGTGGAAGGTAGTGGAGGTTGGGGTGGAGGTGATGGAAGTGATGCTGATGATGGATGGGGAGATAGTAATGATGGTGGAAGGTAGTGGAGGTTGGGGTGGAGGTGATGGAAGTGATGCTGATGATGGATGGGAGATAGTAATGATGGTGGAAGGTAGTGGAGGTTGGGGTGGAGGTGATGGAAGTGATGCTGATGATGGATGGGGAGATAGTAATGATGGTGGAAGGTAGTGGAGGTTGGGGTGGAGGTGATGGAAGTGATGCTGATGATGGATGGGAGATAGTAATGATGGTGGTAGTGGAGTTGGTGGAAATGAGGGTGGTGATGGTGGAAGTGGAGGTTTTGATGCTGCAGGTATGGATGGTAGAGGTGCTGGTGATGGGAAAGGAGGCTCTTGCATAGTACCTGAGTCATGTGGCTGTCCTTGGGGCCCTTGGTAGGGGAGCTGAGGTTACTCAGGGGAGAAGGCAGAAGGAAGGGGATGGTTACTGGTAGGAAATAGAGAGAGAGGGAAAGGAGTTTACTGAACCCCACTGCATACATCTTGGGTAGAATGGGAGTGGCATTTGGCATTGGTAATCACCCTAAGCTGGGGAACACGTGAGGAACTGAAGGTTCAGGCTGCAGCATGGTTCTTATTTATCACTTAATTTTCCTCCTGGAAGTTCATCTCAGACAGACCAGCTGGGGCTGTGGAGGGCTATGGTCTGGTCCTCTCTCTCAGCCTAGCTAATGGGAATGTCACCACATGAAGTCCTTACACTGTGTTATGCCCTTCCATGAGCGGAGACCAAGATGGGATTATTATCCAAGGATTTTCTTTTATTTCTCTTTTTTTTTTTTTTTGAAATGGAGTCTCGCTCTGTCACCAGTCTGGAGTGCAGTGGCGTGATCTCGGCTTACTGCAACCTCCGCCTCCCGGGTTCAAGCGATTCTCCTGCCTCAGCCTCCCGAGTAGCTAGGACTACAGGCGTGCACCACCACCCCTGGCTAATTTTTTTTTTTTTTTTTTGTATTTTAGTAGAGATAGGGTTTCACCATGTTGGCCAGGATGGTCTTGATCTCCTGGATTTGTGATCTGCCCGCCTTGGCCTCCCAAAGTTTTGGGATTACAGGTGTGAGCCACCGCGCCCAGCCAGGATTTTCTTTATAAGAAATTCCTGTGAGAAAAATGAGGCGGTAGCCCAGGAAGTCTGAAGAACCACCACACCACAGTGCAAGGCTGACCCTGAGTGAAAGAGAGAGAAGGAAGGTTGTACTAAAGTGTCCAGAGCACCGTGCAGTCTAAGAAAGGCTTGGCAAGGCCATCAGGAAGTCCTCAACAACAGTCGATCACCAGAGGAGGCCCCTGTCTCCCAGGAATGACCTAATTTAGTACCCCTGCCAGCTCAGTCACTGGCCAGAAACAGTCCGTGGGAAGCATGGCCCCTGTGCAAACACAGAGATGGATTGCAGAGCACACTCACTGGGGCCCTAGGTCAAGGCCTTCTCCTGCAGTTGAGCATCTGTGAGGTGCATTCTCATGGTCACCACACACTCCTTTGCTGCTCACCTGTCTCTACCAGCTTTCAGGTGGCTCAGAGCTAGCCAAAACTTGGAAGTGACAGATAACCTTCCGAACTGAATTTAAGAACTTTGGCTTCTAGCCCAGGCTCTGGCCCACTACTCATGTCCCCCCAAAGAGGAGGCTGTGCTTTATTCCTTGCAAAGCCAACTTAGGTTGAGTGACTTGCTTTGGAGTTTGCTTTCTATTTTAGTGCAGAATGAGGCAGCCTTTTGCAAGGCACAGGAACTAGCCCAGCTGCACAGGAACCTCTCTTTTTAATGCACCATTAGAGATCCACTTACAAAAACCTCTACTAAAGAGACTTCTCACTTTCTTACAAGGGCAATGACACTGCTACCTTCCCTTTCATTTTGGTTCCAGAGTCCCGACTCTTTCTACTTTGTTGCTGGCCTGTTAGACGCCTTGGATGCTTTTAGTCTATTCTGACTCCCATTCACATCTTTATACTCACTCTGGTACCAGCATCCGGATCATCTCCAGAGCACTGAGACACACACATGGTGGAGAGAAACAGACAGAGAGAGAGACACACACAGATAGAGAGAGAGAGAGAGAGAGAGAACTGTACAACTGTACACTGCTGGAGAGGTGAGTCTTATGTGAGCTAGTGACAACATATCTTAGTGGGAAAAAGAATGTGGTGGTGGAAGGAGGAGGGGAAATGTGTATTTGATTGTAGTGGAGGGGAGCAGATGGGGAAAACAATCAAGCTGTTTTTCCTACTCTCCCAGAGGGAAGCTACACTCTCAGAAGAGGAAGGAAGAAAGGAAGAAGGAAATGTAGGAAGATACAGGAAGGACCTACCTCAGACTAGGACTAACCTTCCATGTTCTTTTGTGCACTGAAGCCTCCCAGTCTGCAGAAGTAACTAACACATGCTTTACCTTTTCATTCTGGGGCCCACCAAATACAGAAGGCCCCTTTGGGACCTCCCAGTAAATGTGGTGACTCACCTATGTCCTTCACAAGCCCTATAGGCTGGTCACACTGGATGACTCCATCCTTGTTGAATGTGTCCTCTGCTTTTTGACTTTTGTGATTTTTGTCACATTGTTTCTACAATTTGAAATGTCCTCCCCAGCTCTCTGCCCCCATCCATTCTTCTATGTGGCAAATCAAATGCCCCCTCCTCCATGAATAAGTCCTCTTGAATTACCTCAAGGATAATGACTCACTTCCCCCTCTTATCTCCAGGAGCAATTTGCTTTTAACTCATTTAACCCTTTATTGTTCTGCTGTGTACATCACTGTTTCTGATTATCCAAACATGCTGATGGAGACTATTCAGACAAAAACAGAAAAGCAGAAACAAAGAAGTCAAGGGGGAGAATCACCCATAATTCCCTCTTCCAGAAAGAACTCTGTTAACATTTTGGCATATTTCCATACATAGTTTCTTTACTATATATACACATTTGTATCCTTTTCTTTTTTCATGTATCCTCTCTTTGGGTGTCCTGGAAGCAGAGCCCAAGACAATATTTTGGTGCAGGTAGTTTATCTTGGAGATATGATAGTTAATTTTATATGTCAACTTGGCTGAGCCACAGTTCTCAGATATTTGGTCAAACATTACTCGGGATGTTTCTGTGAGGGTATTTTTTGGATGAGATTAGCATTTAAATAAGGGGGCTTTGAGCAAAGCAGGTTGCCCTACATTATGTAGGTGGGCCTCATCCAATCAGTTGAAGGTCTGAATAGAACGAAAACTGACCTCTCCTGAGCAAGACAGAATTCTGCCAGCAGATGGCCTTCAGACTTCATCTGCAGCAGCAGTTCTTCCCTGAGTCTCCAGCCTGTCAGCCCACCCTGCACATTTTGGACTTGGCCATCTTGTAATCACATGAGCCAATTCCTCAAAATCAATCTCTTTCTTTCTCTTTCTCTCTTTTCTTTGAAGAACCCTGACTAACACAAGAGCTGATCCCAGGAAGCAGGTATGAAGGGGTGGGGAGCATGATACAGGGAAAGAGGGAGCATCAGTGTTAGTGTATGCTACTGAAGGAGCTGCTGTGGGCAATCAGAACTTGATTCCGTCAGGGCCTCCTGGGAAGCGCCTAGAAAGCGTTCCATAGTTGCCTACCCATCTGAAGGGTGGGAGGCTAGAGTATTTATCCATTGGCCCCTGGCTGCATCAGCCAAGGGTTGCTCCTGGAGCCATTAACAATCCTGCACTTCCAGATTGTGTTTCTAGGCCAGCTGGGAGGGCTCCCGTAGCTGCGAGGAAAGCTCTGGAGCTGACCATGCAAAGCCAGGAGGCCTGATCTCCAGGGCAGATGATGTCAGTGGTAGGTGAGTCATAGCTCCCACGGAAGTGTACACTGTATTGTGACTGAAACCGGTGGGAATGTGATTTGGGGCGTCAGATATGTCTACTACCCCCATTGGAACAGACATATTGCCCCACATCATTTAAAATGCTTTAATATCATTCCTTTTGATGGATGCACAATGTTCCACTGCATGTGCCACATGGATGTGCCAGTTAGGTTGTTTCTAATATTTTTATCTTATAAATAATGCTGCAATGAACACCCCTTATACTAGTCTGCTCAGGCTGTCATAACAAATACCATAGTCTGGGTGGCTTAAACCACAGGAACTTATTTATTCACAGTTCTGGAAGCTGAAAGTCCAAGATCAAGGTGTGGGCAGGGTTCATTTCTCCTGAAGCCCCTCTCCTTGGCTTAGCAGATGACCATTTTCTCCCTGTGTCCTCACATGGTCTTCCCTGTGTGTCCCCCACTGTCCTAATCTCTTCTTATAGGGATACCAGTCAGATTAGATTAGAGCCCACTCTAATTCTCCACATACATTCTGGAGTACTTGGAGAGTTAGGGCTTTAATATATGAATTTTTTTGGGGGGGCGTGGGCACAATTCAGCCTCTGAACACACTCAGTTGTTTCTGAGTCTGTTTCTTCCACTGAACTGTAATCTACTCAAGGGAGGTAACTGGGAGCCATTTAACTCAGCTTCCCCAGGGCTCAGCACTGAGCTACTGTTGTATAGTATTGTGGACATTAACAATATTACCACTGACTGCAAGTGATGCTGATGGAGCACTTGCCACGTGAGAGGCACTTCCTGGACTTTCTCCCTCTCTTTTAATTAAAAGAGTATACTTTTTATACTCATAATTAATTGGTAGTCTGTTGTTGGTATTGACAACGTGTTTATGCCCCTTTACCCTCCCCCATTTATAATGTAATTGTCTTAACTATTTTCTCTGTGTACATAGAGAACTGCATCAGAGAATGTAATTAGTCTTTGTTTGTTTGTTTGTTTTGCTGCAAGTGCCAACATAATTCAGAAAACTCAAGAGGAGGAGGAAAGTCTAATGCATTTGCCCATATTTTTATTCTTTCTTCCTGCCTGATGTCCCAAGATTCCTTCTTTTATCATTCACTTTCCCTTTCTATTTAGAGAGCTCCCCTTGGCCATTCTTTTAAGGTAGGTCTTTGGGTGACAAAGCCTTTTAGTTTTCTTTCAGAAGAATAGTTTTTCTGGATACTGGTTTCTGGATTGGCAGTTCTTAAAATATGTTGGGTCAATTCCTTCTGGCCTCCATGGTTTCTGATGAGATATCTGCTGTCATTCAAATTGTCTTTTCCCAATAGGGAAGACATCATTCTTCTGAACTCCAGTCATGATTTTTCCTTTGCCTTTCATTTTCAGGAGTTTGACTGCTATGTGTTGTGGCATTGATTTCTTTGAATTTATCCTGTTTGGGATTCATTTAACCTCCCGAGGTTTCTGTTTTTTGCCAAATTTGAAAAAATTACAGTCATTATTTCTCCAAATACTTTTTCAGGCTCATGGTCTTTTTTTTTATTCTCTTTCTGGGACTCTGACAACATGAATATTGATCTTTCATTATAGTCTCACAGATCCCTTAGGCTCTGTTTATCTTTTTCCACTAAATTTTCTCTCTGTTTTTCAGCTTGAGTAAATTCTGTTGTTCCACCTTCAAGTTCACTGATTTTCCCTTTGTCATCTCCAATCTACTATTGAGTCTATCCAGAGAGATGTTGATTTCAGTTATTGCATTTTTCAGATATAAAATTTCCATTGGGTTCTTTTTTATATCTCCCATTTATTTGCTAAGATTGCCTGGATTTTTATTTGTTGCAAACATGTTTGTAATTGGTTTCTGAAGCATTTTGGTGACAGATGCTTTACAATTCTTGTCAGATAATTTCAACATCTGATTTGTCTCAATGTTGGTATCTGTTGATTGTCTTTTTTACTCAAGTTGTAATTTTCTTAGTTCTTGGTATGCCAAGTCATTTTGATTATATCTTGGACATTTTAGGTATTATGTTGTGAGACTTTGGATTTTGTTTAGGCCTTTTGTTATCACAGGCCTTATCTGATACCACTTGTTGGGTAAAGGAAAGTGCTGCCTTGTTATTGCTAGGTGGGGTTGGAAGTCTACGTCCTTCACTTAATCCCCTTTGACACCCTGGGAGGGGCTTGGGGAACCTTGTTACTGCTGTGTGGAGGTGGGATTTCAGGGTCCCCACTAAAGTTGCCAGTGATGCCTCACTGGCTGAAATGCAGAGAGATACTGCCTTACTGCTCCCTATGTGGCCTCCATGACACTGTGGGTGGTGGTCTCCTTAGCGCTGGGTGGGAAAGAACATTCCAGCTCTCTGATTGGTCTTCTTGGATACCACCTGAAGGGGAGGTTGGAGTGCCTTGTTCTAGCCTGGTGAGGGTGGAAGTATACACTTTCCACTCAGTCTTTGCTGGTAGGGAAGGGGTGAGGACCGTAGTGTTTTCTGTGATGGTTGGCTGGAATAGAATCGTTATTTTGTAAAGGTTTTCTGTCTTGCTAGGCTGTCCCTTTCCTAGTCCTTTGGCTAGAGAGAGAAGGCTTTTCTTTGGGGCCTTTTTTGGTCTGCTCCTGCAGATGTTTCTGGGTTGCTAGTTTCCTCAGCTCTAAGTCTGGGATATGTAAGGTAAAAGGAAAACCCAGGGAAGGCACCCTTGTGTTATTCCCCGGGTCCTACAGTCTCTAACTTATCTAATTTCTTCTCTCTGCCTTTCAGAATCTTGTATGTTTGTTTTATTTATCACGTCCAGGGGTTTAGCTGCATTTAATGAGAGAAATAGGGAGAAATATGTCTATTCCCTCTTGTTCCAGCTAGACTTTATCTCTTTTAACCCCCATAACAACCTTGTGAGACAGGTACTAATGTCCTCTCCATTTTTAAGATGAAGCAATTGAAGCCAGGGGAGGTCAAACAGATTTGAAGTGCAGAGTCTGGGCTAGAACCCAGGACTCTTAACTCCTGGTGCAGAGTTTATTCAATGACATAAAACATATTTCCATGTGTCCCATATTTTTTGACACCCAATAAAACAGTGGCAGGACACAGCAAGAGGGGATCAGCTTGTCATCAGGTAGTTGAAAGGAGAGGTGTTTAAAAAAACTAATGGACTTGGTGTCAAAGAACGAACCCAGGATAGACAGCAGGTGTAGCGTTTCAAATCAAAGGTTTGTCCCATGCAAGGGTGTTTCATGATAGGCAATGGCTCTGCTCGCCCATGCCCTCTGAGGGCAAGGAATGGGATCCTCTCACATGCCAACCTTTCTGGCCAGCATGTCTCTTATCTGGATTTCTCAGCATAAGGTCCTGGTTCACAAGTTGGAAAGACGGATGGGCAGGCCATGAGAGCAGCATGTTGACAGCCAAGGCAAAGCCCTACAGGCATTTCCAAGCTACAGCTCAGTGGCAGCAGGCCTGGAGCACTGGTGGGCATGGTGAGAAATGTGCACGGCTGATGTGTGACACTCACTGCCTCTTTATGTCTTTGGAAGCACTTACCTATTCTTTACCTCATCAGAGACTCCATTTCTGTTAGTATTATTATCCCCAGTTTACAGATGAGGACACTGAGGGCTAGAAAGGAAAAGTGGCTTGTTGAAATTTCTGTAACTCCTAAATGTTTGTGTGTCTGGCTTTCCTATTATTGATAAGCCCCTCGGGGGCTGATGGAGGGACCATACTTGATTCAGTTCCTAGTCACCAGCATTGAGCTCAGTGCCCGATACAGAGGTGAGGCAGTATTTCCTTCCTGCTTTCCTCCTATCCCTGGCTCACTTGTGGGTGGGATTCAGGTGGGGGCTGGAACCCACTAGAGAGTTTCAACTCTTGTTTGTGTGCAGGAAGCCAAGCCCCGGGTGCAGGCAGAAAGCAAAGATGAAGAGGGAGCCCACTACAACCAGCCCATCTGACCTTGGGGCTTTTGACACCTGCCCCACCCCCTACTTCCAGGAAGACCAAGGGATGGATGGCCTAAGGCTTGGCATTAACCAAGAGGGGCATCACTGGCATAGCAGCAGGGTCCATGGGCAATGGTAGGGTCTTTTGCTGCCTTCTCCCCAGTGTTTAGAAAATCTTCTTGTGTATAGGCCTTTAGCAACCATCCCCCTTCCTGCCCTACCTGGTGCTCTTTGAGTGGGACCAAGCTGGTGACTTCATGTTAATTACAAGTGTTCAATTACAGGGCCCCAGACTGTTACTGAGCAGACATCTCATGTCACATCTTTTTAGACCAGGCTGAGCTTATATATGTGCTGCTAAATAGAAATATTGCTATCGGATAAGATTCATAATAAACTGCTACTTAGTCTGAGCTGGGAGCTGCGCAGGAGACTAGAGGAAGAGGATTCATCTCACTCCTCCACAGTGAGGCTCTTGGTAGCATCCAATAATCCCAGCAATTTGGTGCACTTGGCCACACACACACACAGGCACATACACACGAAGCAATTCTCTGGTGTTGTTTTTCTCCAGGACCAGGCAAGAGAGAAACTATTTTACAGCATTATAGAATGACTGTGGGGTGCTGGGGCCCGTTGTATTTCCATGGTAGCTTTGTTATGGTGGGCACTGCAGAAACTAGGAAAGGGGCTGCCTTCACTGAGTGACCACTGGGCTTGTCTTGAGAGGGGCAGGCAGCAATATTTTTCCTGCTGACCAAGGTGAGTCAAACTCCTCTGGTCTGCTCACTTGGCCTGAACCCCACCTACCAGGGCCAGGATTCTACTAACAGAGCCATGGAGGTGGTGTGTTGGGGGCTTGCCAGGCTGGTGGGATGGTATGGGAGACTGGACATGCCACCTGCCAAGTTGGCATAAACTGGTCAGGCCTACCGGATTACGGGTTTAGGGAACCCTTTCCTCTGGGAGCTTGTGTGATGGGAAGCCTGGGGAAGGGTAGATGCATCAGCCCCGTGTCTGCTGTTCCTGGGATAGTCACCCACCCCCAAAGACACTATATGTGATCCAACTACACAGCTATTACTATCTGAGCCCTGTGGCATTTTTAGATTTGGTGGCAGAAGGTGTACTTAGTAAGAAGAAAGGCTTCTACTTATGAATCAAATCAACTTTATGTTGTTCGATTCTCTTCAGAGACCAAGTGTTTGTATCCAACTAGGCCCAGGGAGGCTGGAAAGTTTGCAATTCTTTACTTTTAATTTATTTTTATTTTTAGAAACAGGGTCTCAACTATGTCGCCTGGAGTGCAGTGGCTATTCACAGGCACAATCATAGTGCGCTGCAGTCTTGAATGAAAGTTTGCAATTATTGATTGGACTTCTGATATGTAACTTTTTGGCCTAGCATCTTCTGTTAGTGCTCGGTTAAGTTACAATTCATTGAGCTCATACTACATGCTAGAGCCTGCATATAAATAAAGCATCTTCTTGAACCTTTACAATCAATCTGCCAGGATGTATGAGTTTTCTGTAACAAATTACCACAAACTTGGTGCCTTAAAATAACAGAAATTTATTGTCTCACAGTTCTGGAGTCCAGAAGTCCAAAATCAGTATCACTTCACTGAAACCAAGGTGTTGGCAGGGCCAAGCTATCTCTGGAGGCTCCAGGGGAGAATCCTCTCCTTGCTTTTTCCAGCTTCTGGTGGCTTCTGGCATTCCTTGGTGCAATGACGAGCTGCTTGTGTCCCCCTAAAATTCCTATGTTGAAATCCTAACCCCCAATGTGATGGTATTAGAAGATGGGGCCTTTGGGATGTAATTCTGTCATGAGGGCAGAGCCCTCTTGATTGGCATTAGTGCCCTTGTAAAATGAACATGACAGAGCTCTTTGCCCTTTCTGTGGTGTGAGGATACTGGAAAAGTCAGCTGTCTGCAACCCAGAAGAGGGTTCTCACCAGAACCTGCCCATGCTGGCACCTTGATCTTAGACTTCCAGCCTCCAGAACTGTGAGAAATCACTTTCTGTTGTTTATAAACCACCCAATCTATGGCATTTTGTTATAGCAGCCTGAACTGACCAAGACACCTGGCTTTGTGTTTGCATCACTCCAATCTCTGTCTCTGTCTATTCTCCCTTTCATAAGGACACTTGTGATTAAATTTATGGCCCATCTAAATAATCCAGGATAATCTCCCCATCTCAAAATCCTAAAATTAATCACATTTTGTGCCATATAAGGTAATGTTCACAGGTTCTGGGGATTAGGGGCTGATATCTTTTGGGAAACATTTTCCAGCCTACCACACAGAGACTGTTGCTAGTTTTCCAGGGGGACAAGATGAAGAATGGCTTCCAAGCAGAGGCATGATGGAACTGTGAGCAGTTGGACATTGCCAAGATGGAGGGGGCCAGCTCAGGACAAGGGCGCAGTGAGTGAGTGCTTTGCTCTGAAGTCAGAGTCCGTGTGGGATTCCTCTGTGTTCCTCCCATAAAACAGCCTAGCCCAGGGCACAAGCCAGTACTAGGTCTCAGGCAGGCTTGGAAGGAGGCACAAAATGGAGGATGGATGGAAGAATGAGTGCATAGATGCACAAATGGAGGGCTGAGGAGACCCATGAACATGCCTGGAACCCCTCAGCCTATCCATCTGCATTTCTCCATAATCAAGATCGCTGCATCACTGCCTGGCGGCTTTTGCCCTTTATCCAGTATATCTCATTTGCTCTGTTCATTGATTTGGATTCAGGGCTGAAATGCCTTTGGAAGCTGAAATGCCAGGCTGCTGTAACAAAGATTCTTTGAAAGAAATACCTTTGGCTTCAACAGTCTGCATAGCTCCACTCACCAGCCCAGGAGCTCAGATACTGGCCAGGTGCCTGTATTCTCTCCCTGCGGCAACAGGGCCAGCTTCACAGGCACTCCTCTCTCCTTCCTAGGCAAGGCCTCTGTGTCTTTTCCTGCACAGAAGGCTGGAGCCATGGGGGTGAGGCCTCTCTCTCTGAGTCTCTTGAATTTTACTCCAGCATGGCCGCCATCCTGGCTGGAGCTGAATTCAGGCTTTTCTTCCTCCAAAGAGCCTGTCCTGGTCTCCACACCACCCCTATTGAAATCCAGTTCAATGGCAACACTGTCATTGGAAGAAAGTCTCTCTCATTCTTAGATGCTCAATTCTATTTAGACTCCCCCAACTTAGTCAGATGAGCCGTGGTAGACTGTCATTCCTGCAAGCAGAATCCGCTTCTGAAGGGCTTTCTGTGTTTCGAGAGCCTCATGCTCCCTGCGGCTGTATCCTTCAGCCGCACATAGGTAACCGTTGCTGCTGAGTTACACCTCTCATGTCTGAGCTTGAGCCGCTGTGTGACCATGGAAGGCAGAGCACGTTTCTGGAGCAGCCTTGTTGTTAACCTGTGTCTACAGAGACTATTAATCTTGGGTGGCGGACATGATAGAAAGAACACAGGCTCTAGAGTCACACAGATTGGCATTTGGCTCTTAGCAACTCCTGTGCTAGCTGCGTGACTTCAGGCAAGACATATACCCTCTCTGGGCCCCACAGTCCTCATCTGAAAAAGGGGGGTGTAATTAATGGTCCCTACCTTATAGGGTTAATGTGCATACTGAATAAGGCAATGACTGTCAGTGAATGCAAGGGCTCCTCTGTCCTCCTCTTGAACTCCAGTTCTTGGCAGTGAGCCCCTGGGAGGGTGACCTCTCCAGGGCTGCCCCACCCCCACCCCCGGGAGAGCTTTGGAGCTGGCTGTGGAGGAGTGTGTGTGGTGAGAGGGGTGGGTGGACAGGACAGATGCACTCAAAAGGCAGGGCCGAGTCAGGGGGCAGGTGGGATGCATAGGGGGTTGAGAGGGAAAAGGGCTGGGAAGGCACATGTCTGTGGCAGTCATGTCCCCTTCTTTTCCTACAGCATGGACTGGAGGTTGTGTTCAGGGCTTGCCCATTCCCTCCTCAGAACTCACACAGAAGCCTTATAGGACCACCTAGCATTGTGTTAGTTGGGATTCTCCAGAGAAACAGAGCCAATAGGAAATTCTCTATCTAACTGTCTATCTCTCTCTTTCTCTCTATCTATCGTGTGGTTGTGGGAGCTGACAGGTCTGAAATCTGCAAGGCAGGCAGGCTGGAGATTCAGGTAACAATTGATGCTGCAGGCTTGGATTCAAATACTGGAAACTGAGGCAGGGTTTATGCATTGCAGTCTAGCTTTGGGAAACTTCAGCCTTTGTTCTTAAGGTTTTCAACTGATTGGATGAGTCCCACTCACATTATCAAGGATTACTAATCTTCTTTACTTCAATCAACTGATTGTAAAAGTTAATGGCATCTAGACTGACAAAATTACTGAGTGCCACAGCCTAGCCAGGTTGACACATATAATTTTCTAAACTTGCGTAAATTTTTGAGGTAAGAGTGTAATTTTGTTACATGCATAAATTGTGAAGTCAGGGTTTTTAGTGTATCCACCACTTGAATAATGTACATTGTACCCATTTAGTAATTTCTCATCGTCCACCCCCACCCCACCAGTAGGAGTTAAATAATGTGTACACATGGACATAAAGCGTGGAATGATAGATACATGTAACTAAGCATCATGGGTACCTTAGCTGCCTGCTGTAGCCTTTCGTCAGGGTCAGTGTCTCATCAGACAAGCAAACCCCAGGAGCCTGGATGTTGCTCTTCAGATGTGAGATTGTAACAGTATTTTTGGTGACCTCCAAGTCATGTCACCACATGGTGGCCAGATACTGGGGGCTGAATTCCTGGTCACGCTTTAAACTTCATCTTTCTGAGCACGTTCTCCCTAAATGGTGGGTGTGGGGCACAGGGGCCAGGCAAGGGAGTTGGGTGCTTAGGCTCTTAATATTTTCCCCTTTGGCAATTATCTTTTACCCTTGAACCTGGTGGATTATTTCCAATGTCTTTCTTGGTCTCCTGTCCTTGGTAATACACATATGGCTCGTTCATTCCCTTTGATGCAGCTCTTTACTGCAGATTGTCAGTGTTTGTTTCAGCCATATGATGTGGCATTGCTTGGCTTCAAAATCTAGGATGTGAAGGGCTCCTTGAAGATCAGGAGGTGGGTTGATGTACAGAACCTCAGGGTTCTCAAAATGTCTCTGCTCCCTACCCCAACCATACACACACACATGCACACATGTGTGCACACACAAATGTGTGCACATGCAGACATGCTTAAGAAGCTCACCAAATGCGAGAAGGAATGTTTTGAGGCCTTCAAGGCGTTTGGACTTGGATTCTGTGACATGTCCAGAGGTGCAGTGAGCTGGGTTTCACTGGGTTAGGTCCGAAATGGGCCACAGGGGATTTTTGTTTTACTATACCAGGATATGGCAAAGTGTTGGATTTGGTGAGGGAGTTCTGGGTGTTTTTCCTCTTTTGACAGCTGAGAACAAGTGAATCTTGTGAAAACATTGGAGTTGATATAGGAGGGCTGTAGAAATACCAAGAAAGGCCCAAATAGTGGCGCAGCAAACCAAAAAAGTGTCTTCCAAAAGATATCCACATTGCGAACCATGGAACCTGTGAATGTCACCTTATAGGGCAAAAAAAAGGACTTTGTAGATGGGATTAAGAATCATGAGAGGAGAAGGTTACCCTGAGTTACTTAGGTGTTCCCTAAATACAATCACAAGTGTCCTTCTAAGAGAGAGGCAGAGGGAGACTTGCCATAGACACACAGAAGAGGCCTTGTGTCCACGAAAGCAGAGATTGGAATGGTGAAGCCATAATCCAAGGAATGCCAATAGCCACCAGAGGCAGGAAGAGGCAAAGAACAGAATCTCCGCTGGAGCCTCCAGAAGGAGTGGGGCTCTGCTAATACTGATCAGCCCAGTGATACTGATTTTGGACTCCTAGCCTCCAGAACGGTGTGAGAATAAATGTGTTGCTTTAAGCTCACCAGTTTACCGTACTTGGCTGTAGCAGCCCTTGCAAACTGACACAGAGGGGCTGATGTGAGTACCCTTCTCTAGCAAAAGGAGGAGTGATCATGAACTGGCTACACTGGGAGGGCCCATGACAATAGTCTGCATCAGGCCTCTTGCTGATGGGGAAACTGAGGATCAGAGAAGGGAAAGGCCTCACTGAGAGTCCACAATGAGGCAGTGGCTGGCTGAGACCAACTCAAGTCCCCTGCCTCCTGGGGTGGGCAGGGGTGTAGCCTGCACACTTGTTCTTTCCAGGAGATTTGGCTTCCTGCCTTTTGTTTTGTTTTGTTTTGTTTTGAGATGGAGTCTCGCTCTGTCACCCAGGCTGGAGTGCAGTGGTGCGATCTTGGTTCACTTCAACCTCCGCCTCCCAGGTTCAAGCAATTCCCCTGCCTCAGCCTCCTGAGTAGCTGGGATTATAGGTGCACACCACCACGCCCGACTAATTTTTGTATTTTCAGTAGAGACAGGGTTTCACCATGTTGGTCAGGCTGGTCTCAAACTCCCGACCTTGTGATCCGCCCACCTCAGCCTCCCAAGGTGCTGGGATTACAGGCATGAGCCACTGCGCCTGGGTGTCTTCTCCTTATCTTACAAGCTCCTCTACCCAGGGATTCTCCCACTGACTGTGGCTTCCCTGTCACCAGTGCTCACTAGGGGAAAATGGCTTTATACCTTTTCTCCCCTGAGTCTCAAGGCCTGAAGCTCTTCTGGACCCTGTTCTGGTCTAGCTTCCTGTGGGCAGGACCGGGCCCACTCACTATCAGTCTTCGGACTTCTGCCTGACTGCCTATTTGTCTGGCTCCCCTGCTCAGCCCTCTCCCCACCAGATAACTAACTCACCTTTTAGCTGGCTGCTCCTCTGTCACCCGCAGTCTCTCACTTGCCACAAGAACACACTTCGATACCATTAGCACTAACACCAAATACACAAAAGCTTGCTCCTGTGTGCAGCTTCAAAGGATCTATGTTCCTTAGCCAGCCATTCCAAGGCCAGTACCCCATTTGGTAGGCTGTCATCTTTCTAATACTGACCAGCCCAAACAGCAGGAGAAAAGACTGGCTGGCTGGCACTAGGCTCTCTCTCCCCATTGGCTGCTGACATCCAGCATGCCACAAAGTGGGGAGCCCAACCTTGACCTCGCCAGCACATTGTTTCACCTACACCACTATCCCCAAGGCCGCCACCACACCAGCACCATGGCCACCAGGAGCAGATGGAAAGGGCACTGCTACTCATTTGAAAACAAATGCCATTGCCTAAGAAAGACAATTCTGGGCCTTCGGTCCGAGGCCAGCCCTCTGAAGAGCTGAGGACATTGCTTAAGACTCCCACACCTGCCTCAGATGCTGTGGGCTTCGGTCCCCTCCCCATTTGGGGCCTGTCCTCCCCAGAAGACTGTTGTTTATACCTAGGCCTCTTACAGCATAGAACCCAGAGTAAACTGAGCCTCATAGGGATGGAGGGGTATCAGGACTCTCACCTCCTTCATTCTGGGGATTCTACCTCTGAATGCACACCATGGCATGTCTGGCTGCCACAGCTCCCTGCTGACTCCTTTCTCCAAGCTCACTTCCACTGCCACATTCTGGGACACTTGGTTTAGGCTCTCTCAGTGGAGGCTTTCACATTACTTCTTATAACTTTGTTCTGTTTGGCCCAGATTCCTTGGGGCTCCTGGGGCTGGAGTTAGATACACTGGCTGCTCCTCTCACCTCTGTGTCATTCATAGTTCACACTCATGTCTTCTTTCTCCTCCTTTAGGGTAAGGTCCCATTTCCCTAAACAATTATATGAGTCCTGAACTCAAACTACAGACCTGCTAAGTTAGAACTCTGAAGGTAGGCCCTTTCAGGACTGGATGTATTTCAGCAAGCAAAGTTGCCTCTGAAGTGTATCTCTACAGGGTAATGTTGACTCATCAATTGCCACTGTGTTCTTCCTATAGGAAAAAAAAAATCTAGTTGTCTGAGACCAAAGCCTTTTGGTCAGAATTGGGCTAAGGTGGGGTCTTATCCAGGGAACTTTGTGCTGGGACTAAGGCCATATTTGTGTCCCCTTGGAATGACCTTTCCTCCTTTAATTCATTTATTGCAGTTGCTATAGCAAAGTACCACAGATTGGGTGGCTTAGAACACCAGAAATTATTCTCTCACAGACACAGAGGACAGAAATCTGAGATCAAAGTGTTGTGGGGGTGTGCTCCTTCTGAAGGCTCTAGGAGAGAGTGCTTCCTTGCCTCCTCCAGCCTCTGGTGGCCCTAGGTGGTCCTTAGCTTGTGGCTGTATTGCTCCAGTCTCTACCTCCATCTTCACATGCCCTCCTTTATGTCTGTCTCATAACGATACCTGCGATTACATTTGGGACCCAACCAGATACTCCAGAATAATCTCTGAATCTCAAATCATTGGCTTAATCACACATTTTTGCCATATAAGGCAATATTCACAAGTTCTGAGAATTAGGACACGGATATATTTTAGGGGGCTACCATTCAATCCATGACACACCTTTGGGATCATTCAGTAGCCCCACCCTGGGCTACCACGCTAGGGGAGGCCATGAGTTCACCTTCCATGCTTCCACCTCCCAGGATGGGCATCTACTTTACATACTGAGACTCCAGCATGACGCTGCCACAGGCTGGTTGGCAGCTGCCGGGCTACCAGGTGGATGGGCCAGGAGGAGATGTGGTATTAATGGGCAGCACAGTCAATGAGGGGAAGGAAACACATTAGTGACGTTCCAGCTTGAAGTGACAGTGGACCTGGGGCTACAAAACAACATGGGTTTATTAATGGACATTTAGACCCTAAAAGCAAGAGAAAATGCACCAGAGTGCTGCAATGTGGTATAGCAGCAGAAGAGACAGGACAATTCTGAGGGCTGCCCCCAAAGCATCATATCCATATCCCAGAACTGGAGGCAAAAATAATCCACACGGCACAGGAAGCTGTGCAACTCTTTGGTTCTAGATGGCATTGACCTTGGCCTATGTGGAGGGGCTGTCTCCTGTAGGACTGTCCGCCACATTATGCAGATGATGAAGCAAGGCTCTGTGGTTTTGTCTTTCCCTCCTTTTCCAAGCCAGCTACTCTGGACCTTCACTACCACTCGTCATTCTGAATCAATAGGAGGCTCTCCTGTCAGGCTTCCTGACCCCTCTCCAGTGCCAGCACACTCAGGCACTTCAGGTCCAAAAGTAGCCTCATTTCTTTGCTCTAAAAGCCTCCATCGTTCTTCACTGTGAAAAGTGGTCCTTCCTAGCCTTTTATGAGTCAAAGACCACCTAAAAAATGATCGTTATCTGTGAGCAGATGAGGCTACTTTGACCTGGAGCAGTGACCTGGGTACCCATTATTCAAACTGGGCACTGGCTGGACCTGCTGACCATCAGCTCTGCCTGCAGCCACTCAGGGTAACCAGTGCAGAGGCACTGGGTGAAGGATGGCATCCAGAATCCTTGCAGGGGAACTGAAAACCCTTTGGGAGCCAGCCCTGCCTGCCTCAGTGAGGGAGTCTGGCTTTCCTTGATTCATAGACCCCCAGTTGTCCACATTGGCCAGACTGGCTGGTCAAAGCCTTCTGGACAGTGCTACATGCATCCCACATCTGGGCCCTTGTGTCTGTTGTCCTGTCACACAAGATACCTTCTGCTTTGCCGAGTCAAATCTTTCCCATCTTATTGGGCCAGGTTTGGGGGCTGCTTTGATTGGGAAGCCTTTCCTGGTTTCTTTAGAACCCGTTTTAATTTGTTTTGAGCCTCTAACAAAAGACCCCTGTGTGGTTGTTTAGTTGTTGCATGTGTGTGTGTGTTGGTGTTGACTCTCCTGCAAGCTTGGAGAGCAGAGGCCAAGCCTGGTCCCTCACTGCATTCCCCTCAGGTCAGTTCAGGGCCTGGAATGCAACAGGTACTCAATAATGACAGCAAAATGGGCTTGAGTGAGGGACAGAGTGACCTTTCTCAAATCTAATTATGCTCTAATTAGCCACAGCTGCAGCTCTCTCCAAACGAAGACGAGGCTTGGAATCAGGCCCTGCCTAGCTTCCAGCCCCTGCTTCCGTCCTCTCCCAACTCCTGACCTGCAGGCCCAGCCCAAGGAACTTGTCAGTCCCCCATAGGGCCTGGAGCCATCTCTAAATCTCAGCCCAGCTCATTCCATCTTGGCCCAGGCATTGGAGCTCTTCCCCTACTGACTGATCTCCAGATCCTGGTGTGCTGTCTGCCATGAACTACTGCCTGCCTCTGTTTACCATCTGTTGCAATGAGCCCAGTTCTTGCTCCTGCCCTACTAGGCCTCCCTAAGGGCTGCTGCTGGTGTGCCTAGGGGCTGCTATGGAATGAATTGCGTCACCTGAAAATTCATATGTTGAAGCCTTAAGCTCTGGCATGATGGTGTTTGGAGATGGGGCCGTTGGGAGGTAATTGGGTTTATGTGAGGTTCTGAGGGTAGGACCCTTATGATGGGATCAGCCCCTATAAGAAGAAACACCGAGTGTTTCTCTCTGTCTCTCTCTCTCTCTCTCTCTCTCTCTCTCTATATATATATATATATATATATATATATCTCCCCAGTGTGAGGACACAGTGAGAAGGCAGCCATCTATAATCCAGGAAGAGCACCCTCACTAGGGACCGATCATGCTGACACCTTAATCTTGGGCTTTTCACCTCCAGAACTGTGAGAAAATAGATGTCTGTTGTTTAAGCTCCTGGTCTACGGTATTTGTTACATAGCCTGAGCTGACTGAGACAGAGGCCTACCTGGTCTATGACCCCAGCCCCTCCCAGACTGGGATAGGCTGAATAATGCCCCTTTCTTCCAAAAATGGCCATAACTTCACTCCCTGGAATCTGTGAATGCTGCCTTATATGGCAAAAGGGACTTT
Source organism: Symphalangus syndactylus (assembly GCF_028878055.3). Taxonomy (NCBI): domain Eukaryota; kingdom Metazoa; phylum Chordata; class Mammalia; order Primates; family Hylobatidae; genus Symphalangus; species Symphalangus syndactylus. The sequence continues at coordinate 152,873,036 of NC_072447.2, read as the reverse complement.
GCAGATATGACTAAATTAGGGATCCTGAAATGAGGAGATTATCCTGAATTATCTAGTTTTTCACAAGGGTCCTTATAAGAGAAAGAGGGTGGCAGGAGGGTCAGATTCAGAAAGAGAAAGAGGCCTCTAGTCTGCAGAAGGAGCCACCTCCACTTGGCACCTTGACTTTAGACTTCCTGACCTCCAGAACTGTAAGAGAATAAACGTGTGTTGTTTTGAGCCACCAAGTTTGTGGTAACTCATGACAGCAGCCACAGGAAACTGAGGCACAGCACCATATTCCTGCTGTCTTCCAGCACTAGCCTGTCCTGTGCCTTCCTCCTGAGAATGTGTCTGACCCTGTTTCCTGCCAAGCATCTACCTCAGCCTCATCCTAAGCTCTCCCCAGATGGTGCAGGGAAGTCTTCCGGCCTTGTCTCAGCCCTATGACCCTGGCCTCCCTCTGTACTTGCAATGCCAGAGGCTAGGGAGGCAGGCCCCAACCACCAGCCCCCATAGCCAGCTCTGTTGAGAAGTTAAGGACCTAGGAAAAGAGAAACACCCTCCCAAGAAGGGGAGATGCCACTGGGGGAGAAGGATTCACAGGAGGATTTCAAGAAGTTGATGAGGACTGATACTGAACACAGGTAATCGTTCCCAAGGGAAGGCAAGCCGACGTCACTCAGCAGGCAGCCCAAGGGTGCTCTCAACACCTCAGAGACACAGGGAACCAGTGGTCAGCCAGCCTGTGGTCCCATAGCATCTGGCCATAATGACTCACCGAGAAGTGGCCCAGAAGCCAGGGGTGCTTGACTTTCTGGCCTGTCTGGGCATGTACAGGGTATGAGTGGTATTGTCAGTTGTGGGCCAGCCAATCAGGGATAGAGGTGCCCAGGCCAACATGTCAGAGTCCCTGGCACAGAGCCTCTCAAGGTTGCGTCTTCCTCAGGGGAACTTTCCTGCATCTTGCCTTGGGCCTGGGCCCAGAAAGGATAGGATCCAATTCACCCTGGGGAGCTTCCACTTCTGGCAATGCTGAGTAAGCTCCTTTGGGACCAAGCCTCCTGCGGATGACAACTATGCATTTCAAACCAAACCAAAACAAAACACACACCTGAAGGCACTGGAGAGCTACCCAAAGCAGGCAGATTCTGGAAGAGAGTCAATGCTTGGGGGAAGGAAACAGCCCTGGATGAACTTCCTGCTTACACAGCTTCTAGCCTGGGGCAGCCCCACTCTGCACCTTGCAGGGTAACCCCAAGGCAAACTAACAGTCTTTCTGGTATGAACAACAATATGACTGCCTTCAGGGCAATCATCTCAGCTGCTACAAAGTGAAGGGGAATCCTATAGACGGGAGAGGCAGGGAGGAGTCCTAGGTCCTGTGTATAGACACTGCCCAAGTCTCTGGCTGACCCCTGAGTCATGCGTGCATGGGGACTCCAGGGTGACATTTCTGGAAGGTCATCTTTTTCATATACATTACCTTTCCCTGGCATTTAGTGAGCACCTACCATATGCCAGGCTTTGTGCCTGATGCCAGGAAGCCTTAGTCTGGTTTTCCCCGAAAGCAGTCTTATAGCGACTAAGATTTTACCAGGCAGTAGGATGCCACAGTGGGCAAGAGTGAAGGAAAAGGGCAGTGATGCCACAGTGGAGGACCCATGTGAGATGCACTGCCAATCTGGTGGCTGCTGTTTGTGACTGACTGCTTGACCCTGCATAAACTTAGCCTCAAGGCATGTGACTGGAAGGAGAAGAAGAATGTAGCCACAGGCTCCCATCTCCCACTCATCAAGGGCTCGCCTCTTATTTCTGGGTTGCACATGAGTGGGTGCTAAGCAAGGTTGATCCCACAACACCCCATGCTTCTAGGCCAACAGAGCAACCTTGGTGGGTGGTGTGAGGTTCACATTATGGGCCTGAAGTGAACCCTCTTACTCACTGTGTGACTTTGGCACATGACTTCACCTTTTGAGCCTTGTTTTGTCATCTATGACGAGGAGAAAAGCATCACTTTTTCTGCCTGCTTCCCAGGACCAGCAGAATTGAACAATGCATGCTCTTCCAGTTAAGCCCGGGTCAGCACTTTCTTAAAGACTCGGCTTCTCTGGGGTTTCTAACTTTTATATGAAGGGTAGCTCATAAAAAGGCCTGAATTATATAACACTTGGAATTGGCTGCAAGCACCTTTTGAAAATAAACTAAAAAAAAAAAGTCTAAATTCCACAAGTTCATCTGCATTAAAGTCCTCATGAGAGCATCTCAAACTTTAAAAAAAAAAAAATAAGAAAGCTTTGATTTTCAAAAACAAAATTGGACAACCATGCATGCACAAGGTGACCTTGTTTCCTCCGGCAGTTTAAAAATCCAGATCCTATGCCCCAGACTCACACTAGAGCATCTGCTTTGGATTCAGTTTGTCTAGAACAAAGCAATCAGTCCTGCCCAGGCACACAGACAGCATTTTCCCCAGAGAGGTGCAGCCAGTGGTCCAGTAGATGGTGGATGTTAAGCTACCTTCACTGCCTGTTGGCAACACTACACCAGCCCAGGGCTGTGGCCCAAGTGATCGGGACTTTCTGCAACCCTCGAGGTTATCACTTTGGAGAATATCAGAGCTACAACTAGCCTTAGAGATGATCCAGGCCAAGGCCCTAACCAAACAATGGGCACACTGAAGTCCACAGAGAGTGTGGACCTGGCCACGGCTATACCATTAGCCAGTGTCAGAATGTGACCTGGAAGCCAGGCCTCCCCCTCCTAGCCCAGGGCTTGTTCTGCATCCTTGCTAGCCCCTGCCCCATTCTCTGAGGGCCATTTCTGCTTGGGATGGAGGCACAGATAGACACCTAGAAGACTTTCTAGAACAATTAGGATCCAAAGCAAATAGTCCATAGCCACTTTGGCCCAAGCCCCGCCTACTTTCCTGGCTGAAAGTGAAAGGCCCCATGCAGAGGGAGGGCCAGAGTGAGGCCAGTGAGGTGCCCAAGATGCTGACCCTGCACTTGTGCACAGCTGAGGTGAGGCCTCCTTAGATGTCTCACTGGCTTCACCCTATTCCCCATCCCAGACCCCAAATCCAGTGGCTTTCATGTTGGTCTTGAGGATTCCTCCATCAGACCTGGGGCCTCCTACTCTCCAGATGCCTCTGGGTTCCTGGGCTGCTCTCCCAAGGGCAAAGCTTTGAGAGTCAGCAAAACAAATTGACACTCATGATCCATGGGGTTCTACAACCTTCCTTTAATGGCCACAGGGCAAAGAATCTTAGCTCCTTTTCCTAGATCGGGCAGCCGAGGCTCAGAGAGAGTGAGTAGTTCAAAGCTACATGGCCCACAGGTTGCAGAATGCAGCTTGAGCCTAGCCCTTCACCCTGCCCTTTTTCCTCATCCTACATCCAGCTCCTCCAGAACTGCTGCCTGTCCACATTGCTCACAGTGACCAGGCAAAGCCTGTTCTTGAGGCCTTTAGGCAGACTTAGGCGCTCTTCCTCCTGCCCCATAGGACCCACAGCAGCACCAGATGTTGTTAGGCAAACGAAAAAAGTTATAAGGCTGAAATAATTGCCCTCATTTTGAATCTGAGTCTTTTCAGATAACATAATCTTGTGCAGCCCCAAAGAGGTTCCTGCCTGCTCCTGACGATTGGGACGAAACAAGCCCAGGTAATTGCCTCTTCTGTGTAAAGACCAATTTGTCCAGGGAAATGAGCACAGTTGATGTAATCAATTAAAACACTGAAAGCCGTGCAGCATATACAGGAAATGGAAAATAAATTGGAGCCCTCTGCCCCGCCTCGCCTTCTCAAATGCCTGAGTCCTGCCTGACCAGGTGACAATTTTTTTCCTCTTTGAGCCTCACTCTAATTTGAGTAAAGGAGGTTGAAGTGACAGGGTCCCTGAGGTCACAAAGCCCTGGCTCCTCAGCTAGCCCAGGCTCCTCTGTGGGGCCGAGGGGCATGGAGGAACATGGGGTTTCTCCTGTGCTTGACCCTGTGCTGGACACGGGCTCTGCTCACACTGTGAGGATTGGGGGAAGAGCCCTAGACCCACTAGGGCCCTCTTCACAGCTGGGCTCTTAGGTTAAGAGTGGATGCTTGTGAGGAGCTGGGGGCCAGAACCCAACAGAAGTGCTGCTGTGAAGCCGTGCCACCAATGAAGCCACTGGGGTCTGGGTTAAATTATTTTTTTTTTTTCAGTGTCTTACTCTGTTGCCCAAGCTAGAGTGCAATGGTGCTACCATGGCTCACTGTGGCCTTGAACTCCCAGGCTCAAGTGATCCTCCCACCTGAGCCTCCCCAGTAGTTGAGATTACAGGCAGGCACCACCACATTCAGATAATTTTTTAAAGTTTTTTGTAGAAATGGGGTCTTGCTAAGTTGCCAGGGCTGGTCTCAAACTTCTGGCTCAAGCCATGCTCTTGCCTCGGTCTCCCAGAGTGCTGGGATTATAAGCTGAGTCATCAAGCTTTGCCTGGGCTGGTTTTTGAGCATGGTCTGGCCTTTGAATCCCCATTTGCCAGCCCTGTGCTTTTTCAGGCTGTGCTCTGGCTACTGAGGCAGGGGAGGCTCGAGTGGCTTATGCCCACTGGCATGGGGTCTGTTCACTGGCTTGCAGTTTTGTCTCTCTGGCCTGGTGTTTGTAGCTGTGACACAGGCCAGGCTGCCTGGCCCATGGGGTCCCTGCCTGCTAGGAGCTCACAGTCTGGAGAGGCAGGTGCATACATGGTGCTGTGGGAAGTGAGGCTCCAGACTGCCACAGCTGAGCAGGCTCAGTGCTTCTCTGTACACCTACCTCCAGGGTGCTCAGGGAAGTAGAGAGGATGAGACGGTGGCAACTGCAGAAATGACTGAGACAGAGAAGATGAGAAGCAAGCTACAGCTCTTCTCATTTCTAACCTTGAAGCCCCAGTAGGATCTTGCTGTCATCCTTGTCATGTAGGCCTTGTTCGTCTCTCAGAAGAGGAGCAACAGATGCCCGCCAGGGCAGGAACATCACCTGGGGCTCAGAGGTTAGTCTTGTTTTAGGGAAACTCACCACAGTTGCCTGGGGAATTGCTGGTGACCCTTTTGGGACCACAAAGTGACATGGAAAAGTCTTGGTCATAATCTTGGGAAGGAAGTGCATCCAGGGATGGACAAGCTTGACTAGGGAACAGATGGCTTCACCACTATTTGGAGTGACTGGGCTCTTCAAGCCATCTGGGAATTGGGTCTTTTCACCTAGGAGACCAAGGTTTCTAGATGTGGTGGTGTCTCCTTGACTTACCTCTTAGCTTCTTAAGGGAATGTAGCACATCTGATTCCTAGCTGGGGGTTCACAGAGTGTGTTCTGTCACTCTACCCCACCCAGATTTTGAGGTCTGGGGGCCCATGCTGCCTGTAAGGTTGAGGTAATGGAGAATTGAGGAGAATAGTCTGCCCATGCCATTCCCATTTGACCTTAGAAGTGATCTGGCTTCAATCTGGCTCCTTCTTGAAGGAGTGTGGGGCAGACGGACCATGAGGAAGACATCTGCAGCCTGTGCACAGTTTGGAGGCACTTCTGCCTGCTGACAGGGGTAGGTTCTTTCAACAACCAATACCCTTAGACTCCAGGACAAGGAAGGCACAGGGATTTTGACTTGTATTCCAACATTCACAGACTGGAAGTGGCTGAATCCAGGCTCGGTGGGATGAGCACCATGATTGATTAGCAATGTCTGCCAGGCAAGCGGGAAGGAGAGGTGATGGCATGTGTGTAAATTTCTTGCCATCCTTGGTTAGGGGGATTCATAGGGATGTGCAGGGCATGGCAAAGATGGAGGAGGGGGATGGTACATGCTTCACTTAAAAATCTCAGTGGCTTTCTCAGGTCAAGTCACCTTGAACTCCAGTGTTTGTTTTCAAGCTGCATTCATTCCGTGGTGGAGGCAATTGGGTGGCAGGTGTTTACTGGCAATCCTTTTGCTTCCAAAAATGCCAGATGGGTTTGTATTTTTATTTCTATGGTAGCAGTGACTCAGGGTCTCGATGGCACAGTGACACTAGGCAAAAGGTCTGGCATTTTACTGCAGGGAAGAAAACTGAGTTACCACAATAAGATGTTCTTACTATATCCTGCTGTGATCTCCATCTTCCACAGCAGCTGAGGTTAAGATTATTTCTTAGAATTGAAAGAGAATCAGTATCCCTTGAGCAAAAACCATTGTGTTTTCCTGATTGAAAGTCTCTTAATAACTATTGTTACTGGGCTCTAACATGATGACTCTACTGTGACCAGTCTGGTTTGAATGTGTTGGATTAACCAAAGGTCTGTGCCCTTGGTTTGAGCATGTCCTTGGTTTAGACCCCCAAAGCTCAAAATCTGGGTATAGTAAAGTGACAGAAAACACTCTCTGAGACCCCAGAGGTCTAGGGTGTGTGCCCTAGAAGGCCCCAGACACCTTTGTGTGACCACCTTGGCTTGAATGTGTTGCATTAACCACGAGGGGATGCTGGCATTGGGCCAGGAAGGTAAAAGATGCCCTGTGGAGGTAAAAGCAGTTGTTGAGATAAAAAAGTAAACTTTTTTCCTCTTTCTAGGCAAACTCTTGGCCTCAAAGTCTTGAGGATTGCTGGTTAAACACAGTGGATTGAGCGCCCATGTTTATCTGTGCTCCCTCTCCAAACCCCACTCAAATGACAGTAAAGAAATAAAGAAAAGCCTGTACCTGTAGGGGCAAAATAATGGGGGGAAATGAGGCAACTGCAAACAAGAGATGCAGCTGGAAAGTGAATGGAAGAGTTTTGGGTGAATTTCCAGAGTGAGGAGAACAGAAATTTAAATCCGTGTAAGCCAGAAAGAAGCAAATCAAACTATAAGACAAGAACTGGGAAGACTCAAGAATGGGAGGAAGCAGGTTATCCTTAAAGGCAGGACATAGGATAGGGCTGAGGGCGAGAGTGCTGGCTCAGAATGTGTATCAAGGGTAGTGGTTAGCCCCTTAGTCTCTTCCCTGTACCAGGGCACAACTACCCTGGCAGAAGACAGGAGGTTCCACTTGTTGGAGATATCCAGCTAAGCACACTGGTGAAGTAACTTACTGAAAACAGGGATTACTTGAAAGCTTCATGACTGATGGTGAGAAGACCCCCAAATTTCTCTCCTACTTGCATTCCAGAATGCCAGCACAGCCGGATTTATATTGCCCCAGGCAAAAGATGGGAGGACACCTCCATCTTGCCAGCAAAAGAGCAGCAGAAACTAACACTTGGGAGCCCCCAGTAAATTAACTGAGTCCCCATAAGATCACCCTACAGTGAAGTCCATCAAGTGGTAAGGCCTTATCCTGAACATAGAGCTTCTAACAGAATGACAGAATGCTATTGCCCCATTCTTACTATGCATGGATAGGCAAGGGTCTGCTATTTGTGGAAAGTCTCTTATACAAAAGGCAGAGACCAGAGCCAGCCATAAAACAAGCAAAAAACAAGTCAAAGGAAGCAAAGACAATGCAAGGAGCTGAAGAAAACTTCAAAAAATTTAAAATTAGCATACTTAGCTGGAAAAGGCAATGAAATAGGTTCTACCCTAGAGCCAGCAAAAGGAACACAGGCCTGCCAACAGTTAGATTTTAGCCTACTGACAGATTTTGGACTTCTGACCTTTGGAATTGTAAGATAACAAATTTATGTTATTTAAAAATATATTAATATCCTTAGAAACATAAGAGCAAATATTATCTCAAAACAACTATATACTATATAATTACAATGATACGACATTCTGGAAAAGGGCGAAACTATGGAGACAGTGAAAAGATCAGTGGTTGCCAAGGGTTAGTGGGGAGGGAGGTATGAATAGGCAGAGCACAGAAGATTTTTAGTGCAGTGACACTATTCTGTATGACACAATAATGGTGGGAACATGTCATTATCCATTTGTCCAAACTCACAGAATATATAACACCAAGAGTGAATCCTAATGTAAACTATGGACTTTGGGTGATAATGATATATTGATATAGGTTTATTGATTGTTACAAACATTACAAATGCACCTGTCTGGTGTAGGATATTGATAGTGAGGAAGGCTGTACATATGTGGGGGTCAGGGGAATATGGGAACTCTCTACTTTCCCCTCAATTTTTCTCTGAACCTAAAACTGCTTTAAAAAATAAAGTCTATTAAAAAATAAGAGTGTATCCATCACTGCAAGCATTTATGATGCTATAGACAAGATAGGGCCCTTGGAAGATAAAAATATAATAGCATACATTAAAAAAATACCAATAGAAAGGGTGGAGATAAAGTTGAGTAAATATCCCAGAAAGTAAAACAAATGGACAGAAACGGGCCAATGGAAGAAAAGATAAGATCTTTAGATCAATTCAGGAGGCACAACATCCAACTAATGATAATTCCCAAAGCAGGGGAAAATGGAGGTGAAAATTATTGCCGAAATCACACAAGAACACTTCCTGAAATTAAAGTAGAGGAGCCTCCAACTTGACAGAGTCCACTGAGTGCCAAGCACTGTGAATCCAAACAATAACAAAATTTGACACAAAGGAACATCATCATGAGATTTCAAAACATTGGCAATAAAGAGAAGATCCTAAAAGCTTCCAAAGGGAGAAACAGAGGTAAAATTTCAATGATCTTGAATCAGAGTATCTTCAGGCTTCTCAACAGCCACACTAGAAGCTAGGCAACAGTGGCGCAACTCCTTCGCTATCTTCGGGAAAAATTATTTCCACTTTAGGATTCTATACTCAGCCAATTTATCATTCAGGTATGTGGGTTTAATAAATAAGGCCTCTGAAATTTTGCCTCAGATGTGCTTCTTCTCAGGAAGATAAATTAATATGATCTCCATCAATTTGAGGAAGAAAACCAAGAAAGAGAAAGACACAGTATGAGAAACAGGAGAAAGGGAAAAAAAGTTCCCAGGATGACTGTTGTAATTATGTGATGTGTTTAACCATATCAAGAAGATATTGTTTGGGGATGAATAGTGATATGTACCTTCCAAAAAAAAGGTAAAAAAAATATGAGGCAATGATTAACTCCAGTGGGAAAAAGTTTGTATGATAAAGGATAAATTAAACATAATTATAGTGTACTACCTGGCTCTGCTGTGAACTATATTTACATAATTATAATAACAGAAACACTGTATCCTGATTTAAGTAAAAATGGTGATATGGTTATACTGGGAGCTTGGGGTAGGGAAAGAGTAGACTATACAGAGGTGGTCCAAGACAGTTAAATCTTTATCTTCCAGGGTAGGGAGGCAAATAATTTTCTAAAACGGTAAAATGAAAAACTTCAGTATAGACATGCTATATAGAAATATGGAAGTACATACCAGAAGCTGAAGAGATACAAGAGTTAGAAATGGCTGCCTTTATGGAGTACAAACTGGTGCTCTAATTGATGTTGATAACTATTTACAAGTATTACTTTGATAAAAAATTTAAAAATAAGTAATTTATGTTAGAGTTTCTGGAGCCAGATGAGCAATTCAAGCATATCAACTCAGCTAACACTAAGTTTGACACTAAGTTGACACTTAGTTAACACTAAGATTGAATGCCAGGGAAGAGTCTCCTGGCAAGATGGCAGAATAACAAAATAATTTGTATGAGTACTGGAAAGGTGTTGGCAATTTCCTTTCCATGCTCTTGGGCCAACCAATCCCCCTTTGTTCCTGCAACAAAGAGTCTGCAGCCCAGAGAGAGGAAGAGGCTTGTCTATGGTTCCATTATGAGTATGGCAGGGCAAGGACCAGACCTGTTCTGCTAAAAGCTGACTTTCTAGCCTTGACCCTCAATTCAGGCCTTCTGTGACCACAGCCCTATCACTGCTTTTCAGCACTTAAGAAAGAAGCCACAGAGGTTTCACAGCCATTCCTGAGGTAGATCCTATTAATATCCCATTTTGCAAATAAGGTCACTGAGGCACAGGGGGGTTAAGTAAGGGTTAAATAAAGGGTGAAGGTGGGGCAGGCCTTTGTGGATAGGATTTCTGGATGCAACAACACATGAGGTAAATTTTTTGAGTTAAACTTTTCATTTTGAACTAATTATAGATTCACATGCAGTAGTAAGAGAGATCCCATATATCCTTCACCCAGTTTCCCCTAATGGTAACATCTTACAAAATTATGTTACAATGTCACAACCAGGATATTGACATTTTACAGTCGAGATACAGAACAATTCCATCACCACAAGGATCCTTTTTGTTGCCTGCTCAGCAGAATTTTCTGTAAATCCGTCTAGGTTGTTGTGTGTATCCATAGTTTGTTCCTTTTTACTGCTGAGTAGTATTCCATGAGATGGAGGTACCATAGTTTGTGTACCCATTCACCCATTGACTGCTTGCATGGTCTTGGGTGAGACATGTAACCACTCAGTTTCCTCCTTCATAGATCTAGATTATAATAGTGCTTACTTCGTAGGATTGTTGTGAGGATTAAATGAGTTCATCTTTGGAAAGATTTTATAACAGGACTGTGCAAACACTAAGTACTATGTAAGTGTTGGTTAAATAAAATGTAAATAAATCAGTCCAGGAAGTCATCCTGGATTTGAAGAAGCCACAAAAATGTTTGCTTTCCTGATCAGCAGAAAGATTGCCTGAATTTAGTCCGAAAGCCAAAGAGTTAAATAAACCCTTTCAGAGGGGCTGTGTCTCTAGTCTATTTAGGGTAAGTTGAAAGACACTTGTAAACGGTCTCTATTTTTCAGCTTTCCTTTAGTTTAGAAGCAGGAACGTTTTTGCCTGCTCTTTTTCAGTCTCCTAAACACGGGGTCCCTCTCCATCTTCTTGTGCCCAAAGCTACTCCTAACAGTGCAGCATTGAAATCCTCTGTTACACTGCTGATATTTCAAGCCCTAGTCAAAACACCAACCTTGTTTATGTCAGGCGTTACCAAATGCCCAAAACAAATGCTTACGTCAAGGAAAGCAGGGTGAACTCATTGCTGAGCTGTGCTGTAGATCAGCCTTCTGGGGCCCAAGATCCTTGATAAGGGCTCCATTCTAGATATGAGCTATGTGGAGGTGAAAGTCATGGCTACCCTGGCTCCGTGGTGGGAAGTGAAATGCAAGACTTATTTAATGTAACACTTTCAAACTCCAAACCCAATGTGAGACTCAAAAATCCCTGGAGAAGTTCAAGCAGCCCCAGTAGTCCCAGGAGAGAGGAAAGAACAGCTCTTAAGTGTCCGGAGTGGTACTTAAACCCCCTCCTGCTAAGAAAGGACCAAGTAAACGGAGACCCAGCTTGCAGAAGGCCCCGCTTCCTGTTCTTGCCCCAGCCCCTCCTCAAACTGAGAATTTAAACTGGGAATTTGCAAGCTGAGTTGCACAGGGAAAACACTGGGACCAAATCTGGGCCAAAAGGGTTTGTGGTGCAAATTACATTTCTCTGTTAATCGTAATCTGTTAATTACATGAGAACGAAGGGTAGAGCAAGCAGAGACCTTGCCCGCCCCCTGGCCCCCCACCCTGAGGAAACCCAATGCTCTGTGTGTGCATTGGTTCAGTGAGCCGCACACAATTTCAAGACACGAAGGCGTACATTGAAATACATCGCTATATTTAGAGATAATGGAGTTTTTCTTTCTTAAGGCTTGATATAAACTTTGATTACATAGCATTTCTTTAATTTGCTGCTATTCAAGAAAACCCTGGGAACACCATGGTGAGCAATGCCTAGCTTTTATCATTTGCATTTTTCATTTGCATATTTTAATTCCTCTGACTACAGTTCCACACCTACATGGACAGTCCCATAAGAGGGAAGAGAATATTTTTCAGGAGTAATAATATCTTTTATGGTTGGGGAGGGGGTTACCAGCTGAATTTAGTCATTCAAGGGGTTGGAGAAAAAAAATGTAGGTCTTGGAAAACTTTGGGATGGCTTGACCCCATGTCAGGCTCCCCAGGCCATGCCCCGCTAAAGAAGGGGGGACAGGTTGAAAAGCCCCAGATAGCCTTCAACTTCTCCCACTTGTAGAGTTTCTGCAGTGCTACAGGGGAGGAGGTCACCACAGAGTTTCAGCTGAACAGCCCTGGAAGGACAGGAAGGCCCTAAAAATCACTTTATTCTCCCTCTTTGGGGCAGAGATGAGACCACTGCGCCAGGAGCAGGCCAGAACCCAGGACATCTTCAGTCCTCCCATTGGACTGGGCCATGCTGCTTTGATCCCTGGGATAGAACCACAGCCTTGGATCCACGCTCCAGTTCGGGGAGATCTGTTCATGGTTTCCTACTTTAGTATGTGAAACAAACAAACAAGATACACCTAAAATCCACACAATCAGAAAATCAGTAGTCTTAATTTCATCTCCTAATCTAATGCTGTGTAACAATATGGGAAATCTGTGGGACAATCTTTAGCCTTCTCTACAGTATGGTCTCTATAGAAATAAGCAGGACTTTTTTAAAAGATGGCTATATTTTAGCTATCTGTTTACTGTGGGGAGCCTAATCTGTATGCCTTCCCTAGGAATTCTGGGATGTCGGATTTGCTACCTGGATTCTTGTTTCCTTAAGAACCTGTAGGTTTCTTGAGGGAAACATCAAGACTGATATTTTGGTTACTGTTATGGTGGGATATGAGTTTTCAGAACGGGGTTTGGGTTGGGAGGACTAGGCAAAGAGGGCAGAAATGTTTCCTCAGCAAGAGCGGGCTGAGGGCCTTGTGCTTTGTCTTAGACCCTGGTAAGGAGCTACAGGGCTGTGTCACTGAGATGATTGCTACTCTAAATCCTGAGGAATTCTCTCCAAGTTTATTTATTCAATCAATATTTACTGAGCACCACTTTATGTATTACATGCCAGATAGTGGGGTACAGAGGTGGACAAGACATTTGCTGCCTCTACTTCATGGAGCTGATAATGTAGTGGGGGAGACTGCTGAGTTAACAGGTAATTACGGTAAACCAAAAGAGCCAGGCTGCATTACGGGGCTGTGGCTGCCACCACAGAGAGGCCACACTCCCAACAACTGACTTTGGACGTGTCTTAGTCCATTCTGGCTGCTATAACAAAGTACTATAGATTGGGTGGCTTATAAAAACAGAAATATATTTCTCATTGTTCTGGAGTCAGGGAAGTCTGAGATCAGGATGCCAGCATGGTTGATTTGTGGTGAGGCTTCTCTTCTGGGTCATAGACTGTTTACTTCCCAGTGTCCTAACCTGGCAGAAGAGCAAATGAGCTCTCTGGGGCTTCTTTCATACAAACACTAATCTCGTTCATGAGGGCTCCAGCCTCGTGACCTCATCACCTATCGAAGGTCTCACCTCCTCATATCATCATGTTGGAGGTTAGGGTGTCAGCAAAGAAATTTTAGGGGGACACAAATCTTCAGACAATAACAGGTGCCACATAAATCCTTTACAGAATTTTAAAACAAATTAAAGTACATAAAAAGCAGTCCCTAAACATCAAAAGTAAAATGAAAACAAAAATCAAAATAACAAGAATCTGTGTAGAGAACTATTTCAAGTGACTTTAATACATAGTAACTTGACTGAGCATCCCTAATAGGATTTATTATAAGGAAAAAAAGAACTGCAAAAAAAAATCTTAAATTATTTTTGGTAATCATATTGTTGGTAGTAGTGCTAGTTTTGTTATTCTGAGACTGTCATTCATGTGCTGTGGGAAAAATTAACTGAGTGTGCTGGTTTCATTGGATGGAAGAGATTAAATAAAAACTCTGTAGTCCTGAATCGGAATTGAAAGTGTTAGTATGGATTCATAAATTATTTTGTCTTAAAAAATATTTTCTACCTCTAAATACCATTTATCATTAAAAGAACAAAGGTTCCTTGGAGAAGTGGCTGATTTCAGGTCTGGGGCAGAAAATGTACCAGACAACCCTGGAACTGCCTGTCATACCAGAAAGCAAGGGAAGTTGTCAAAGACTACTATCATAGCAAAAGGTCTTAGGACCCAACCTGTATAAACTCTCATTGGCCAAAGATATAACAATTTGAGCATCAACAAGAATAATTACTGCAAAGGATTGGAGCAGAACACATATGTTTAAATCTGTGAGATTCTAATGATAGTGAAAAGTTTAAAAAATTGGTCTCATTGGTTCACATATTTGGAGGATGCTAGGGAACCCAACTCCTTATTTTAAAAACAGGTAAATAAATGGAAAGAAATAAATACTTCTCCTGCCTTTCCAATATAAAGGTAACCAAACAGTTGATGAAGAGAAATCTCTTTTGATGGAAGTATTCCAGCTAATAAATGAGAAGGAATGAGAAAAGTAGAATATCACCATTTTGAAACCCTAATGAAATGATGGACAATTGTGCTACAATCCACTGATGTTATTCCTATTTCCCCAGTTTTACAGACATTCAATTGTGAGTGCATATGAGTCACAGCTCTCCAGAGAAACAGTCAATATAACATATACTCATCCCTTGATATCAATGGGGGATTAGTTCCAGGAACCCCAACAGGTACCAAAATTCTTGCATGTTCATGCCTGTAATATAAAATGGCATAGTATTTGCATATAAACTATGTACATCTTCTGGTATACTTTGAGTCATCTCAAGATTACTTACAATGGCTCATACAATGTAAATGCTATATAAATATTGTTATACTGTGTTGTTTTTATTTGTATTATTTGTAATTGTATTATTATTTTTATCATCTTTTTCCAAATACTTTTGATTCATGGTTGGTTGAATCTGCAGATGTGGAATGTGACTCTGTGTGTGTGTGTGTGTGTGTGTGTGTGTAGTACGTATATCCCCACAATCTGCTGTTTGTAAGACAGAGATCCAGGGAAGCTAGTGGTGTAGTTCAAACACCTGAAAGCCAGAGAACTGACAGTGTAGATTCCAGTCCAGGTCAAAAGGCCCAAGAACCAAGAGTGTCAAAGGCAAGAGATAATTGATGTTCCAGCTCAAGCAATCAGGCAGACAGCAAGTTCAACATTCCTCTGCTTTTTTGCTCTATGTGGGCTCTAAATGGATTGGATGATGCCCACCTACATTGGGGAGGGCCACTTGTTTTGCTTAGCCCACCAATTCAAATGCTAATCTGTTTCAGAAACACCCTCACAGACCCACCCAGAAACAGTGTTTAACCAGATATCTGGGCATCCCTTAGCCCAATCATGATTGGCTTTTTCCCTCATTATAATTCTCTGGAGCTGCAACCAGGTTGTTGTGTGTATTAATGGTTTGCTTCTTTTTATTGCTGAGTAGTATTCCAGCATGTGGATGTATCACAGCTTGTTTAACCATTCCCATTGAATGATATATGGGCTGATTCCAATTTTGGCTATTGTAAGTAAAACTTCTATGAACATTCATAAACAGATTTTTGTGAGAACATAGGCTTTCCTTCCCCTAGAATAAATGTCCAGGAGCACAATTGTTTACTTATGTGGCATTTGCATACATAAACTACATATGGTAGTTTAGCTTTACAAGCAATTGCCAATCTGTTCTCCAGAATAGCTATATCATTTTATATTCTAATTGCCATTTACAAGTGATCCAGTTTATCCACATAATTGCCAACTTAGTCTTGTTCCTTTTTTAAAACAAAAATTTAAGAGTTTATTTGAGCAAACATTGATTCATGAATCAGGTGGCACCAAACAGAAAGTGGTTAGGGCTCTACTGAAGGAGTGGGGAGAATGTTTTTACAGGGTGTACACAGAACTAAGCCAAAGAAAATATTTGATTGGTTACATGTGTATAGTTGCCTTGTTTGGTCTATCTCATTGGGAAATCCCAAGTTAGATAATTATAGGTTAGTTGGTGGCTTCCAATTGATTGAGCTTAAGTTTCACTTTTCTCTGAGATGGACATTATAAGAAATAGCCCATGTTAAGTTGTAGTTGTGTTTGCAAATCAAGCAAGGTTAAGGTCACTTTTCAGGTCTAGCTGGCTTCATGTGTGAGGGGATTTCTTCAAGCCTGTTCTCCACTTTATTTTATTTTAACATCACACAGTGGCAATGCTAAGGTAAAAACTTGAGCTTTCCTAGTGAGATGGTTAATTTTCTGTGTCAACTTGACTGGATCACAAGATGGCCAGATATTTGGTTAAACATTATTTCTAGTTGTGTCTGTAGGGCTGTTTCCAGGAGAAATTAGCATGTGAATGAGCAGACCAAGGAAATGAATTGTCTTTGCCAGTGTGGGTGGGCATGACCTAATCCACTGAGGACCAGAATAGAGCAAAAAAGGTGGAACGGGTGAGTTCATGCTGCCTGACTGCTCGAGCTGAGGCATTGATCTCCTACCCTCAATACTCCTGGTTCTCAGTCCTTCAGACCATTCTGCTTTGTTACCTTAAAAAAAAATTTTAGCCATTCTGATAGGTGTGTAGGGTATCCCATCGTGGTTACAACGTGCATTCATTGATAACTAACAATGTTGAGCATCTTTTCATGTGTTTATTTGCCATCTGTGGATTATCTTCAGTGAAATACATCTTTATGTCTTTTGTCCATTTTCTAATTGAATTGTTTTTTTACTGTCAAAGAACTTGTATCTAGAATATATAAGGAGTTCTCAAAACTTTGTAGTTTTCAAAGAATTTCTCCCTGTCTGTAACTTGTTTGATCATTTTCATAGGGTCTTTCTCAGAGCAAGATTTTTTCATTTTGATGTAGTCTAATGTATCTAGTTTTCTTTTTATGGGACATGCTTTTGGAGTAATGGCTAAGAACTCCCTGCCTAGTCCTAAATCCTGAAGATTTTTTCTTGTGTTGTTTTTTCTGAGTTTTATAGTTTTACATTTCACAATTAATTTATGATCCATTTTGAGTTAATTTTTACATTAGTTGTGAGATTTAGGTCAACGTGGGTTTTTTTTTTTTTTTTGGCTTATGGATATTGAATTGCTTCAGCATCATTTGCTGAAAGACAAACCTTCCTCTGTTGAATTGCTTTTGCAATTTTGTCAAAAATCAAAGGGTGGTTATATTATGGTTCTTTCTATTTCTCAGTTCTTCATTCTGTTCCATTGGTCTATGTATCTGTCCCTCCACTAATCCTGCATTGTCTTAATTACTAGAGCTATAAACTCAACCTTAATATTGGGTAGAGTGATACCTTCAACTTTATTCTTTTTTGACAAGATTGTTTTAGCTAATTTAAACCCATGCCATTCCATGTAAATTGTAAAATAAGCTTGTATTGATCTACAAATAAACCTTGCTGGTATTTTGATAGGAATTATGCTAAATCTGTGTATCAATTACATACGAATTGAAATCTTTATTATCTTGAGTCTTTTAACCCAAGAATAAGGATGATTTATCTCTCCATTTGTTTAGGTGTTATTTGATTTCCTTCATCAACTTTTTGTAAATTTTGGCATACTGATGCATGTTTTCTTAAGGTTATACATAAGTATTTCATTTTCTTTGGAGCGATTATTAATGGTATTGTGTTTTGAATTTTGGTTTCTACATATTTATTGTTAGCGTATAAAAGTGTTATGAAATTTTGGGGTATGTTGGTCTTGTATTCTACACCCTTGCTGAATTGACTTAGTAGCTCTTGAATATTTTTAGTGATGCTTTGGAATTTTCTATACAGATGATCATGTCATCTGCAAGTACGGGAAGTTTTATTTCTTCATTTCCAATCTGTATATCTTTTATGTCTTTTTCTTGCCTTATTACAGTTGCTAGGACTTCCAGTTCTATGCTGAGTAAAAGTTCTGAAATCTGGAAGACTTGCCTTGTTCCTGACCTTAGGGGGAAAGCATTTATTCTTTTACCATTAAGGAGTAATAAATTATTTCAGGTATACTAATAATGATGCAGTTATGCTTCAGAAAGGATTGATAATACCATTTTATACTCTATAATTCTATATTTCCATAATAGAAAGTTTAAAAAGTTAGAGTATAGGGAGTGTTATTGACTAAAAGAGACAGACGGTATGAGAACCTTGTTTGCACTGATTCAAATCAAATAATTTTAGTATGGATTCATAAGGAATCATTGTTAATTTGGTTGTGATCATGACATGTTAGACGTGTTTTCCAAAAAGTCCTTATCAGTTAGAGCTGCATACTGAATCTAGATTTTCAGACTCTCAGTCAAGTGCTCTTTCCCCATCTACTGCCTCTCAGCCCACACCAGCCAAACAGAATATCTTTAAGTCTGGCTGAAGCTTAAAGAGGTGGGGGTAGGGATAGGTCTTTGGCCATAACAACTCACAGGAAACTGCCTGTGCCCTCCAGCATATCAACTGGCTTTGCAAGCACCCGGCCCAGATGTGTCAGGCCTATGGACACAGACCGTCTTTATGAGGCTTGCTCAATGGCTGTCTGTGAGCCCAGAGTTGCCCAGCCACCTCCTGGCCAGGGGCATCCTGGGTGGCTGCCAAACCAATGACAGAGTTCACACTCTCAGGCCTTTGCTCCTCCTTCATGTTGACTGGAAAGTCTCCATCTTCCACAGCGTAAGTGGGGACACTGCAAGCACAGTTGCTGGCTGGCAGGGCTCAGGCCACTCTTCATTGTATGCAAGCCATGAGCATTGAGCACTTATTCAGCAAACATTTACTAAGAAGTGACTAGGTGCCCAGAAGCTCACCAGGTCAGGGGGCGGGGCTGAAGAAAGCATAAGGATCCATAAGCACAAGTTGGTACAGACCCCAGCCAGATGTTAGGGGAGTGGGGAAGAGCTGGTAGGAGAGAGCCTAGAAGGAAGGACAGGAATCAGGCTTGTGCAGAGCATAGAGGGTGCAGGGAAAGCAATCTGGGGCTAGGGAGCAACCTGGGTAACTTGTGGAAGATGGAGCAGTTCCTTTTGTCCAGAGTGGAGAGTAGGTGTGTGAGAAGGGGAGTATCAGCAGATGGAGGGAAGCAGGTTGAAGTCTTGATAGGGAGGACCTGCAAGGCCAGTGAAGGGCTCTTGAGGGAAAAGTGGTATTTCTGAGCAAAAGTAGGGTGGCAGAAGCAAAATGACCACAGTAATGAAAGTAGGATTATTTTTTACTCCCAACCATCCCTCATGAAAACATTCCAATAACATCTGTTATCACTGTGCATTTTCCGACATGCAATTTGAAACCCTGCCGTGATTAATGGGGCCCAACCAAGTCACGGGGTGCATATTCTGAGGGAACTTGTGAAAGCAGATGTTTTATGCCAGGTTGTGTCCATGTCTCCGTACCACAGAGCTCCTCACTCATCCACACAGGAGCCATGCTACAGGAATAGAGTTTACCTACTGGAGAAGCCACCCTTGGCAGTGCCTGTAGTCCAGGTCTCTGTTGGATGTGCCTCAGGGCAGAGCCTAGGCTATGGCCTGGGAAACAGGCCATGAAACCAAATGTTGCACACTCACTACACCTAAGGTGCTTTTTGTCTGGTGGAGAGAAGAAGGCCAGGCATAGAACTGCTTTCATATCAGGACAAATGAAACAAGTGCGAAGTCATAATAAATCAGGCCACCATTAGGTAGCTTATTTCCTTGAACATTTATTATAGGCCAGGCCCTGAGCCAAGCACTTTCACATACATCGTCTTATTGGATCCTCCCTGAAACCCTGTGGAATAGGCCATATTATTAGCCCCATTTTAAAGAGCAGGAAACCAAGGCTCAGATAAATGAAATAACTTGGTAGCCCAAGTTCACACCTGGCTACTAAGAAGACAAGACAGGCTTCAAATCCAGGACTGGTTAACCTCAAAGCCCACATTCTTTCCACTCGAACACATCTTGGAGCCTCCTTTTTTTCTTTTCAACTTCAAATTTTGAAATATAGATTCACAGGAAGTTACAAAGATACTACAGCATGGTATTGTGTACCTTTAACCCAGTTTTCCTCAGTTGTTACATGAAATGTAACTATAGTACAATATCAAAACTAGGAATTTGATATTGGTACAATGTGTGTATAGTTCTATGCCATTTGATCACATGTGTACACTCCTGTAACCATCACCACAATCAAGATAAAGAACTCTTCCATCACCACAAAGATCTTCCCCGTGTTACACCTTTAAACACACACAGACACACACACCCTCAATCCCACCATCTCTAACCTCTGGCAACTAGTAATCTGTTCTCCATCTCTATAATTTTTCATTTTGAGACTGTTATATAGATTGTTTTTTACCTCATTCATCATAATGCCCTTGAGATCCATTCAAGTTGTTGCATGTATCATTACGTCATTGCTGGTTATTGCTGAATAGCACTCCATGGTTTGGATGTACCATAGTTTGTTTAACCATTCACACACTGATGGATAGCTGAGGTCTTTTCAGTTTTTGACTACTATAAATAAATCTGCTATGAATATTTGTGTATAGTTTTGTGAAAATAAGTTTTCATTTTTTCTGGGATAAATGGCCAGGAGAGAAATTGCTGGGTTGTACAGTAGTTGCATGCTTAATTTTTTAAGAAATTGATTATTTTCAAGAGGGACTGTACCATTTACGTTCCCACCAACAATGTATAATCCAGTTTTTATGTATCATCTTCAGCATTTGTTGTTGTCAATATTTTTTATTTTAGCCATTCGGATAGGTGTGCAATGATATCTCATTGTGGTTTTTATTTGCATTTCCTTGATGGCTAACGAGGTTGTGCTTATTTGCCATCTGTGGATTATCTTCCACAAAATGTTTCTTCATGTGTTCTGCCTGTTTTCTGACAGGAGTTATTATTATTATACTGTTGATTTCTGAGAGCTCTTTATATATCCTAGATACAAGTCTATTGTTGAATATATGGTTTGTAAATATTTTCTCCCAGTCTGTAGCTTGTCTTTTCACCCTCTTAACAGTGCCTTTCAGGAGCAAAGTAGTTTTGGTGTGACCCAATTAATCTATTTTTTAATAGGTTATGATTTTGTTGTCAAGTCTAAGAATTCTTCACCCAGCCATAGGTTACAAAGATTTTTGCTTATGTTTTCTTCTGAAAACTTTATACTTTGACATTTTATATTTAAGTCTGTGATCCATTTTGAGTTTAAAAAGTGTGACGGTTAGGTCAAAGCTTTTTTTTTTTTTTTTGACTGCGGGTGTCCACTTGCTCCAGTACCATTTGTTAAAAAGACTATGCTTCCTCCATTAAATTGCTTTTGCAACTTTGTCAAAAATCTGTTGGGCATATTTGTGTGGGTCTATTCATGAATTCTCTGTTCTGTCTCACTGATCTATATCAGTGTCTGTCCCTCTGCCCTAAACACACTATACTGCTTACTGTGGTTATGCAATAGGCCTTAATACCAAACAGAGAAATTCTTCCTAGTTTATTTTTATTTTTCAAAGTTGTTTTAACTATTTGAATTCCTTTGCTTTCTCATATAAATTTAAGGATAATATTGTCTATATTTACAAACAAATCTTGCTGGAATTTTGATAGGAATGGCATTAAAACTGTATTTCAATATGGGGAGAATTGACATCTTTACTATGTTGCATCTTTTAATCCCTGAATATGGTATGTCTCTCCATTTATTTAGATCTTCTTTAATTTCTTTCATTAGCATTGTGTAGTTTTCAGCATAAACATACTGTGCTTGTGTTGTTAGATTTACAGCTAAATATTTCCTTCTCTCTTTTAGAGTTATTTTAAATGGTATTGTGCTTTTAACTATAGTTTCTACATGCTTGTTGCTAGTATACTGAAGTAAGATTGGCTTTCGTGTGTTGATCTTGTGTTCTGCAACTTTGATGAACTCTCTCATTACTTGTTTTATACATACCTCAAAATTTTTAACATAGATTATCATGTCATCTACAAGTAGGAACAGTTTTAGTTCTTCCTTTCTAATCTATTCCAGTTATCTCCTTTTCTTTTCTTATTGAGCTGGCTAGGACTTTCAGTGACATGTTGAGTAAGAGTGGTACTAGCAGACATCCTTATTTTGTTTCAGGCTTTAGAGGGAAAATGTTCAGTCTTTTACCATTAAGTATGACATTAGTTATAGGTATTATGTAGATGCTTTTCCCCTCTGATTAGTCTGCTTGGACTGCCATTACAGAATATCACAGACTGGGTGGCTTAAATGAGAGCTGTGGGGTGATAAAGAGATCTCTGGTATCTTGTCCTCTTCTTATAAAGACATCAGTCCTGTTGGGTTATGAACCCATTCTTACGGCCTCATTTAACCATAATTACCTTGTTAATGGCCCTGTCTCCAGATACAGCCAAATTTGGGGTTAGGACTTTAACATATGAATTTGGGCAGGGAGACACACAATTCAGTCTGTAACACCCTCTATTCCTAAGTTACTGAGAGGTTTTTAAAATTGCAAATGGCTGTTGGATTTTGCCACATGCTTTTTTGGTTTAATCCATGTGATTTTTCTTCTTTAGCCTGCTGATATGGTGGAGTACATTGATTGAAAATATTGAACCAGACTTGCACACCTGGAATAAACCCCACCTTGTCATGCTGTATAAATCTCTTCATATACTGCTAATATATTTTTAAAGAATGTTTGTGTCTATATTCATGAGTTACATTGGTGTGTGCTTTACTTTTCTGTACTGTCTTTTCCCAGCTTTTGTATTGGATGAGACTGGCCTCATAAAATAGATTTGAAAGCATTTTATCTTCTATTTTCTGGAAGACGCTGTGTAAAATTGGTCTTAATTCTTCTTTAAACTTTTTCTTTTTTTTTGAGACAGAGTCTCACTCTGTCACCCAGGCTGGAATGCAGTCGTGTGATCTCAGCTCACTGTAACCTCCACCTCCCAGATTCAAATGATTCTCCTGCCTCAGCCTCCCAAGTGGCTGAGATTACAGGCATGCACCACCATGCCCAGCCAATTTTTTTTTTTTTTTTTTTTTTTTTTTTTTTTTTTTTTTTTTTTAGTAGAGATGGGGTTTTGCCATGTTGGCCAGGCTGGTCTCGAACTCCTGACCTCAAGTGATCCACCCCCATAGAACTCCCAAAGTGCTGGGATTACAGGCATGAGCCATCACCACCCGGCCTTCTTTAAACTTTTCATAGATGTTCTAACCAAACCATCTGAGACTGGAGATTTCTTTCTCATAGTTATACTTTTAAACTATGATTGCATTTTTAATGGTCATATGGCTATTTAAATTATTGTTTTCATATTGAGTAAGTTTTGGTAGTTTGTACTTTTTGAAGACTTGGTGCATTTTATCTAAGTTGTCAAATGTATGTGTGTAGAGTTGTTCATAGTATTCCCTTGTTATTCTTTTGGTGACTGCAGGGTCTGTAGTAATAGCCCCTGTTTCACTCCGATATTGGTAAATGTCTTCTCTTTTTATTGTCAGTATCATTAGATGTTTGTCAATTTTATTGATCTTTTCCGAAAACCAGCTTTTTGTTTCAAAGATTTTTGTCTTGTTTTCTGTTTTCAGTTTCATTGACTTCTGTTATTATTTCTTCCTTCTGCTTGTGTTGGGATACTTGTTCTTTTTTAGGTTCTTAAAGGAGGAGCCTAAGTTAACAATTTGAGACTTTTTATTTTCTGTAATGTATGTGTTAGTGTTATAAATTTCATTCTAGCACTGCTTTAGCTGTGTCTAAAAAATTTCAATTTTTTTTTACTTTTATTCCATTGTGGTCACATGATACATTCTGTATGATTTTAATTCTTTTAAATATGTTGAGGTTTGTTCTATGTTCCAGGACATGGTCTATCTTGGTGAATGTCCCGCAGGCACTTGAAGAAAATGCCTTTTCTGCTTGTTGGGTGAAGTGTTCTACAAATGTCAATTAAATCCTGTTGGTTGATAGTGTTGTTGAGTTCTTCTACATCCTTGCTTTTTGTCTTGTTGTTATATCAAGGGTTGAGAGAGTGGTGTTAAAGTCTTCAACTGTAATTGTGGATTTGTCTGTTTCTCCTTTTAGCTCTATCCATTTTGCTTCACACGTATTGCAGTGTTGTTGTTTGGTTTGTGCACATTTATGATTGCAGTGTCTTTTTGGTAGATTAACTCTTTTTTTTTTTTTTTAGATGGAGACTCGCTCTGTCACCCAGGCTAGAGTACAGTGGTGCAATCTCAGCTCACTGCAACCTCTGCCTCCGGGGTTCATGCAATTCTCCTGCCTCAGCCTCCTGAGTAGCTGGGATTACAGGCACACGCCACCATACCTGGCTAATTTTTTTTTATTTTTAGCAGAGACGGGGTTTCATCATGCTGGCCAGGCTGGTCTCAAACCCCTGACCTCAGGTGATCCACCTGCCTCAGCCTTCCAAAGTGCTGGGATTGCAGGCGTGAGCCACCACGCCTGGCCTAGATTGATTCTTTTATTGTTATATAATGTTCATCTCTGTCTGTAGCAATTTTCTTTGCCCTTAAGTCTACTTTATCTGATATTAACATAGACACTCCTGCTCTTCTTTGATAAATGCTTGCAGGATATTTTTCTAATCCATTTATTTTCAACCTGCTCATATTGTTATATTAAAATGAGTTTCCTGTAGACAATAGTAGTTGGGTCATGCTTTTCAAACCACTTTGCCTGTCATTTTAAAATTCCATTTGGAAATATCTATAGTGTTTTTGAGAATATCCATTTGAATAGTTTTTTAGTAGTTGTTGTAGGTGTTACATTATGCATACATAACTTTATCAGAGTCTACTGGTGTTACACTTAAGTAGTTTAAATAAAATGTAGAAATCTCACCTTCATTTATGTCCTTTTGTCCCACCCCTTACTTTATAGTATAATTGTAAAAAGTATTTTCTCTACATACATTTGGAATTCATCAGACTATATCATAATTTTTGCTTTGATCATCTAACATAATTAGAAAACTTAGGAGAAAA
This sequence comes from Symphalangus syndactylus, assembly GCF_028878055.3. Lineage (NCBI taxonomy): Eukaryota > Metazoa > Chordata > Mammalia > Primates > Hylobatidae > Symphalangus > Symphalangus syndactylus. The sequence goes on along the minus strand of NC_072447.2, from coordinate 152,848,302 downwards.
ATGGTCTACTATTTTTATATGTGTTATTACTCTTTCTGCTGTTCTTTATTTCTGATGCTCTAAGGTTTTTAATTTTGTCATTTATTTTTTATTTAGAGAACTTCCTTTAGCCATTTTTTAAGAGTAGATGTGCTGGTGACATACTTTTAGTTTTTTTTTTTTTCATCTGAGAATGTGTTCATTTCACATTTATTCCTGAAGGATATTTTTCTCTGAGAATGGGATTCTAGGCTGACAGTTATTTTATTTCAGCACTAGAGAAATGTTGCCCCACTACCTTCTGGCATCCATGATTTCTGAAGAGAAATACAATGTCATTCAAATTAGTTTACATTGCTATGGACTGAATATTTGTGTCACCTAAATACATATTTTGAAGCTTAATCCCCAATGTGGTGGTATTTGGAGGTAAAGGCTTTGGGAGGTATTTAGGTCATGAGGGTGGGACCATCATGAATGAGATTAGTAACCCTTATAAGAAGAGATGTCAGAGCACTTGCTGTCTCTCTCCTCCATGCGAAGATACAGCAAGGTGATGGCCATTTACAAACCAAGAAGAGGACCCTCATGAGAACCCCACTATGCTGGCATCCCACCCTCAGACTTCTAGCTTTAATAACTGTAAGAAATAAATTTCTGTTGCTTAAGCCACCTAGTTTAGGATACTCTCATAGCAGCCTGAACTGACTGATACATACTTGTATAGATAATGAGTCATTTCTTTTTAGTTGTTTTTAAGACTTTTTTCTTTGTTTTTACTTTTGTGAAATTTGACTATGATGTGTCTCAGAATGGATTTTATTCAGTTCATCCTGCTTGGATTTTGCCTAACTCTTTGAATCTGTAGGTTTATGTCTTACACCAAACTTGGGAGTTTTTCATCCATATTTTTTTCCAATAATTTTCTGTCTCTCCTCTCCTCTCCTTCAGATTTTGATGATATAAAATATCCTGAAGTTCACTGGTTCTTTCCACTGTCCTCTCCATTCTTCTGTTGCGCCTATCTACTGAGTTTTTTATTTCAGTTATTCTATTTTGCAGTTCTAAGAATTTAATTTGGTTATTTGTTGGTCTTTTATTTCTTTATTGGGACTTTCTATTTTTTTCACTTGTTTCAAGAGCATTCATAATTGCTCACTGAAGCATTTTTTACAATAGCTGCTATAAAATCCTTGTCAGATAATTCTAACACCTCTGTCATCTAGGTGTTGACAATTATTGTCTTTTCTCATTCAAGTCATGATTTTCCTGGTTCTAAGCATGACAAGTGGTTTTTGAACATATCCTGGACATTTGGGGTATCATGTTGAGATTCTGCACCCTATTTAATCTGCGTTTTTGCAGGCAGTTCGCCCTGTTGAGGTGTAGTATGCAGGTTCAGGTAGTGGTAGATGTTCTGCTCCCCACTAATACCCTGCTATTACCGCCCCTGCAAAGGCAGATTGCTAAATTGCACCACCTTGCATTGGCTTGTTGCCAACAGGTGGGGGTGGCTAGGCTCTGCTGACACTATCTTATCAGGATCAGTGGAGTGGCAACTAGCACAACCTCTCACTATCTTGTTCCACCTGCTTGCTATCACGATGGGGACAAAAATTCAGCTCCCCACCTGATCTTGCTGACATTGTAGGATGGGGGGAAGGAAGTTTTTCCTTTGTTGTTTAGTTAGAGAAGGGTGGGTTATATAAAAAAAGTTTCTGTTTTGCTAGGTCATTTTTTTCCTAATCCTTTGGATAGAGAAAGAAATTTTTTTTTGTATTGTGTTTGTTTTCTTGCTTGGCTTATACAAATTTGTGCCTGTTGACTATTCCATTTTGAAAGTATCTGTAGTGCCATGTATGGGATATATGAAAGGGAATAAGAAAACTCTCTGCCATGTCATTCCTCAAGTATCAAGTTCTCTAGACAGTCTTCCTTCTTCTCTCTACCTTTTGGAGTCTTCCTATGTTTGTTTGTTGTGTTATATCCAGGCTTACTAGTTGTCACAGAGCGGACCTGGAAGGAATGGGGCTATTCTGTCTATCATGGCTAGGCCTGCAAGTCCCTACATTTTATTAAAGTCATAGTAGCAATAATAAGAATAATCAACCCATATTGAATGCTTGCCATAGGCCAAGTACTATGTCTTCTAAAAGCTTTCTGTATGTCATTTTTTCATCCATATAACAATTCTGTGAAGCAGGTACTGATATTCCCATTTGAAATATGAGAAAACTGAGTCTTAGAATTGAAATGACTTGCCTAAGGTCACACAACTAGTAGGAGATTAACAGCTATCTGATCTCCGAGCCCTGTAATTACCCCCAATGATGAAGGATTCTTTGATCTAAGAATAAGCAAACTGCAATGGGAATAGAGAGGAAAGTGAGATGAATAATTCCGAGGAAATGAGGAACAGTCAGCAAAGGGAATGGGCACAAATATTTCTTGAGCATCTATGCCAGACTAAACCCTGCGCTAATCAGTTTATACGTCATGCCATCAGGGAAGGCTTCCCAGAGGAGAGGCATTGCATTGGGCCTTAAAACATAAGTGGAAATCCCATAAGCAGAGAAAGAAGTGAAAGAAATTATAGGTAGATGAAACAGCATGAGCCAAGGTCAGAAAGTCTGGAAAGAACACAGGAAATTCAGGGAATGGTGACCACCCTGGGGAGGCTTGAAACATGGAGAGATGTGGTTAGAGAGGAAGGCAGGACCAAATCATGGAGGGTCCTGCTTGCCAGGCACAGGAGCTTGGACTGAGTGCATCTGGATAATGGAAAGCAAGGACAATGCACATTGATCAGATAGAAGGTCAAGATGGTTTGTGGGCAGCTACATGCCTCTCTTCTTGCTTATAACTTCTGGGAAGTGCAATTTTGTTTAAGTTGAAGAATTTAGTCCTTAAATACATAACATTAAAGCTATGACTATATCTGATAATTTCAGATTAACAAAAAAGAAAGCCCAATCCTTGGGGAAGGTGCAATTCCTGGAGACAGGAGTGGGGAAAAGTGCTGCAAAGCCAACTATGGGGAAGGCTGGACCTCCGGGTTACTCAACTCAGAGCCCCACCCAAGAATGACTCCAGCTCAGCACCAGCTCAATCCATCACACACTATCATACCAAGGGAAAGGGAGAAGGGAATTCCAAAGAACTCAAAGCCCCTGCCCAAGACAAAAACTTCTCATCAATTCAGAAAGTGAGTGAGCTGCTCTCACCTCTGCCTAGAATCTTCTGCCCCTCTGGCCATGGGACATATCTTCTCTTGCCGCCCAACTTAGTGAGTGTAGCAGGGGCTCAAAGTAGATTCCTTGGGTGATTTATTGGCTGTTACCTCTCAAACTGGCAGCATGCATTCCCATATGCAGCATATTTCTACATAATTGAAATCCTTCCCACAAGTCTGTCAGGCAGGGTTTCCAGCCCCACTCTACACATCAGGAAGTCAAAGCTGCTCAGTAGGAAGGGGCTAGAATGGATGTAGCTGAGCCTCTGACTCCTGGATTATGTGCCCACACAACAGAACTTCCAGTCTATTTCCTACTGGCTCTCCACTGGGCCCCTCACCTCACCTGCCCATGATGTCCCAGCCTCTGCTTTTGTTCCCTCCAAACATCCTTTTAAGAGCCCTTTTGGGCTAATCAGAAGAGGTAACTGGTTTCCATTGGTGCTTACCTGACCAACTTATAGCCTCTGGATCTCTCCTCATTCTCTGGGTCTCCTCATCTTCACTGCCACCGGAGTTGTTTGGTGCCATGTTCACTGGTCTCTTGGGTGATTCTTGCATTTGGTCCATGATAGGACCTCATCTAAAGTGCCTTATTATTGTTCAGCATTAGGGTGTTCCTTAATGCTGAGTCTTCAGAAGGCCAGCCCAGTCTGCAGACAGACCCTGGCAGCCACCCTGCAGTCACAAGTATCTAGCTGTGGTATAGTGGAACAAATCTGTGTTTTGGTATCAGATGGACCTGGGTTTGAATTAAAGCCTGGCACCTTACTTGCTCTGGGACCTTAGTCAATCACTGTACCCTTATCCCTCTGAGTATGATTCTCAAATAGAACCACAAATTGCAAGGCATCATGGAACTAGGTCCCTACTGCTCTGAGCCCCACACTTCTTTGGAGCCATTCGGTAGAGAGAGCAGCTGATGGAAGAAGAAACTATGGCCAAGGAGGTTTTGTTCTACATGCACATTCAGAAATCACTTGTGAGGAAGGACATGTGCCTAGCTGGTGGAACACTCCAGCCTGTGCTTTGGGCACTAGGAAGTGAGTTTGATCAAAGGCTTAGCACCATGCATTGTGCCCATCCATTCCTGGTTTCAAGTACCATGAATGGTGCAATGTCCAGATCACCCTCAGATCTCCAGGGTAAAGGCACCGAGATCCTGTGCCACCCCTGGAGGGCTGGGTAAGAGTAGGCAGGGATAAGTAGGTAGAGAGGAGCTGTTGCCAGGGACATCTTTCTGGGAAGGAGAGCAAACTGAAAACAGTGGTGGGGGTTGGAAGGGCTGCAGCACCTCAGAAATGAGGCCTACTGGGGCTCCAGACATGGAAGGCAAGGTGAGTCCTGTCGCAGGTCCTCACCATCCCCCCATGTAGAATCTCACCAGACCCTTCCTTATGAAGGCAGCCATCTTTTCCCAAAGTCGAACAGGAAGAAAATCCATCATTCTAAGAGAGAAGCAGAAAATTCCTGAAAGAGCAGAAATGAAATATGGAAGGGAAGAGATTTTAGCAGATCTGATATGGGCTTTTTAATCTGCTAGCTGGTATCTCTAAACTAATTTCCAAACAAAGAGAAAAAAGGGCCAGCTGGGCCTCCAGGGACACTCATATTTTCTAGCTGGAAAGTGCATAAGGTTGGGTGAGAGTAAACAGACCCATGCTTGCAGCATCCTACTCTGAGTGAGGCACATGAGGCACAGGCTGGTGGGGAAGAGCAGCATAGGGGCCAGGAGACAAAGAGGGAGGCCGTTGTTAGCAATGGGAGCACCTTGCTCCTTGTCTTGAAGAGCTGTTTATTTTCTAAATGCTAGCATTCCATCTTTTATGGGTCACACACACACACACACACAGGCATATTCAACAAGGAGGGGTCTGACTTCCAGTGGCAGGACAGAATGGGCCAGAGACCTGGATGAGGTGGCTGAAGACTGGAAGTGAACCATGGCTCCCTTGTCTCCCTCGTCTGCCCTGATTAGGTGTATGACTTCGTAGGACCCTTGCCCTCAGTTTTGAATTCTGCCCAGCCAATCCCCCAGGGATTTAGTAAGGAGCATGATACAGTGACACATTTGGAAAACTGAAAGCCCTGTGCCCATGGGATACAGGAATCTGACAAGAGCAACCAGCAAAGTATGGCTCAATTCCACATAAGGAAGGTGCTGCCCTCTCTCTTCCTACCAGTGCAACCCACAGACTAGCTGTGTTACCTGTAGGATCGCCAAGGATCCACTCCAATACTTCTTTGCCTGAAAGTCTTGCTCCTCTGGCTTGTGCCACACATTGCAGTCAAAGTGTGCCCCACGCATGGTGCTAACCATGTCACTTCTCTCTCCAAACCCTTCCATGGGTTCCCATTGTCCTCAAGATAAATTCCAAGTCCCTCAGAATGGCCAAGAAGGACCTAACACATCTTGGCCCTCATGGCCTGGCACAACCTGCTCGTCAGGCCCCTGTAGTCATCTGGCTCCCATTCTTTCTTCGGGATTCTTCTCGTATTTCCCATCACACTGTTGGGATTACCTGTTTCCCTGGCTGTCTCCTCCATTAGACTGAAGTCCCACGGCAGTGACTGGTTTCATTTATATCTGAATCCCGCTTTGCCTGGCACAGAGATGGAGTGGGCACTCAGAACAGCTTTGTGGAATGGACCTCAGTGACATGTTTCTGTGTGGACAGATTGACAGACACAGGAAAATAACCCATTACAGGCCTATATCACCAAGGGCCTGCTGTTTACATTGTGTCTCCAACCCAATGGGCTCAGGACCTCACTGAGACACATGAAATGCTGACTCTTGAAGCCTGGACTCCCTGGGTTTTGTTAGTGTCTTGTGTAAGAAGCCTGAAAGATGGAGCCAACTCCAAAGTTATCGTTGACTGAAGCCTTAGGGACATTCAGTTACTGTTCATCCTCGGCTGGAAGCCTCTGCCAAGCCCTCATTCACCAGTGTGTTGGGTGGAGTGCTGTTGACACTTCAGCCTTTCCTTCCTTCTCTGACTTTGGTCAGCATCAAGTGGTGAAAAGCGGGTCCTTCTTCCTCTGTGACACCATGGGACAGCTCCTTGGGAAGAGTGTCTCTCTCCCCTTGAACACAAGCCCTTTGGGGCCTGATCCTATGCCTCCTATCATCGTAGCCTGTAGGACCTAGCCAGGTGCTGACCCTTCAGCGAGCACTTCATTCAACTGCAAACTGGCTCCAGTCATTGAAAAAAATTGCTGCTAATTACCAACCCAAAGTGAAGGGGAAACATTGGTCAAGGAGAAATGACTCCATCTGGGGGCACTATACAAAGACAGCCACATACCAACACATTTGACCCCGAGCCAAAAAGGCTGTGAGCCTGCCAGCTCACCCCCTGGCAGAGCTGCACCTATGAAGCTCGATTTGAATACTGAACCCTAAACTTGATTAAAAATTGGTCGTAGAAGCTGTCATATGAATGTCTTCTGAATTTGCTTTCAAATTTGTAATGAGTGTTCCACTGAGTATCTTAACTCTAACACCACAAGTGCTCACTCATGTGGAAGCTAAAAAAAAGTTGATCTCATAGAAGTAAAAAGTAGAACAGAGAATAGTGAAGGCTGGGAAGGGTAGAAGGAAGTGGGGGATAGGAAGAGATTTGTTAAAGGATACAAAATTACAGCTAGATAGGAGGAATAAGTTCTAGTGTTCTATACCACTGTAGTTAACAAGAATATATTATACAGTTTCAAATAGCTAGGAGAAGAATATTGAATGTTCCCAACACAAAGAAATGATGTTTGAGATGATGAATATGCTAATTACCTTGATCTGATCACTCTACATTATATGTATCAAAACATCACTATGTACTTCATGAATAGGTACAATTATTATGTCAATTAAACAACTAAAAAATTTAAAAATTTAAAAATAATGAAAATATAAAAATAAATAAAATGGAAAAATCCCCAGTTAAAAAAAATTTTCTTTCTGAATTTGGGGCCAATGGAAGAAAAAACAGGCCTCTTTGAAGATAAAAATGTTTCCATTTTTTCTGATGATGAAAACTCTGGAGTCCTACATGATTTATTCTTTTTATCCTCTGGCTGCCAGTAAACTACTGGATAAATGTTATTTTTAGTCCCCAAATCATGTTAACCCTTGGAATTATCAAGATTTTTCTTCTCTAATTCTTTATTTTTGTCTTAGTATTCCTATTTTATTAACATAGGACAATGCCCACTCTACCACAAAGTCTATATAGAGTGATGGTAGAAATATACAAACAATATTTTCAGTAAAGTTTTCTAGAACAATACTCATAACCCAGCTGTGTAGTTGGATCAAAGAACACTCTCTGTGGGATACCAAATAGTATGGGAGCTCAGAGAGGGATTGTAGGGAGCCCCCGTAGAAGAGATGGCCAGCTGACTGAGCCATGGTGCAGGCCTGAAGCATTGGTCAAGGGGCCAATCTTCTCCCTCTTTCTTTCCTCAATCCAAAAAAAAAAAAAAAAGGAGAGAACATATCCAAGGTCATGGCCCAAGGTAACGTCAGAATTGGAAGGAATCTCTCCTTAGTTACCACTGTGTCTTACCATAGCCCTTCTGCTCTCCAGTTTTACAAATGGGGAAATTGAGGCTCAGAAAAAGCAAGTAGCCTTTGATACCTCTCCTTGCCCACAGAATTCTTGAAGCCACCATGAATGCCTGACTTCTTGACATAACCCCATTATTAAGGTGGGAGGTGGGACTTGACTCCAGAGGTGGGGCTTGGAGACTGGACCAGATTGAGGACTAGCTAAAACAGGGCCAACCAGTGCAGAAGCAGCTTTCAATCAGACATGCTCACCAGTGTGCCATGTCAATTTATTGTTGCCACAGCAACACCCAGGAGTTACTGCCCCTTTCCATGGCAATGACTCAATGACCCAAAAGTTACTACTTCCTCCGTAGAAATTTCTGCATAAACTCCCTCTTAATCTGCATGCAACTAAAATTGGGTATAAATATTACTGCAAAAATGCCCTGAGCTGCTACTCTCTGCCTAAGGAGTAGCCCTGCTCTGAGGGAGCAGTCATTGAAGCTGTAACGCTGCCTCTTCAATAAAGCTGTTTTCTTCTATCTCTGGCTTGACCTTGAATTCTTTCCTTGGCAAAGCCAAGGGCCCTCGCAGGCCACCCTTTGCCTGCCCTGCATCATTACGGCACTGATGTGTATACTGTAAGGGAGGAAGGAGAAAATACATTCTATTCTGTAGCAAATTGTGTACTGGCCTTTACCCTGTAAATGAAGACGTGGTTTAAGCTACAAAATAGCCAAATAGGTGGTCTAGTGAGGTTGTTTATAGCAGCCAGATACAACTGGGGATTCTGGGAAAGAATCAACAACAGATTTAAGGCCTTCAGTTTAAACCACTTGGTAGTCACCACCTGAGTCAGTCCTCCAGTGTAGCTTGGTGCTGAGTAGAAGGCATTGCAGATTGCCCTTCCATCTGCACCTGAGTCCACAGCATCCCATACTTATCTAATCAGCTAGCTGCCTGTGCACTCCTAACAAAGTCACCCTATGCAGTGCAGTCAGCTGTGCCAATACCCATCTATACCAGTGCTGGGTGACAAGGCCTCACGAGTGTAGTCTAAACACTTCCTGGGGTTCTAGGCTGGAGCTGTGGCAAGTGGAATGAATCCTCTGCAATGTCCTTGTCCTAATACTTGCTGAAGAGTATTTATGTCCCATGGAAGGGCCCAAGCAGAGGGAAAGATACCACCAAAACTGGGAATGGACTCTGCCACTGGAAAATGGAGACTCTGTAATTACTCCATTATAATTCAAGAAATAAAATATATTTCCGGTGATTAACTGGGTCTATTTATAGACCATGAGGCCTGAACTATGATATTTATAGAATGTCATCGCATTTAGCAGTAATAGCACAATTACATGTTTATGAAGTAATGGTTTTGCAATTTTTCCTAGAATTCTCTGACATTTGGATCTGGAAATTTTACATTTTAACAAGCAAGAACAGCAGCTATTTATTTAAGGGTGAACAGCAGAAACTGTCTTCTCTGTAACTCTTTTCACTCCAAAAGCCTGTGAACCCCCTAATTGACTTTGCTTTTACATAAGAAATAAGATGATGTACAGCAAATAATACACCTATTTTTGTAGAGCTCTGGTTTCTTTCTTAAATGGTGCCTTTCATTGCTCGGAATTCTCATATCCTGAATCTTCCTTCTTGGGATTTAGTGTGATATGTTTTTCCTTTTTCCATAATGATTTAAGTCAGGCTAAAAGGCTAAGACAGATGTGTTTAATATCCAAAATAATATAGTGGAAATGAAATGAGATACCATGCCAATGAGTCCCCCTTTGCCCTAACTCATAATTTAAAACTTGGTGTTTTCAGTGGGAAAAGTGGAAATTCTCTTTGGGTTATTGGCAACAGCAGTAAATTAGCATGGCCAGTTGGGTGTCTCTGGAACAAGTGCTAGAAACACTCTGTAAGACTCAAGCCAGAGTGCTGACCCTCAAATCCCTTTATCATCTAATTCCTCTGGTAGCCACTTTCCCATGCAGCTACCAAACCATAACTCACAGGCCCAGGCAGTGGACACAGCCTTTGGCAATGGAAGATGGGTCTGCAGTGACTTGGGACTGCTGGTATATTGGTAGCATTTGCCAATTTCCATGGTGTAAATAGTCACATCATGACTGATTTCAAACTACCAACATTCTGTCAACTGTCTCCAGAATTTCTGAAAATTTAATGAACATCTTTGAGAACCAGTATGGACCAGCTCCAGCATACCACTGCCTAGGGCCAAATGATGAAATGGAACCTCTACCAAACTAGGAGGCAGGAGTTCTGGGTCCAGGAACGGTTTTACTGGAACCGAATTCATTGGGTAATCCCTCACATTTCCTACTCTGAGCCTGAGTTTCTCCAGCTGTCAAAAGGTGAATATAGTATTTGCTCTGCCTGCCTCAGAGGCATTGGGATGTCAAGAGCCAATAGCATGGCCAGGCGTGGTGGCTCAAGACTGTAATTCCAGCACTTTGGGAGGCTGAGGAGGGTGGATCACTTGAGGTCAGGAGTTCGAAATCAGCCCAGCCAACATGGTGAAACCTAGTCTCTACTAATAATACAAAAATTAGCCAGGTGTGGTGATGTAGGCCTGTAATCCCAGCTCCTCAGGAGGCTGAGGCAGGAGAATCTCTTTAACCCGGGAGGTGGAGGTTGTAGTGGGCTGAGATTACGCCACTACACTCTAGCATGGGCAACAGAGTGAAATTCCAACTAAAAAAAAAAAGCCATTGGCAGCCAGATGTGGTGGCACATGCTTGTAATTCCAGCTACTCGGGTGGCTGAGGTGGGAGGACCACTTCTGTCCAAGAATTTGAGACCAGCTCAGGCAACATAGCAAGACCCCCATCTCAAAAAAAAAAAAAAAAAAAAAAAAAAAAAAAGAAAAGAAAGGAAGAAAGAGCCAATGGCCAGGGAAGTGCTTAGAAAACATGGGAGCACCTTCTTCCCTTCTCTCCAGCTCCTCACTGGGTGCCCTCAACACCTCTTGCTGTCATTTCTTAAGCTTGCCCACATTTGTAGGTGGCAAATTGCATCACTCTCTTGCCAGCCAAACTTTTGTGACACTTGCTGGTTGTTCCAATATTTAAAATATGAATATTCTGGGAAGCAACCACAAGCTGCCTCAACCATGGAGGCCTCAGAACACACTTGATGTTTGGAACAACTGTCTCTTATCATACTGGATCACACCTCTGGAGGGGTGCGGGACTCAAATGTTCAGTTTCCTTGGCCTTTCCCCACATCATCTAAAGCAGAACACTGTGGACCTCACAGCCGAATTTTTGGTAACTCACCCACTGTTCTAGTCTGTTGTTATGCTGCTAATAAAGACATACCCAAGACTGGGTAATTTATAAAGGAAAGAGGTTTAATTGACTCACAGTTCCACATGGCTAGGGAGGCCTCACAATCATGGTGGAAGGCAAATGAGGAGCAAAGTCATGTCCTACATGGTGGCAGGCAAGAGAGCTTGTGCAGGGGAACTCCTATTTATATAACCATCAGATCTTGTGAGACTTATTCCCTACCACAAGAACAGTACGAGGGAAACTGCTCACCCCTGTGATTCAATTATCTCCACCTGTCCCTGCCCTTGACATGTGGGGATTATTACAATTCAGGGTGAGATTTGGATGGGGTCAGAGCCAAACCATATCATTCCACCCCTGGCCCCTCCCAAATCTCATGTCTTCACATTTCAAAACCAATCATGCCTTCCCAACAGTTCCCCAAAGTCTTAACTCATTTTAGCATCAACTCAAAAGTCCACAGTCCAAAGTCTCATCTAAGACAATGCAGGTCCCTTCCGCCTATGAGCCTGTAAAATCAAAAGCAAGCTAGTTACTTCCTAGAAACAATGGAGATATAGGCATTGGGTAAATACAGGCATTCCATGGGAGAAATTGGCCAAAACAAAGGGGCTACTGGCCCCATGCAAGTTCAACTTCCAAGGAGGCAGTAAATAAATCTTAAAGCTCCAAAATTATCTCCTTTGACTCCATGTCTCGCATCCAGGTCACACTGATGAAGAGGTGGGTTCTCATGGTCTTGGGCAGCTCTGCCCCTGTGGCTTTGCAGGGTATAGCCCCCCTCCTAGCTGCTTTCACGGGCTGGCATTGTCTGCGGCTTTTCCAGGTGCATGGTGCAAGCTGTCGGTGGAGCTACCATTCTGGGGTCTAGAATATGGTGGCCCTCTTCTCACAGCTCCACTAGGCCATGCCCCAGTGAAGACTCTGTGTGGGGGCTCTGACCCCACATTTCCATTCCATACTGCCCTAGCAGAGGTTCTCCATGAGGGCTCTGCGCCTGCAGCAAACTTTTGCCTGGGCATCCAGGTATTTCTATACATCCCCTGAAATCTAAATGGAGGTTCCCAAACCTCAATTCTTGACTTCTGTGCACCTGCAGGCTGAACACCATGTGGAAGCTGCCAAGGCTTGGGGCTTGCACCTCCTGAAGCCACATCTGGAGCTGTACCTTGGTCCCTTTCAACCATGGTTAGAGTGGCTGGGATGCAGGGCACCAAGGCCAGAGGCTGCACACAGCAGGGGGTCCCTGGACCTGGCCCAGGAAATAATTTTTCCCTCCTAGGCCTTAGGGCCTGTGATGAGAGTGGCTGCCACTAAAGTCTCTGACATGCCCTGGAGACATTTTTCCCATTGTCTTGGCTCTTAGCATTTGGCTCCTCGTTACTTATGCAAATTTCTGCAGCTGGCTTGAATTTCTCCCCCAGAAAATGGGTTTTTCTTTTTTACTGCACGGTCAGGCTGCAAATTTTTCAAACTTTTATGCTCTGCTTCCTCTTGAACACTTTGCCCCTTAGAAATTTCTTCCACCAGATATCTTAAATAATCTCTCTCAAGTTAAAAGTTCCACAGACATCTAGGGCAGGGATAAAATGCTGCCAGTCTCTTTACATAGCAAGAGTGACCTGTACTCCAGTTCCCAGCGAGTTTCTCATCTCCATCAGAGACCACCTCAACCTGGACTTTATTGTCCATATCACTATCAGCATTTTGGTCAAAGCCATTCAACAGGTCTCTAGGAAATTCCAAACTTTCCCACATTTTCGTGTCCTATTTTGAGCCCTCTGAACTGTTCCAACCTCTGCTTTTTACCCAGTTCCAAAATCGCTTCCACATTTTTGGGTATCTTTACAGCAGCACATTTGGGTGGGGGCACAGCCCAACCATATCACTTGCCAATTCACTTGGCCTTTGCCCAGGAATGAATATATGCATCCCACCAATATCACCTCCTTATGAGGAGAACTGGGGTTTTTAAATGGTAGAACTTTCTGAGTCACTGGAGAGATTCTCTGGCCCATGGGCTGAATGCTGCCAACATCTGCTATGGGGCAGTCCTCTCTCTTTGTAGCACTTACTGGTCCCCACCTGAGGACTGATGATGGTGCTGACAGACTGCCCTCTACCTACCATCTACTTCCTCTCCTTGGCACTGGGAGTTGGCTACTGGACATGTCCTCCAGGAGATTCCACAGGCACCTCTCACTTAGCAAGGCTCCCTGAGACCTGTACCACATTCACTGCTCATCATCTCAGTTAATGGCCCCTTATCTGGCCTGTTACCCAAGTCATCCTTGACCTTTCCATCTCCCTCGTTTCTCACAGCCAAGCAGTCACTGAGTACTGTCCATTCTGCTTCTCCATGTCTGGTATCTGTCTCTTGCTTTCCAGGCCTCCTGCCTCTGCAGTAGTCCAGGCCATCCCCTCATTTCTGGCCTACAATAAACTCCTGACCGGTAGCCTGTCAGTGGTCTCTCTCCTTGCAATCCATTGTCCATGTTTCATGACATGATCATTCTATATTGAACATGCAATCGTGTTAGTCCCTGGCTTCACACTCTTCTGGGGCTTTCCACTGCTCTCATTCTCCCTGAGTACCTGCATCCAGTCCTATGGTTTCAATGAGCATTTCTCTACTCCTTGATGGCCCTCACACCCTTATCTCCAGCTCTAAGCATCTAGGTGTATATGACCAGTCATCCCCTAGACATCTTCTCTGGATGCTGCACAGATTCCTCAAACCAAGTTATCCCAAATTGAACTCATCATCTCCCTTCCCCTTCCTTAGGCCTGTCTCTTTCCCAGTGCTCCCTATCTTAGCATGAGATAACAACACACCAGCCACCCAGTGGGTCAAGCCAGAAAGCTGAAGGCCACTGTTGACTCCTCTTCTTCCCCCATTTGGCATTTTCCAGTCTATGGCCCAGATATGTCCAGAATCTACCCACTTCTTTCCACCTCCACTGCTACTATGCCACTCCAAGTCATCATCATTTTTGCCTGGATTATTGCTAGATCTCCCCATGTCTCATTCTATCCTCTTTGTAGAAGTTTTATCCTCTTAAAACACAGATCTAATGCTACTTTTGCTTAAAAAAAGTTTAAGAGTATTCCATTACCTACATGATAAAGGAATGTAGCATACCTTAACTCCATTCTTTATAACAACCCAGGAAAGTAGCTATTATCCCAGGAAACTGATTTGCAGGGAGGAAACAATAGCCAGGTCAGGGTGTGAATTCAGCTCTGCTTGGCATTAAAGCCCATACTCTTTACCCATAGCACAGGGGTTGGGAGCAGTGTGCATGTGAGTGAGCTTTGTAAAAGCAATGCAAGCTCTTCCTTAAAATGCACCCAATCTACCTCCTCCCACTCTGACACAAACAGCTCTTCCAGCTTGGACAGTCACAAACTTCAAGACTGGGGAGGCTATTTGTCTGCTGACACGTCCTCCTTGCAGCCTGTTTCCAGCTCTTGGTAATATCGAGGCATGAACTCTTCATAATGCAATGTGAGTGCATGTACAGAAAGTGCAGTCAGAGAGATAACCCCTCTTGGCCTCACTAACCAAATGGAAAGATGATTGGTTCCCTGCTTCCCTCTCTCCCTGGGTTGTTGGGACAGTCAAGGATAAAGTGGACATGGACATGTTTTGCAAACCATGAAATGCTTTAGACCTGGGTATGTCGGTTTATTAGGCAGAACCTTCTTGTTTTCCTGTTAGCACCGGGTAAACAAGGAGTGCCCTACAGCCAGAGAGGCAGAGACAGTGGAGCAGTGCAAGTCTCCAGTTGTCCCTTGTCACCTGACATTTGTCAGCTTGGCCTATGGGCATGGTGAGCTAATTCTCTAGGTGCTTTCTGCCTAAGACCACTTCCCTGATGCACACTCCAGGGGAGCAGTGGGTGCCTCTGGCCCTGAAACCTGATTGTTTCCAGGTAGATGCAGCTCTGGAGCCCCAGACAAGGATGAGCTTGACTTGAATTCTGATGCTGGCTTTGCTCTGACCAGCATGCAACCTAAACTACTTAGCCGGAGTCTCAGCCTCACCCACAAAATAGACGTAATTATTATTTTGGCAGAGGGCGAGTTTTGGCTTCAGATTAAATAACTTAATCTAATACACAATGACTAGGAGCTCACTCAGTTAGCCACGGAGCCAGGTAATAATAACCATCAGCATTGGTTGAGTGCCTCTTCTGTGTCAGCTGCTTTATGTCTCCTCACCAGTGCTAGAAGGAAGGCACTACTGATTTGCCATGTTATATATGGAAAAGAAAATCAAGACTCTGGGAGGTGAGGTGACTTACCCAAAGTCACACAGTGAGCGAGGGGCCAGAGCCTCCATGCCTCAGGGCCTGTTTTTGCTTTCATGCAGCCCTATGGGGCCAGAGGAGGTACCAACTGACCATGGGTCACAACTAGCATGGCTACCTTGCCAGCTGAGGGAAGAAGAGCATAGCATCCCCACAGCAAGCCCATCTGTAACCCAATGGACCAAGCCAAGTGATCTCTCAACTCCTTTTAACACTATGGGAAAAGGGACAGACAGACCTCAGGATGGAGCCTTGCCATCGCCTTCTCCTGTGGCCCCACACTTAGGGATCCATGTGGTGACCTCCTTAGTCATAGCTAAAAAGACTTGAAGGCAGGCTCTGTCCAGCTCGTCCCCAGCCTTGCTCCTGGCTGCTGCCTGGCAGAGCCGATGTCCAACTTGGTGTTAATGATTAACGCACAGCAGTGGGATCGCAGAGTTGCCGAGAGTCCTGTGTCCAAGAATGAACCGCATTGCTAAATCAGTGAAGACAGTTGCCAAGGTAACCCCCATGTAATCTATTTAACCGGCTCCCCAAACACCAATCAAGGTCAGATAACGCACTAGAGCACCATATGAACACACTCAGACAGAATCAAGCTTTGTAGCGAGACAGCAGGGAAGGAAGAAACCTCATTAGGAAGAAGGAAGAAAAGCACCCTAAATTTCATTTTGAAAAGTGTTAATTGGGAATGCAACATGCTTGGATGGGGGCAGAGCCCACCATTTGGGGCATGTCCTGGCCACAGAGGAAGTCACTGGGGGCCATTTGTTAAGAGCTGCCACAGTCTTTCCACTCAGGATTAAAACAAAAGGCGCCAGTGGACTAAATTATTCATTTCATTGAGTGTTTATTAATGCAAAGGTTAGTATTTACATTTTAGCCTAACAGGGTGTTTTTTGCTCCATTTAAGGACCCCCTTCCCTACCTCGACCATTCAACCAGTAGCCTCCTCCCCAGCACTTCCCAATAGTCTTAAATTTCTTATATGACTCTCAGGAGCAATTGAAATTGCATTTCCTCTCCCCTCACCCTGCCAGCCTCTCTAGAGAGTGGCCAGGAGAAAAAGACCACTTTGTAGAATTGCTGTCTCATGCCATCTCATTTCCTGCTCCTAGGGTGTTCATAAAAGCAGTCCTGGGCAGGAGGCACGGTGTCAGGGAGAGGTAAGGCACGGGGTGGGGCTGGCTCCCTTGTCTCCAGAGAAGACTCCCAAGAGCAGGCCACAGTCATGCCAGTCAGACCTGTCCTGCACTGGCATTGGGCTAGAAAGAATTAAAGTGGATTGCCTCAAAGGGCACTCCTGAATCAAATCTTCAGGTGTCCTTTCACCATCTTTGGGCTGTCTGGGGCCTATTATGGCACTGGAGTGCCTATTTTCCAATCTCCATTCAGTACATCATGGTGGCCTTGTCTCCCACAGTCTCCAACACGGTGCTGAGCCCATTTCCTGAGGGTCTCAGGAAATGGTACTGAATTAAATGGTCCACTTCCTCACAGAGCACACTCTGAGACCTGGATTTCTGCTCTCTGGCCCTTAGTGCATCTCCCCACTTCTAGTCCTTCCCTGTAGGAGACAGAAGCATCTAGACCACTAGCCATGGGAGTAGTTGATGCGCATGTTGATCACTTCCTCTGAAGAAACATTTTTCTTTCTTTCTTTCTTTTTTCCACAGAAGCAATGCCCAGCGTAGATTTGCCAAATCTGTGTCTTGGACCCTTTTTTTCAAGTATGATTAACCTGAGGAGCTCCATGTACGGGCTCTGAGAGATAAAAGAGCTCTCAACACTAACGGTTTTATCAGAAAATGAGCAGTTCAAGCCTGGATTTGAACCCATCCAGTGAATGCTCATGCCACTCACAGTTCATGAACTGAAATATTCGAGGTGGAATAATTGTGCTTTATGAAAACATGGGTTGTAAACCTGAGTCCTTTGAGTCACCATTATTTCTCCATCTGTTTTCAGTGCGGGAAAAGTGATCACAGGGACACATGACAGCCTGGTGATGGAATATTTGTTTCACTTGGGGATTGTCCACAAATGCTTCAGAAGACCCCTCAACTGGGGATGCAAATATGGCAGCCAGGGCATTATGCTGAACAGGGACAGGGAGATTAAAAAAGTGAGGGGAATTTTACAACTCCACAAACATATGTATGCATTCAAGATCCTGGGCAAATAGTTTTCAAGGAGGTTGTGTTTCAACAAAAGCTGATATATAATTGGCTATTTCCGACTTGGCCAATGGGTGTGACTTTCAAAGTCCACTGCATATTTTGTAATGGCTGCGATTGTACTTAACATGCACTGACATTGGGAACGGTTGTTCTCATCATTCTTGCCTCAGTATCAGCTTGCTAAGCACTAAAGACCTTTGCAAAGACATGCATGTGGAAGCCTTCCTGTCCCCACCAAGTTGCTCTGTGATTAGCAGGCAAATCACTCTCCTCAAAGCTTCTCAGATCAAGGTTTGAAGGGTGAGTTTTTGTGGAATTGCTTCTAGGGTGGGGAGGAGCACAGCAGCTATCTTTCAATAAGACTCTCACAGGGAGTTGCTGCTGCCTGGTTGGAGAGAAAGGTGTGAAGGGCTTCTGACTTCTTAGCCTGCCATCCTTGTTTCCCAAGAGCCTCTCTGCTTCCTTCCACCCCAGCGAAGGCAAAGCTTCAGAGCGGGGGTGACAGGCAGGGAAAGGGAGATGAGCGCTTGGGTGGGCTGGTGCCCTACTTCCCTCTCTTCTCTTACCTATACCTGCTCCCTCTCGCCCCACCACCAGACTCCTTATATAAAAGAGCCTCACTTGGGAAGGCTCCAGAGGAGAGCCAAATGTCCATCAACAGATAACTGGATAAACAAAATGTGGTGTATCCATACATGGAATATTATTCAGTCTTAAAAAGGAAGGACATTCCTGATACATGCTACACCATGCATGATGTTTGAGGACATTATGCTAAGTGAAATGAGCCAGTCACAAAGGGATAAATCCTGTGGGATTTCACTCATAGGAAGTCAAAAGGGCTGTCAAATTCATAGAGAAAGAAAGTGGAATGATGGGTGCCATGGGCTGGGGAATGGGCGATGGGGAGTTAATATCTAATGGGGACAGAATTTTGGTTTGGAAAGATGAAGATTTCTGGTGATGGATGGTAGTGATGGTTGCACAACAACATGAAGGCACTTATGCCACTGACCTGTATGCCAAAAAAATGACGAAAAATATTTGGTTGGTGCAAAAGTAATTGCGGTTTTTGCCATTTGAAAGTAACTGCAAAGATCACAGTGACTTTTACACCATCCTAATAGTAAAATATTATGTATGTTTTACCACAATAAACCATTTTAAAGAAAGAGCTCCATTTGGACCTGCCTGCAGGCAAGAAGGAGGGACTCACAAATCAAATCATATTTAGGTCAACCTCCCACAACACTAACTTCATCTAGGGACTACTTTTTTTTCCTGAAAGCACTTTGAACAAGGCCCCAGACACTCTCCTACAATAGTGTAGCAGTTTCAATACTTTAGGAGCTGGGAAAAATGGTGATGCCCAGATGAGAGGTGCATAAGTGTGCTCCTCGTCACAGATTAGAAACAAAAACAAGCAACAAGGCTGCAACGGAGAAGCTTGGCTGTTCCTTTGGTCTGCTCTTCCCATCCAGAAAAGCAGAGGCAGTAAGGAATGGGGGCTCACCAGAGAGGAATTACTGAAGCCTGAGCTGGAAGGACCCTAGACACCATCTAGCCCAGGCTCCTCTCCAAACAGATAAGCAAGCCAAGATCATGCCCAAGATCACAGATAAGAGAGCTTCCTTGGGTAAGGGAGCCCTTACTTGAGCATTTCAGCCATGCCAGACTTCACTGGACAGACTGTAGCTAAAAAAGATCAGATTCTGGCCCAGGAGGTACCACTTTTAGGCATATGGAGTCTAGCTCTCTTGTAACAGAAACCCCCTTTACCAAAGCCAGGCAAGCCCTTTTTCCTCATTCACAAAGCTCCAGAGGCAGGCTAGCATTGGTGAAAAGCAGGCTGAGTGATCCATTTTACAGATGAAGAAACTGAGGATCAGTGAGGGGAGGTGATTGCCCAAGGTCACAACTAGTAAGCAACAGAGAAAGGACTAGAACCTCCTGAATCAAGCACTCTGGTTTTCTGCCCACTGTGGTACCATCCTCCCAGCCCAGTCAGCTGGAGGAGACCATTTCTAAAGTGCTAATCATGTCAGGCACTGGGCGTATGAAGGGCTTTATAAGTGTTTAATCCTCACAATGATACAGGGGAGATGGGTGCTGGGATTAGGCTGATTTTATACGAGAGGATGTGGCAGCTCAGAGACGTTAGGTGACTTGCCCAAGTCACCTTCAAGGTGACAGCCATGAAGTGGCAAGCCAGAATTCCAACCCCAGACTCCAGAACACATATTCTTAACCATGAAATTAGGCAGCCTCTCCAGAGTTCTTTACAGACATGTTTCCTTCAGCACTGTGCATCTTTGAGAATGTAGAATTGAGGGCTAGTCCTGTATGTTATGCCTGTCCCCACCCCCAGTTTATCATAGAGATCAAGATCAAGGAGGCCTTAGAAAGCAAGGTTTAGAAGTCAGAAAAGCAGAGAGGCCAAAGGGTGCAGACTCCTGGATCTCTCCAAAGTTAGTACCAAACAGGCATTTATTTGATAGGCAGTCAAGAGCCCTTACTCATTTTTTTCACTTTGCTATTGGTATTTTTAAAAATTTAGATATAGTTCACATATTACAACATTTACCTTTGAAAGTGTACAAGTTTTAGTATATTAATAAAGTTGTACAACCACTATATTCTAGAACATTTCCATCACCCCCAAGAGAAACCCTTATACCTATTGGCAGACATTTCCCATTTCCTCTCCTCTAGCCACTAATCTGCTTTCCATCTCTATGGATTTGCCTATTGTGTACATTTCATATAAATGGAATCATACAATAGGTAATCGTTGTGACTGGCTTCTTTTATTAAATATATTTTAGGATCATCCATTTTGTAGCATGCATCAGTACTTAATTCTTTTTATGGCTGAATGATATTCTATCATATAGACATATTATTTTATCTACTCATCTATTGGAAATTTTTTTGCGGTTATACATAACACTGCTGTGAACATTTGCATACACATTTATGCATGGATGTATTCTCAATTCTTTTGGCCATATACCTAGGAATGGAATTTCTGGGTCATATGATAAAGTCCATGTTTAACTTCTTGAGCAACTGTCAGACTGTTTTCCAATGGGACTGCATCATTTTACATTTCCACCAGCAGTATATGAGGGTTTCAAATTCTTCACATTTTCATAACACTTGTTATTTTCCTTTTTTTAAATTACAGCCATCTTAGTGGGTGTGAAGTGTTATCTCATTGTGGATTTGATTTGCATTTGCATTTCCCGAGGAATTAGTGATATTGACCACCTTTTCATGGGCTCATTGGCCATGTATATATCTTCTTTGGAGAGATGACTATTCAGATATTTTGCCTATTTTTAATTGGGTCATGTGTCTTTTTATTGCTGAGTTGTAAGAGTTCTTTATTCTGGATACGAGTCCCCTATCAAATATGTAATTTGCAAATATTTTCTCCCACTAACTGACCCTTGGTTCATAAAGTTCCAGAACATCAGAGCTGGGAGAACTGCTGGAATAACCTGGCCCAGAGATTCCCAAATTTCAGGCTCCACATGCTCACATCTGTACTGATATTTAATTTAAAATGTTCTTTAGGTCAACCCACTACTTTTGCTTAAACTTATTTTAAAAGGAAACTTTTCATTATTGTGTAAATGAAGCACCAATATTACTTGCCACAAAAATGAACATGAGAAACACTAAACCATGATATTAAATCCCAGTGAGAACCCAGTATCTGTGGGTGTCCAGGGCCTGAACCCTGCTTTCTCTGTGGTAAAAAAGGAGATGAGCAAAGTTTAGAAGAGTGTTCCAGACAAGTAGCACTGACCTGAGGCAGAGGGCTTGCTGTCTCCTGAGGACTGAAAAGCAGTTGACCTGAGACTGACATTCTTACTATAGGTCTGGTTGATTATTGCTCAACTAGAGACTATTGCTTCTATGCAACCTAAAATCCATCTTCAGCATGCATCCCCGGCTTTGAGAAACCCTTCTCTTATCTAACCTTAGTGTACCTTCAGGGAAACAACCAAGGTGAATCTGGGACTTGTCCGAAGGCACAGTGTGAGCCAGACAATTTCCAAGGCAATAAAGAGCACAGATGTACCAGACAGGCCCCTTTCTATGTTGGTATAGGAAACATCATGAAAGACAGTCACTGAAGTCCCCTCGACTCAACTCCCACCATCATATGAGTTAATGCGAGACTTCAAGCAAACAAAATGTAAGTGGATAACTAAACATATTTTATATCAACCATAAGTATCCAAGGCCCTTATTGCAATAGGTGTGGGGGGTTTCAGTGCTTAATTTGTTCTCCAGCCCTCAGTTGTGGGAGGCAGACATTACAGGACTTGTGGCATACAGAACTGGGCAGTACAGATCTTTAGCCTGGTCGGTGAGGACATTCTTGTCCTGAAGCAAAGCAAAGATAATGGATCTTGGAGATGCTACCTCCTGGCTGGAAGTCACTCCCCAGTGGACATGCAGATGGTTTAAGCCAAACACACAGGGTAGGGGAAGATTCTAACAATGAATTCCAACCCTTCTTTACTGCTTTTCTTGTGGATGCTCCAGATGATTCTGCAGCCCAGTCTAGGGCACCCCAATGCCCAGTGCTATCCACCTGCAGCTCCCTTTTGGCACAGGCAAACCCTCTCATGGAATCAGCCATTTCTCAGATCTTAAAATTGAAGGATTTGCCCATTGCTGTTCCTAGGGCATGGAGGGAAGACCCAGGGACTGCAGAGGCCCTGGCTTCTCCAGCAGGAGCAAGTAGCCTCACCAACAGGGAGCCCTTTCAGTCCTGGAGCTCTTGTGTCCTTATTGCAGGTACAGTTTCTTCTATCTGAACTCAATGGCCTGTTAGATTAATTTATTTGTATTTTCTGAAGTAAAATAATGTGACAATTGAGACAAAGTACTTGATATTTTTTCTTGCTAGTGCTCCCTTCCATCTCTTGATACCCAATACCTGAATGTCCCTTCAAGAATACCAGCTGCTGTCACGGCAACCAGGTGGAAGCAGGACATAAACTGCTGGCAAAAGCAATTTGCTCTTAGAAATATTTTTAGTCAAAAGCAGACTCTCCCCAATCTGCTTTGGAAAATAGGTGAAAACAAAACAAAACAACCACCCAGAGGCAGGCCACCTTCAACAAACAAACAACTCACCAAAATCTGAAACACTCAGAGCAGGAATCCCATCTCTCACACAGAGTATGAACCACCTTGTTTCTCTCCTTAGTCTTGAAAGGCTTACCCCCTGAGACATTACAAATTAGATTTCAATTTAAATCAAACCACATTCAAAACATACGTGTTCCATCACAGCAAAGCCCCCATCAAATGAGCTTAGTCCACTTAAACAGAATGTTGACTCCAGCTGGGTGGGTGTCTGCCAGAGTTCATTCCCCATAGGCTAAGTGTTAGTGAACTGACTCACAAGTTCACGTGTCTCCTAGCAGGGGACTTGTTTGTCTGTCACAAGGTTGGCCAGGCTGTGATAGTGCCTACCTGAAAAAGAGAAGTGCCTACGTTGAAAACGAGTTGCCAAACAAGACCCTGAGTTGTGAAACCACCGTCATCATATGCTGATGATGACAAGAAGGTACCAACGGACTGTGCCTAAAACCCAGCCTCTGGTCAACGTCAATGTCAGCTAGTGAATAGTACTAGATGTTGGGAGAGTAGCATATTTCTTACAGCTTCATGCTGCAATCTCTAAAGCACCTGGACTACCTGAAAAATACCTGTCTACCTCAGTGGCTGTTGCTTCTCTGCCCAAACTTGCCTTTAGCTACATCTCCCTGGCTAATAAGATTAAGCAGCCAGTGTCCACATCTGCCAGAGAGTTGGGCCTTTTGTCACTACAGACCTGTTGTGGCCTGGGTCTGTCCCTGGTGTGTGCACAAGTATGTGTTTGTGGTTTGAAGGATGTTAGGGCCACTCCAGTCTCTGCCAGATACAAAGGCAATTTAAAGCTGGTGCTTTGCCAAAGATGCCCTATAGATCCTCCATCTTGAGCCATCCCTTTCCCACTGAAAGACTGTACTTGCCGGTTTGGTTTGGCAGTGCCATGTAGGCCATGCTCATCATATGCCATGTTAAATGGCCAGAATAGGTCAGAAGTGAATTCAGCCTCAACCCCAAGAGAACCAGGAGAGCTTCTGAATGAGTTGCTCCCAGAGGAAAAAGCAACAGAAACAAAAGAAACATCAACGTGAGAACTCAGCTATTATTGTGGCTGCCTATCTTCTGAATTTAGACCAAGTTCTTGCAAGGGAGAAGATCTCAGCGTTGTTATTGGTTAAGAGAAAGAAAAGCCATTATCTCAACTACTGTAGAACAAGTTTAGGAGAGACGTTTTCAATTTATTTTCAAATTGTTTGCAGTAAATATGAAGCACATTTCAATGTGCTTCTTCTGCGGCTTGGGTCCTATTACATGGGCATAATGATCTAGCAACACTGTAAACTCATGTCACAGAAAGAAGTGATTATTTTTCAAAGAAAGTAGGGTTAGCTGTGCCTGGGTCAGTCCCAGAGAGCTTATTTCCTAGTTCCCCTGTATCATTAGGAGGATATGGAGAATGACCTCTTCTCCTACAGAAAATAGGCTGGGTATCAGGTGTACCTTACAGAGGGAGCAGCACCACCAATGAGAAACTTCACCAGCTGCTTCCCAGCAGGTAGACACTGCATTGAGCATCTTACTATTTCTCACTCAAACCAAATCCATCCACCTTGACTCAAGACCACAGGAATGTCACCAGGCTGTTCTGAGCTTTCCATCAAATGCTTTGCATTTCATATCTAAGGGGATTACATTTAAACTTGCTCTGTGTTCTTTGGGAAACTCAGTGTGGTAAAAACAGCAGTGCCCCCAATTTTGATTTTCTTGAATTTTCATGTTTGATCCAATATCCCCCATCTTCCTGCTGGTTTTTGGCCTTTTCCTGCACTGTCTGTGGACTGAATTCCTGCTCATTGTTCTTGCTCAAAGCTACTTCCTGGTCCCCAAGAACAGACAGGGAGCCCCACCATCTCAGGCATCAGCCTGTAGTTGAATGTAGTTGAACTTCTGTGCTTTCCTCAGAGCCACCTCCCAGGCCTCCTCTTGGGCTTTGAGGGCAGTAATGCTGTCTTTCCCTTTTCTGGAGTGGCTGCTAAACCAATACCACAGGGACCCTGAGGAGGCAATGGGCCTTCTGTACCTGAGGGAAGCTTTACTCAGACTAAGGATGCTCGGGCTCTCAGAGCCACTGTTATGGGTTGAATTGTGGCCTCTCTTCCCCCAACAAAAAGATATGGTGAAGTTCTAACTCCCAGCATCTCAGAATGTGACCTTATTTGAAAATATGGCCTCTACAGAGGTAATCAAGTTAAACTGAGGGCATTAAGGTGGGCCCTAATCCAATATGACTGGTGTCCTTATAGAAAGAGGAAATTTGGATGCAGGCACACACAGAGGGAAGATGATATGAAGACAAACATGGAGAAGACGGCCATCTAAAAGCCAAGGAGAGAGGCCTGGAACACATCCTTCCTTCATAGCCCTCTTAAGAAACTCACCCTGCTGACACCTCAATCTCAGACTTCCAGCTTCCAGAACTATAAAAGACAATACATGTCTGTTGCTTAAGCCACCCATTTTGTGATACTTTGCTACAGCAGCCCTAGCAAATTAATGCAACCTCCTTGTTATGACAGCCATATGGTGGGTATTAAACATCAAAAGGAATTTTCTGGAATAAATGTCAAAGTGCCTCTCAAATTTATAATAAAGTACAATCCAATTCTCCTTTTACATTCTCTTTTAAAAGGCATCTGAAATCACTCATTGCTTTTTTTCGAAAGAAATAAGAAATGAGAAATGTATAGCCATCGAGTCATATGACAAATTGGACTTCAGGCCAAGCCAGGCAAGCAATGGGAGCAGGGCCCCTTTGTGGGTGCTGGGCCTGAGATTAGTGCTCCTTATGGGTTCAGAGGGGATTAGGGACAACTAGCACAGGATCCCATGGAATATAACAAAAGCTCATGGCAAAGGCTTGGCTCTTAGAACTAGAGACACACTGGGCAAAGCAGGCCTGAAGCTTTGTGGTCTTAGTGTCCTCCCAGATCCCCACAGAAAGCCCTGGAAGGAACCTGGGCCAGCATAGGACTATGTGGACTGGAACCAGATAGGCACCCATGAAAGTGGGACTCAGCTTCTCACGGCTCCCTGCAAAAACAATCTCAAGTTTGGGATGCCAGAGTGTTTATCTGAGCCAGGTCAGGGTTTCTGAGCAGCCACTCAAATGAGACAACAGACCAGGATGACTTGCCTCCCTAACCAAAAACGTACCCTCTCTGCATAAGGGTGGCAGAAGGCTAATCTTGATGGGACCCAAAAGGCCAGACCCCAAACACAGTCACTTCACCTCAAGTAAGCATTATTATAAGTGATAATGACAACCCAAAACTGAGTAGTGACTGCTGTTTTGCAACATGATTTCATCCAAATTCTGTGGCTCGATCCTCCAGGAGCCTTGAAGGTGGGTACTGTCCATTCACTGGCTTGCCTGAGATCATACGGCACATGGCAGAGTCTGAATTCAGACTCAGTCCTTCTCATGACTCCCAGGCCACCAGTGACATCTCTCCGAAAGCCCCAGAAAAGTGGAGGATGTTGGATGTTGCCATGAAGTTGCAAAAAAAAAAAAAAAGAATGGAAAAGAAAAAAAAAAGCTAGAACAAACTAATCAAAACAAAACAAAACAAACAAACAAAAAAACCAACCCTGTATGTGCTTCACAAAGACAGCAGTAGGAAAAATGTTTTGCTTGGAAACCAAAATATTTTTCCAGGCTACAAAAAGGAAAAGACCGAGAGTCGGGGGCTCAAATGAGCATGGTGACTACATTTGCAAGAATGACACAATGGCTTAGGAATTGCTGAACCGTTTCTCTTTTTGGCTTCCTTCAGCAGGCAGGAGTGAGTGTAGGAGCAGCCTGCCATTTCCAGCCAACTGCCTAGGCAGCAGTGCCACCCCCGACTCAGGCTCAAAGGTGGCACCAAATGATGAAACAACAAGGCCAGGTTACTGGTGAGGCTATGTGATGATATCAGACCATTCAAGCAGTTCCCTGATTCTGCCCAGTGGGGCTCAGCTTGATGGCAGAGGTAGAACAATATCAATGCTCAAAGAAAGCAGAGATAAATCACACCCAAGGCCAGACCCTTTGGGATTGGGCCTGCAAAGAGGTAGAAGAAACCATTAGCTCCTGTAGACTGGAGGAGCTGGGCTGGGGTGCTACGGCAAGGGATGTTGGATTGGAGGATAAGGGGAGCAGCAGCTGCCAGCTCACAAAAGCACAGAGATGCAAAGATGAGGCTGGCTGGGGGTGTGAGCACATGTGCCTGTGTACGTATGTGTGTATGTGCATGTGTGCAGGTGTAAAAATGCATGGGCGTGACGGTATGTGTACGTGTGGGCGTGCGTCTGATTGCATGCATGCGTTTGTGTGTATGAGCATGTGTGTGCACCTCTGTGCATGTTTTTGCGTGTGTATTATTGCATACACATACTCCACCAATGCAGTTTTCCCTGGAGTTCCCTGGCTCCCCATTTCCAATGCTGTGTCCCCCAGGAAGCCAGCAGTTTCCACCCGAGCTGGCTCAGCACCACTGGACCAAGGGAAATAATAGAAGGCAGCAGGCACCCCAGAGGAGGGCAGAGCAAGCGGCAGGGGGAGGAATGCTCTGTGGGCAGCAGAGAAGGTAAGATTTGAGATTGGAGAGAGTGATCCAAATCCCACAGACCCAACAGCAGTTTACCTTGAGCCTGGCTTTGGAGGGTTATACCAAGAAGGCTGTGTCTGTCTCATGAGCTCAGTCCAGTGTCTTCCAAATGAGTCTCTGTCAAGGGCACCAGAGGGCCAGGAAGGGGAGGGGAGCAAGCCTTGGTCACACATGTGCCTGCACTGTCCTCAGTCTTAGACGCCCCAGTCACATCCCCCATGGAGCAGACCACCATATACATCTTGAAGAAAGGGACTTCCATGGGCCTTCCAGGGCCCCAGTAGTTGCTGGGTTGTGGGAAAAACCCAGTTCTCTTGCTAAGGGACTGTAGTGAATTGACAGAGTGTCCAGTTCAGCGTGTGATGAATCAAAAAGATTTGCAGTGACACAAGAAGTTCTGACTGTGCGCACAGGCAGAAGCCGAATTAACAAAAATGTAGTATAAAGTAAATGGAAAAAAAATCCCTGAGCCTTAGCAATTATCCACCCAAACAGTCCAGGAAGAGGAGAGGGCAACAACCTCCATAAGTAAACACTATTACTGTATTCTGATTCCACAGATGAGGAAATAGGGACACAGAGAAAGGAATTCACTTGGCTCTGATCACAATTGTAATGACAAATACAGGGGCAATTCTTAAAGAGCTGAGAAGGACATCCAGCTTTGCTCCTGGCCTGTTGGAATCAGATTGAGTGCCCTCCCTGGAGAACAAGATGGAGAAGGGTTATGGTTCTAGTCACCCCCTGGGGTGCATGTGACAGGGGTGCACAGTTGGATGAGCTCTGTAAGTGACTGTGGCCAAGGGCAGTGCCTGCAGCGGTTAACATGGAGGAAGTTGGGGGTGTGTCCTGACTGGTGGGTGGGTGGGAACTGGATCAGGGAGGTTGGGCCTTTATCCCATCAACAGCGGGAAGCAATGGCAGGGTTCTAGGCAGGGAAATTACAGTCAGATGTGGGCTCAAGGAACCTTGCTCTCAGAGTGCCTGTCTGGACAGAAGGAAACCAGTGAGGAGGCTGGAGCAGGGGGAGAGACAAGAGATCATGAGGGTTCTCTCAGATGATGGTGGTGGGGCTGGCAGTAAGGGCGAGTAGGGAGAATCCAGGATCCAACCTGCGCACCCTCAAGAAACCCACCACCCACAAAGCCAAATGCCACCTAGAAGACAGCACTGATCTATTGCTTAATAACTGGTGTTTCCAGCTATTTACACACAACAGTCCCCTCCCTGTCACAGAACAGGTGTCAAAAATACAGCAAACTGCATGGTGCGGAAACAGTCAATTTGACAGTTCTGATTTGCTGAGGCCCAGTTATGTGAGAGTATAAGCAAATCTTCCTTGTCAAAGTTGATATTGAAAATGGAGAAAAATGATTGTAGAGTCAAATGCTGTAATAATTTGAGAGGTATTCTTATTTCCTCTGGAAAATTCTAGCACTACTCACATGCATATGGCCTCTCATCCCCCAAACCTGTCCCCCCAAAAGAACATGCCACTGGGACACCCAGAAATATGGGTGGCTCCAGAGGTAGCATCACTCGCTCCCAGCCATGAAGGTCCCGTGCAAATCAGTTCCACAATCTCCACCAATGTAATGTGACAAACCTTGGGGGACCCTGGGGACAAATACCTAAAAGAGAACATACATTTCTTAAACAGAATAAAGCACACTAGTTCTTGACTATGTTTGCCTGTTTTTCACATTTTTATAATCTCTTTGGCATTTTAAGTAGAAGGAAAAAGCAAAAGAAAATCTCAGTGACCATGTCTCTGTTTGCCACATTTAACACCTAAATAAGCTGCGGCACTCTGTTTATGTCACCTTCTCCTCCTTCCAATTCCCACTGGCACTGAATGACACTGAGTTGCCCTCTTGGTTTTCCCCTCTGTGTTAAAGGCGCATATTTGGTTCTCCTGGTTGGCCCTGGTGCCCACGCACACGTGGTGGGCCCCTGCTTCCTGCCCCAGGTGGGGCTGGTTTTGGTTTCACCCTGATTCTCTGCCTCTACCTTCCTGAGAATCGCACAGCAAAGAGCACACCTGAGCCTTGTTACCTCTCCTGGCCACTCATAGACAACCCAAGGGGAGGGTTGGGGTCCGACTTGGGGTTAAAAGTCAGGAAGGTTCATAAGCCACCACCTGAATTCACTTCCCCACCCAGCCCAGGGCAAGAGGGGGCTCCTAAGATACCTGAGGCCATTTGTCTAGGTCAATGAAGCAACATGGGGACAAGAGAGGTAACAGTTGCATTTTGGGAAAGTGATTTCACTGACTCTCAAAAAGTGAAAAGGATCATATCAGGTTTCTGGCCTGGCCAGCTCAGTGTCCACACATCAGAGGTGATGTTTGCAAAATCAGAGATGGGTAAGACACACTTTGAGCTATCAAAAGGTGCCACTGAAGTGCAAACCAACCCACGTGCAGAACAACCCCAAGTCAGGAAGTGGGAGAGTCTGATCCCCAAAACCAGTACCACATCCATAAATTGATATTTGTCACTTTACAATAGTTTCCTGTTTCCCTTTGATTGATTACAGTCAAGGATGGCAAAGAAATGCTTTTCCTGTTTAGGGAAATCCCCATTTGCCCATGCTACAGACCTTCTGTGAGGGGACACGAGACAGTGGAAACGGCCCACAGCTTGCTGAATTCCTGTGCAAAGAGACTCCTTATTCCACAGCTGGAAGGGGGGAAGCCTCGTGGAAGTGCAATGTGTCAGGCACTTGTCAAGAAATAGCCCCTTGTTCAGTGACTTTGGACTACACGTGAGCTAGTCTGACCTCTGCCTTGCAGCAGCTAGGCCAAGACACCAAGCCAGCAGTCCCTGGTAGCCTCAATTAGTTATTTTTCAAGTGTGTCCTGCTCCCTGCCCTTATAAATCAAATGTCAGCTTACATCCTTATCAATTCCAACTTCACATCAGGTCTCATTAAAACAAACATTTACAGTACAAATCAAATGAGTGGCTGAAAAGCCAGGTTGCTCCATCACTTGATAAAAAGAAGAGAACTTGATTTCAATGAAGGTTTGCACTGAACAGTGAGGAAGCACAAGGAAGCTGGGACCAGAGACGGGGAGAGAAAGGAGCCTCCCATGGAGTCTTTGCCTTCAATCCAAAGCCCCAGGTGCTCCTCATGCATGCCCTGTGCACTCACAGGCTTTGGGACCTGAGTGCCCCTGGGGAGGGAAAAGGGTTCATCACACAGGAAGTTCTGCTCTCCCAGGATATCCTTGCCAGGGAGAGGGCCCTGTCCTGGACAAGGCAGTCACTCAGGACACCACAGCTAGATCTGCCCCTGTCCTCATTCTTCAGCTGGAGAGGAGAGCCACAAAGGTATCTAGCCTCCATGTGAGGAAGCAACTGGAAGGCTAATTCTGGTGACCAGTGTTGACCTAAGAAGAAATGGATGCTAGGTGCTCTCAGACCTTCCTACCTAGCTTGCTGCACCTTCCCTCCCTTAGGCATCACCAAGATGTTTGCCTATTTGGTTGGCACTTGCTGGGTCCTCCCAGGGGCTTTAGCTACCCCAGCAAATTGGAAAGAAGTGGTCCCATGGGAGTCCCTGACTGAGACACTATTCAGGACTCAGCCAAACATGCGTTCAAATTCCAGTCCTCCACCACCACTTTCTAGCCCCGTGATCTGGAGTGAGGGGCTTAGCCTTGCTTACCCTCAGTTTCCTCGTGTGGAGGTTTAATATCCTCTGCCTGGCAGAATGGCTATGAGACTGAAGGAACACATATGAAAGGATCACAAAGCCCTCTGGATCTGGCTTATTGGTGTCCAGACTGTTATATGTGCCCCCACGTCCATGGCTGGGTATGTATGTCTTGCTCCCAGGGGGAAGCCCTTCAGCTGAATGTGGAAGAAGGGCATGGTGGAGGCAATAGCTGGTGGAGGCAATAGCTGCCAGAGGCACTGCTCATGGAGTGGGCTGAAGAGCCGGAGGTGGCTGGGAATGGCCTCCTACAACCTTGATCTTGCCAGAGCCCTGCTTCTTGATCTTTGAGGTGCATTCCCACATAGGAACGAGGTGGGACAGCCCCAGCTCCTGCCTGCCTTTGCCAAGTGTTGCACTGGGGATCCAGCAGGAAGTGAAACAAACCCAGACTCTTTCTTCTGAGGCACTTCCAGGTTAGGGAGTCCTGGGCTGTGGCTGCCACACACCATACTCTGATGTGGTGAACTCCCTGCTGGTTTGAAATTCCTTCATGTCAGCGGCTGTGCCCTCCCTTCTGTGGGAGCTCCAAACCTCACACCCAATAAGTGCATAACACAAGTATGCATAAGAGATAAAGCACCCGGTCCTCCTTTCTAGGAGGCAGATGGCTGAGGAAAGTTTGTTTTTAGCCTCTGAATGTCTGCTCTTGGCAGTGTCAGACCTGGGCACCAAGATGTGGGCTGGAAGAGGGAAAGCATGTGTGCCTTGTCCATACTCTGGTGGCAGGCTAGTGGGGAGTGTGGGGGAGCAGATAGAGATTTAAGTACAACAGAAGGCCCACCAGCTAACAACAGAGGCGATAAGTAACAGCATGGGCTTGGGGGAGGGGAAGAGGACTAGGCATTGAGTCCCTTTGGAGTATCCAGCCCTACATTTCATGCACCCTGGTATTCAGTTCTCACACTTATTTTGCAAGGCAGTTATCATTAACCCATTTCCCAAATGCAATAACTAAAGTTCACAGAAGTTCAGCAACCGGCCCAAAGTCGTCACAATGCTAGCAAGTGGCCAGAGGCTGGATTCTAACCCAGACTCTTTAATTTCAAAGGCTCACATTCTTTCCTCTGCTCTACCCAATATTCCTGGGTGTATAATTCAAACAGTCCCCATCAAACTTCCTCTGGCAGTCTGCACCTATTTAACACATTCAATTTACTAATAGTTTACCCACACTTACTGAACCTCTATACTGTACAGGCAAGAGCGAGCAATATTAGAGTCTTTTCCATGAGAACAAGAATTTTTGCCAATTTTGCCCATTCTCACAACCTATTGTCTAAAACTGTGCTGCCCAACACAGTGGCTACTAGTCACATGTGGCCATTTAAGCTTAAATTAATTAAAATTAAATAAAGTTAAAAATTTAGTTCCTCAGTTGCTCTAGCCACATTTCAAGTGCCCAAGAGCTGTTTGTTGACTACCATGTTGAACAGTGCAGATATAGGTCATGTCCATGATCTCAGAAAATTCCATTGAACAGTTCTGCTCTGGAACAATGCCTGGCCCTAAAAAGATCTCTCTTTAATATAGAATGAATAAAAAGACTTGGAAGGATATAACTTTGACAAATAGTAAATGCAGGAAACAGCATTTCAGGTTGAAGGATGAATAAACCAAAAACTTTATTGATTTCTATTTCTGATAATGGTGGACTAGGTAATTTGGGTCATTCCTCTCAATAAAAACAACTAGAAAAGCAGGATAAAGGTGTAAATTTATGAGCAAATGAATATGAACACAGACTGTATAAAATAATAAGAATGATATATTGTGGGGGTCTTAAAGTATGGTTAAAATTAAAATACACTAGCACAAAAGCATGTAAGTGGGAAGAGGGGAAGTAGAATTGAAGCATTTTAGGTCTTCTCATTGCCTGGGAAAGAAATTAACATTAGACCTTGAGAAATCAAGGATGACTGTAATCTCTAGGGCAGCAGTTCTCAAATGTGGTCTAAGGATCCCTGAGGTCCTTCCTCGAGAACTTTCAATGGGTCTGAAAGATAAAAACTATTTTCATAATTACACTGAGATATTAGTTGCCTTTTGCACTCTCCTCTCACAAGTACACAGTGGAGCTTTCCAGAGGCTACATGACATGTGATATCACAGTAGATTGAATGAAGGAGCAGATACAAAAATCCAGCTGTTTTCTATGAAGCCAAACATTGAAGAATTTTGCAAAAATGTAAAACAATGTGAATCTCCTCACTGCATTTTTTGTTTAGAAGAATATAATTATTTTTCATAAAAAATGTTACCTGTCTTGACACATAATTGTGTATTAGCCGGGGTTCTCTAGATAAACAAAACCAATAGGATGTGCATGTGTGTATATACATATATACATTGCGTTCCCCTTGGGCCTTGTATGTACACACACACACACACACACACACACACAGAGAGAGAGAGAGAGAGAGAGAGAGAGAGAGAGAGATATTTTTAAATAAGGAATTGGTTTGTGCAATTATGGAGGCTGACAAGTCCCAAGATCTGCAGGGTGAGTCAGCAAGCTGGAAACCCAAGAAAGCCAATGGTGCAGTTCAAGCCAGAGTTCAAAAGCCTGAGAACCAGGAGAATCAATGGTGTAGTTCCAGTTTGAAGTCTGGTAATCTCAAGATCCAGGAAGAACCAATGCTTCAGTTTCAGTCTAAAGGCAGGAAAAAGCTCATGTCCTAGTTAGAAGGTTGTTGGGCAGCAGGAGTTCCCTCTTACTGAGCCTTTTTGTTCTATTCAGGCTTTCATCTGATTAGATGAGGCCCACTAACATTGGGAAAGGTGACCTACTTTGCTCAGTCTACTGATTTAAACGTTAATCTCATCGAGAAACACCTCCACAGAAACACTCAGCATGTTTGACCAAATATCTGGGCACCTCGTGTCCCAGTCAAGTTGACACATAAAAGTAACCATCACAAACAGATTTATTATTTGTAAATGAATTGATAATTTTTTTTGTTTTTTTAAATATATATATTTATTATACTTTGAGTTCTAGGGTACATGTGCACAATGTGCAGGTTTGTTACATATGTATACATGTGCCATGTTGGTGTGCTGCACCCATTAACTCGTCATTTACATTAGGTATATCTCCTAATGCTATCCCTCCCCTGTCCCCCCACCCCACAACAGGCCCGGTGTGTGATGTTCCCCTTCCTGTGTCCAAGTGTTCTCATCGTTCCATTCCCACCTATTAGTGAGAACATGTGGTGTTTGGTTTTTTGTCCTTGCAATAGTTTGCTGAGAATGATGGTTTCCAACTTCATCCATGTCCCGACAAAGGACATGAACTCATCCTTTTTTATGGCTGCATAGTATTCCATAGTGTATATGTGCCACATTTTCTTAATCCAGTCTATCATTGTTGGACATTTGAGTTGGTTCCAAGTCTTTGCTATTGCGAATAGTGCCGCAATAAACATATGTGTGCATATGTCTTTATAGCAGCATGATTTATAATCCTTTGGGTATATACCCAGTAATGGGATGGCTGGGTCAAATGGTATTTCTAGTTCTAGATCCTTGAGGAATCGCCACACTGATTTCCACAACGGTTGAACTAGTTTACGGTGCCACCAACAGTGTAAAAGTGTTCCTATTTCTCCACATCCTCTCCAGCACCTGTTGTTTCCTGACTTTTTAATGATCGCCGTTCTAACTGGTGTGAGATGGTATCTCATTGTGGTTTTGATTTGCATTTCTCTGATGGGCAGTAATGATGAGCATTTTTTCATGTGTCTGTTGGCTGCATAAATGTCTTCTTTTGAGAAGTGTCTGTTCATATCCTTCCCCCACTTGTTGATGGGGTTGTTTGTTTCTTTCTTGTAAATTTGAGTTCTTTGTAGATTCTGGATATTAACCCTTTGTCAGATGAGTAGATTGCAAGGACTTCATGTCTAAAACACCAAATGCAATGGCAACAAAAGCCAGAATTGACAAATGGGATCTAATTAAACTAAAGAGCTTCTGCACAGCAAAAGAAACTACCATCAGAGTGAACAGGCAACCTACAGAATGGGAGAAAATTTTTGCAGTATTTTAAATTGTTTCAGCTTGACTCTTGGATATATTAAGTGTGAATAGATATAATGCCCATAAGAATGTAAATGGGGTCCAGAGATGAAAATATTTGAGAAACCCTTCTCTAAGTTAACCACTAGTGAAAATATATGCATATAAGTATTAGGTTGGTGCAAAAGTAATTGTGGGTTTTGCCATTATTTTTTATGATAAAAACCATGATTACTTTTGCACCAACCTACTACCAACTAACCAGGGTAGAGGAAACAGGAAGAATGGAATAATTCTTAAAAATCAATCTAAAAGAAGAAAAGAAAGATGGGAAAAGGGACTTGTAAGAGTTCTTTTTATATTTTAGGTTCAAATCTCTTTTTAGAGATATGATTTGCAAATACATCCTTCCAGTTTATGGCTTGTTTTTGCTTCTCTTAACAGTGTCTTTTGAAGAGTAGAACTTTCAAATTTGATGAAGTTCAATTCATTTACTTTTCATTTTAAAGCTTTTATTTTTGGTGTTGCATGTAAGAACTCTGCCTAACCCAAGGTCATATAGTTTTTCTTCTGTTTTCTTTTAAAAGTTTTACAGTTTTAGTTATTTAGGTCAGTGATCCACTTGTAGTTAATCTTTGAAATCAGATAATGTAAGCCCTTCAACTTTGCTCTTTCTTTTCAAAATTGTTTAGACTATCCTGGGTTTTTGTATTTCTGTACGAATTGTATGGTATGAATATTCTCTCCTATTTTCTTATTCTAATTTAAGCTTATCTGCTTTGTTGATCTCTTAAAAGAACCAATTTTTGTTTTCATTTATTTTTCTCTCTTGTTTTTTTTCCATTTCATTGATTTCTGTTCTAATCTTCATTATTTCCTTTTATTTGCTTTGAATTTACTAATAGTTTACCCTCTTTTCTTGAAATGGAGGCTTAGGCTGTTAATTTGGGAAATTTCTGCTTTTTTGATATAGGCATCTGTGGTAATAAATTTCCCTCTAAGCACTGCTTTTGGAGTATTCCACTAATTCCAGGTTATATTTTCATTTTCATTTAACACGATTTTTTAAAAGTTTCTCCTGTGATTAATTCTTTGATCCATGAGTTAAGAGTTTTCTGTTTAATTTCAACATATTTGTGGGTTTTCCCAGGGTGTTGTATATCTCAAAGTTGAATTCTGCAGTGGTCAGAAAATATACTTTGTACGATTTCAATATTTCTTTTTTATTTTATTTCAATAGTTTTTGGGGAACAGGCAGTTTTTGGTTACATAGATAGGTTCTCTAGTGGAGATTCCTGAGATTTTGGTGCACCCATCACCTGAGCAGTGAACTCTGTACCCAGTGTGTAGTCTTTTATCCTAATGTATTGAGTTTTCTTTTGTGGCCCAACATATGGTATGGAGAATTTTCTTGTGGGCTTGAAAAGACTATGTATTCTGTAGTCCTTAGGTAGAGTGTTTGTATATATAAATACCAGGTCAACTTGGTTGATAACGTTCTGCATGTCTTCTATATTCTTGCTGATTTTCTGTCTAGTTGTTCATCAATTATTGAGTTTGTGGTATTGAAAATCTACAGCTACTATTGTAAAATTATCTATTTCTTTTCTCGATTCTCTCAAAATTTATTTCATGTATTTTTGAGCTTTGTTGTTAGGTGCATATTTGCTTATAATTGTCATATCTTTCTGATGTATTGACCTTTTTATCATTATGAAATGTTTCACTTTGTCTCTGGCAATATTTTCTGTCTTAAAGTCTATTTTGTTTGTTATTAATGTAATTATATATGTATATGCATGTATTTCTTTTTCAAAAATTTTGTTAAGAACACTTTAACACAAGATCTACCCCCTTAACAGGTTTTTTAAAGTACAATATAATATTTTTCTCTATTGTCATAGTGTTGTACATACATCAAATATCTAGAACTTAGTAATCTTGCATGATTGAAATTTTATACATGTTGATTAGCAATTACCCATTTCCCCCTTTCTCCAGCCCTTGGAAACCACCATTCTATTCTTTGCTTCTATGAGTTTGACTATTTTAGATACTTCATATAAGTGAAATCATGCAGTTTGTCCTTCTTTGCTTATTTCACTGAGCATAATGTCCTCACGGTTTATCCATGATGTCACATGTTGCAGGATTTCCTTCTTTCTGTAAGGCTGAATAACATTCCATTGTGTGTGTGTGTGTGTGTGTGTGTGTGTGTGTGTGTGTATAACATTTTGAAGCCATTTATTCATTAATAGACATTTAAGTGGTTTTCTCATCTTGGCTACTGTGAATAGTGTTGCAATGAACATGGGATTGGTAATATGTTTTCAAGGTCCTGATTTTAATTCCCTTGGATAAATACACAGAAGTGGGTTTGCTGCATCATATGGTAGTTCTAGTTTTTGAGGAACCTCCACACTTTTTTCCATAGTGGCTGCACCATTGTGTAAGCCTAACAACATTGTACAAAGGTTCCAATTTTTCTACATCCTTGGCAACATTTGCTGTCTTTTTTTAAATAATAACCATCCTAAACAGGTGTGAAGTAATGTCTAACACATTTTGATTTTCATTTCCCTGATGATTAGTAATGTTGAACTTCTTTTTATATACCTTTTGGTCATTCGTACATTTTATGGTCTATTTAAGTCTTTAGCCCATCTTTTAATCAGGCTGTTAGATTTTTTTGCTATAGAATTGTAGGCATTCCATATATATATATTGGAAATGTACTCCTTATCTGATATATGGTTTATGATATATGCAAATATTTTCTCCTATTAGATAGGTTGTCTTTTCATTCCATTGTTTCCTTTGCTGACCAGAAGCCTTTCAGTTTGGTGTAGTCCCATTTTTCTTTTTTGCTTTTGTTCCCTAGGCTTTGGTGTCATACCCATGAAGCCATTGCCAAGACTGATGTCATGAAGCTTTTCCCCTATATTTCTTCTAGGAGTTTTACAGTTCAGGTCTTATGCTTAAGTATTTAATCCATTTTGAGTTGATTTTTGTATATAGTGTAAGATAAGGTCCAATTTTCTTCTTACATATGTGGATATCCAGTTTTCCCATCACCATTTGTTGAAGAGACTATCCTTTCCCCATTCTGTATTCTTGGCAACCTTGTCAAAGATTAGTTTACCATATATGTGTGAATTTATTTCTAGGCTCTCTTTTTTGTTCCATTGGTCAATATGTCTGGCTTTCCAATGGCACCATACTGTTTTAATTACAGTAGCTTTGTAGTATACTTTGAAATCAAGAAGTGTGATGCCTTTAGCTTTGTTCCTTTTTTTCAAGATTTTTTTGGCTATTTGGGGCTTTTCATGCTTCCATATGAATTTTAGAATTATTTTCTCTATCTCCGTAAGAAATCCTCCAGGGATTTTGATAAAGCATTGAACTTGTAGATCACTTTGCATAGTATGGACATTTTAACAATATTAATTATTCTAATTCATGAACATAGGATGTCTTTTTATTTATTTGTGTCTGCTTTAATATCTTTCATCTATATTTTGTAGTTTTTAGTCTAGAAGTCTCTCATCTCCTTGCTGAAGTTTATTCCTAAGTATTTTATTTTTTGATATTAATTTGTAAGTTGGATTGTTTTCTTAATTTCTTTTTTTGGATAATTTGTTATTAGAGAATATAATTCTACTTAGGGTTTGTTGAGCTTCTTTTGTGCTCACATTAATGGTTTTCATCAAATTTTGGAAATTTTTGGTCATTATTTCTTCAATAATTTTTCTGCTCTTTTCTCTCTCCTCTCCTTCTGGAACTCCAATATGACACAGAAATCTCTGAGACTCTATTTTTCTTCAATCTTTTGTTTTTCTGTTCTTAAAATTGGATAATATTGATCTATCTTCAAATTCTTTCTTCTGCTGTCTCAAATCTGCTATTGAGATCCTCTAATGAATTTATTTCAGTTATTGTACTTCAAAGTAAGAATTTACATTTAGTTTTTCTTGTTAATTTGTTTGTCCTTACTGAGATCCTTAATTTGTCAGGTAATTTTCATACTTTCTTTTAACATTTTAAATATGGCTTCCTTTAGTTATTTGGACATATTTCTAATAGCTACTTTGAAGATTGTGTCTATGTCTAACATCTAAGTTCCTTTAAAAACAATTTCTACTGCTTGTTTTTTCCTGTTTATGAATCACACTTTTCTGTTTCTTTAAAGCCATCCCTATATTCTGCAGGCAATTGTCTTTACTGAAGCCTGACATTTCCCTGGTACTCAGAATGGTTTATGGCCCTATCTTCCACCAGCAGTTACAGAATGAAGACAATATATATGACATTAAGAAAAACCTGAATGAAGTTAATGGGGTTAAATACATTCTCCCTCACTCATTTATCAACCTTCCTTTTAGTCCACATGTATG
Organism: Symphalangus syndactylus; assembly: GCF_028878055.3. Classification (NCBI taxonomy): domain Eukaryota; kingdom Metazoa; phylum Chordata; class Mammalia; order Primates; family Hylobatidae; genus Symphalangus; species Symphalangus syndactylus. The sequence goes on along the minus strand of NC_072447.2, from coordinate 152,808,831 downwards.
ACCCTCTTGCCATACCCAATCCCAAATGTACATACATAGATATGCCAAGCCTGGAAATTTCTGGAGTTTATTTTCTATGGTGCATTTTCCTGACTTTATGGGGGCTTCTGCAAACCAGCTGTAATGGAATCTCATTACAGAAATAAGTGAATCTCTTATCTGAGTCCATAAAATATGCATACGTTATTATCTCCTGAAGGAATTGACAGTGAGATGCCTGCATGCAGACCCTGTGGCAGTATTTGGCAGCTCTCTATTTAATTGGTGCATATATGCCAACCTAAATCCTGAATATGAGAGATTATACTACCGGAAATCTGAAGTATTTGCCTCACAGACGTACTGTCAAGAATCAGGCATTTCCCAAAGATTGGAATAGGGAAGCTCAGAGGTACACTTTTAGAGTCATTCATTCATTCATTCAATAAGTCACTCCTTGGGCCACTTCTGGGACTACTGAGCTTGAAAGGATTCTGAGGTCCTGGCAAAGCTCAGGGGGAGACTGTGATTGATTAGTGATATCTGACATAGGTAGGGGATGGGAGAATGGCGGTACCTGTGCCTTGTATTTACCATCCTTGGGCCAGGGACTGGTTGCAAAGCCCTAGGGAACACTCTAGGAAAGGGAGACAGCAGATATGGAGTGTATGCTTGCAGTCATGGTTATGTCAATGAAGACTCAATTGTGGGCAGGAGGTAGATTATGCCAGTTGGTTTCTTCTCCATCTACAGAGTCCCTCAAAACTTAGCCCTCATGGTAGCATAGGACAGGGCCTGTTTCCTGCAAATTGGGTCAAATGATTCCCATCTCCCAGTGGAGAATAAAGGATATGAGAAGAATAAAGGATAATGGATGTCCTAGGAACTGAATAACAGTGTGTGCTCATGGAGACCTATGATCATGCTCACATTCTTGAAGACCTTGTGGTTTCAATGTCACCTAAGTAGGTTCCCAAATCCAGGCCTGAGAGGCTGTTATGAAGTGCCCCCTTCCCTTCCCAGTACTTTATGTCTGTATCTGTACTTCTCCTCCATAACACCATGCTCACAGGAGAGGTCTGAGAGCCTCTTACACTATAGTCCATTATTTTGGTTATCATCTTGGCTCTTCTGAGGGAGAGATACTTTGTCAGTGGCTCTCATACATCAGAATCTCTCAGAGGCTTGTGAAAAACAGATTGCTGGGACCTGCCCCCAGAGCTTCCGGTTCATTAGGTCTTGGGTGGGGCCTGAGAGTATGCATTCCTAACAAGTCTCCAGATGATGATGATTCTAGCCCTGTGACCTCACTTTGAGAAATACTATTTTAAGACAATATATCCCCATGGACTGAAAATCTCTCTATTGTTTAAAAGTTCTAGGCATCAAGAAATTGGTAGGGCTATTGTGCACGTGTGGTGGTGGGGTTGGGGGAAAAACTGAGGGGGTAGACAGAGGGCTTTTACCAACGGAGACCAATGGGAACTCTCTAGGCTGTCTAGCTGCCTCCCTTCTGCCTATCAGGCCATCTCCTGTATTTTCATTCACCTTAGATCATAAGGTCACTTTCAACTCAAGTTGTTGACCTGGGGCATGAGGAGATCAGCTCTTATGGAAAGATGGGTCTATTTAAATTTTGACATGAGTGTTGTCTAGGCCATTCACCACATCTCCTCTGTCTTCATTTTAAAGCTCCCAGGGAAACTTCCCACTGCTCTTGTTTCTCACGCCAGTTAAGCTTCTTCTGGGCAATTGATGAGGTTTAATCTTACGAAGCACACCCTTCGATATGGTTAGGTTTTGTGTCCCCACTCAAATCTCATCTTAAATTGTTGTTCCCATAATCCCCACGTGTCGTGGGAGGGACCAGGTGAAGATAATTGAATCATGGGGGTGGTTTCTCCAATCTTGTCCTTGTGATAGTGAATAACTCTCATGAGAGCTGATGGTTTTATAAAGGGGAGTTCCCCTGCACACATTCTCTTGCCTGCCACCACCTAAGACATGCCTTTGCTCCTTCTTCACCTTCTGCCATGATTGTGAGGCCTCTCCAGCCATGTGGAATTGTGAATCCATTAAACCTCTTTTTTTTTCATAAGTTACCCAGTCTCAGGTAAGCCTTTATCAGTAGTGTGAGAACTGATTAATACATCTTAATGGTCTGACTACACTGGTGCAGTCCCACGGTTTAGCACCAGTGGCTTTCCTGGCCATTGTCTGTTTTTGCCTCCTAACTGGACTGCCAGCAACAGGAGAACAGGCTTTGTCTCCTTGTCCCTTTTTTCCCCAACAGCATAGCCTAGCAGAGGCCTGGGCACTTGCCAACTGCCCAATATTTCAATTCAAGGCATTTAAGAGCTAGAGCCATCCTTAGAGACCAGCTAGTCCAGCTCTCCCATGTCACAAATGGACAAACTGAAACCCACAGATGACAGACTTGCCCAGGACCTCCTTATCCCTAGCTACTGACCATGGAAAGTCAAGCCTTCCTTCTTTTTGTTTACCCTTTGGCCTTATCATCCCTTATTATTCTCTGCATTTCATTCCTGTCTTCTTCTGCTTCAAGGAACCCGATTAAGGAGAGGAAAGGGCTAGGGAGCCCCTTCACCCATTGACCTCAACCCTGCAGGGCTATGACAGTCCCTTACAGTTGATCCCTTTCTAAGAATACATTTCTAAAAATAAGCCTAATCCCGTATATAAGTGTTTACATCCAACTCATATATGCTGACTCTGGGGGAGAAAGGGTCTCAGGTAGAACATATGCCACAGAGATATAAAGGAAAAGGGCCAATCAGCCTCCCTCCTGCCTGTCTCCCAGTGGCTACTGGAAAGGGAAGGGTGTGGGTGCTACTCCCTGGAGGAAGGGCAGAGAAAAGGCAGAATCTGTGAGTGCCAGTTTGGGGGTGGGGGGAAGATCACTCCCCTACCCTGACTTTTGGCTTTTTATCCACCAATCTCACCACCAGGAGCCTAGCCTGGTTCCCTATGAGCATGAGGCTTCATCCTCACCACTTCTGATGCCAGTATAGGGGATGGAAGGAAGGTATGGAAGAAAAGCATGGACCCCTCAAAGACACTCCCAAAGTGCTTCAGCCTAAGAGAGCTCTAACTGCTGATGGATTATGATTCTTTCTACCAGAACAACTACCTCTAACTCTATCTCTTCCTCTCCCACCTGTCTGTGTGTGTAATAAACACACACATAAATACATGCATATACACACAGAGAGAGGCAGAATCACGTGGAGCATTTCAATCAAACATAAACACAGTCTGAAGGTTGATAAGATATTTTCAAATGGAGATAGCAATGTGATCTTTTGCAATGGTGTAGGAGGGCCACATGCTTGTTAGTGATCTTGTATATAATTGTGCTAAATTCAGCATAGGCAATAGGATAAGCACTCGGGATGGCTGCCTCCCTCCAGGCTTCTGAGCAATGTGAAGGACCTTTTTTTTTTTTTCTTTTTCTTTTTTCTGAGACCAAGTTTCACTCTTGTTGCACAGGCTGGAGTGCAATGGTGCGATCTTGGCTCACCGCAACCTCTGCCTCCCGGGTTCAAGCGATTCTCCTGCCTCAGCCTCCCGAGTAGCTGGGATTACAGGCATGTGCCACCAGGCCCAGCTAATTTTGTATTTTTAGTAGAGATAGAGTTTCTCCATGTTGGTCAGGTTGGTCTCGAACTCCCGACCTCAGGTGATCTGCCCACCTGGGCCTCCCAAAGTGCTGGGATTACAGGCGTGAGCCACCGCGCCCAGCTGGGACTTTTAAATTGTCATTGAAAGAAGGGAAATACTGCTGAGGTTTTAAGGACTTTGGAGGCAGAAATTCAAAATGGAGCCAGCTTGCTTTAGGAGGTTCCAGGCTACACAGTAAGTTTGAGGCAAATGGTACCTGAGGATTCATTTACTTGGAAGATATAAGACGCATAAGGGACCATGCTCCTGGGCACAGGGGAGCCAGGTTGTAGACTGCAGGTACAGATGCTAATTGCTACTGTTGTGAATATTTGCTTCTTTGGGCTTCATGCTTATTTTTCCAACATCTCAATTTCCTTTACAATCAATAAAAAGCTCTTGTATCTGGGCAGAGATCAGCAGTTCCCAAAGCACTTCTCCAGGCTGCATTGTATCTGGCCCTCCCAACAGCCATGGGAGCTGGTCAGCCCAGCTCTTACATCCCCATTTATGGGGGGAAGACAGGTGCAGCCAGGTCCCACAACTAGAGAGAGGCCCCTGGCTGAGAAGGGACTTCAACCCAAGGGTGCTGTCTCTTCTTAGCCCCTGTGGTACTTAACACCTAACCACTAACATGTGGGGACTTTTACCTAGAGGCAAAGCACATGATCCAAATCCAGAAAACTCACTAATGCCAATTCACTTTCCTTCTTGCCCTCTCTCTCCCTCTGTATCCGTTTCTGTCTCTTTCTGACTCCGTCTGTCTGCATCCAGGCCTGGGCTGACAGGCATGCACCCAGATGTTTTCCTCTTTACTGAGAAAGCAAGCCCCACACTATCAGAGCTGTTCCCACCATTGCTGGCAGTTTCTAGCCAGCCTAGACGCGCCAGGCCTCAGTTGGTCCCAGGTAACCTCAGTTACCAAATGAGCATGTGCTGTTTAGCAGCTAGATTGTTTCTGGATTACGAGTGATAAAACAAATAACAAGTAAGCTTCTAGCTTGTGCCTGACTGAAATGTGGCCTGTGAAAGCTTAGCAACTGCACGTGCACAGGCGGTCAGGGGACCCAGCAGGCCCCTTGCTAGCTGCAACAGAAGAGACGTGTCTGTAGAAGATGGGGTGCTGAGGCCTGGGACAGGTGGAGATGGATTATGGTGGCTGAGGGGTGACACAGTAGGCCACCTAATACTTTTATGATAGGTTTAAATCAAGCTTAGCTACAGCTCAGGTAGCAGTTTCCCTGGCAAACCTTGTTTGACCACCTGTGACTCCCTCCCACCATGTGCACAGGCACAAGAAATCCCTGTAAACAATGATGCACACACAGACAAGTGCACCCAGAGGCACACCCACTCACACACATGTACATGGGCACACACAGTCGTGTACGAGCATGCATGCTCCCACATGCCATCCATGTTGGGCTCCACTCCTCTGTTTCCGTACCACTTGAGCTTCCACCCGTTGGATCCCTTAGCTCACAGACCTACAAGTGCCCATCCCTAGGACAAGTGCCCCACGTCCCTTCTGAAAAAGGCCCAGAAAGGGAGCATCAGATAACTGAGATTACCTGGGACTAGGTACCTGGATCCCTGAAATAGGGATCTCTCAGGCTTCAGAGCTGGGAAGTCAGAAATACTTCTGCATGCCTCACCCTCAGTGCTGCTACTGCCACTGCTTCAGCCCTTGCTCTGGCTGTGTCCCTCACCCTGGGGCACAGTGAGCCCCTGCTCCCCAACGCTTGGCCAAGGCTCTCTGTACACTAATTAGGCACTGCCGGCACCTCTTCTTGTCCAGGCAGGGTGACTAACACTAAGTCTTTCTGCCTCTGCACCCTTGGGCAGCCTCTGTGCCCACTCCACACTCTCCTGGGGCAGCTCTCTCTCCTTATCTGAGGCCTGCCCTTCACTGGTATCCCAGGTCTTAGAATGAATGTCTGCCCCAGGCAGAGTATTGTTCTAGGACCTGGGCTCCTGTCTTGCCCAGGCCCAGCCTGCACTGAGTAGCTTGCTTTCCTTCCATAGCTGCTGCCCTGACCCAGGAGGGGTCCTGTGAACTCCTGCTCATAGTTAAGCCTGGATGAACATTATGATTGGAATTGTGTTCCCCCAAAAGATCTTAAAATTCTAACCCCCAGAACCTGTGAATGTGACCTCATTTGAAAATAGTCTTTGCAGATGAACAAGTTAAAATGGGCCATTAGGGTGGGCCCTAATCTAATATGACTGATGTCTTCATAAAAAGGGGACATTTAGACAGAGAGACAGGCAAACATAGAGGGAAGATGATGTGGAGACACAGGGAGAATGCCATCTCCATGCAAAGAAACACTTGAAGCTGCGAGAGGCCTGGAACTGATTCTCTCACAGCTCTCAGAAGGAACTCCCCCCACTGACATTTTGGTTTTGGACTTCTGGCCTCCAGGCAGAGTTTGACAAAGACAACCTCATCTGTGCAGTCCTGGTGAACTGCCTGGAGGTGCTGGGCAGGGGCTGACTCTGCCTGCTCTGGTTTGATAGCCACATGCCTCCCTCTACCTGCTGCAAATTGTTCCTGAGGGTCCTGTTCACCTTTCCAGATCACCCATCTGGCCCCTCCCAGTAACCTGATACTCATAAGCACAATACATTTTTTTTCCTATGCTTCCAGCCTTTCAATAGCTTCTTATGGCCCCCAGATAAAGCCCTAGTTCCCTCCTGTGGCCCATGGAGCCTGCCTGGTCTGGTCCCTGTCCACCTCTATAGCCCTGTCAGTCCCCTACCCCAGAAATCTGGATGTCATGTTTTGCCCCTCCTTCTCTCTCCCTCATGCCCCCATCCAACCCGTGACCTTAGTCCTGGCCAGACTCTCAGCCAGCTCACTGTTGGTTGCTCCATCTCCCTCCCCCACGCTAGCCTAAGCCCCCTCTGCTCCTCCCTGGATGGCTGTGCCAATCTCCTCCCTGGACCCTCTGCCTCCAAACTGCATGTCTCCCACCATTGTCCCCGTGGCAGCCAGAGGAATCCTTTGCAAACACAAATCTGACCACGTCGCTCCCCTCCTTCAAACATTTTGGTGACCTTGAGCACAAAGGCCCAGCTCCCTAGCAAGGCCACCAGGCCCTGTATGACTGCAACCCCATTGTTCTCTCCTGCATTGTCTTCTGATTTACAATATTTGCTACCATTGATCCAGGAAACCTCACGGGGCCCCACAACAGAGGCATGGGTTCTCCTGCAGGAGGCAGCACTGGTGCAGGAGGCAGTGCTGGTGCAGCAGGTAGGCTGTGTAGCTGAGGGAGCCACTGATCTCACTGCTTTCTCAAGAGAGGAAGGAGAGTCCCCCAGCTGGCTGGCTGTGCTGGCAGCATTGCCAAGGTTTCCAGGGTTGAGGTGGGTGGGGAGATTTGTATTATGCTAATTAGACCTGGCTCCTTAGGACTGTCCCTCAGGCACTGATTTCTGGAAAGGGGTCATCGAGCTTGACTTTGACAGACGGCCTCTGGGATGAATGAGTGTGAGTGTGTACATGTCCATGAGTGTACATAGGTGTCCATTATGCATGTGTGTCTGGGTGTGTAGGTGTGACTATGTGTATATAACATTGGGATAGGTACACATACACTCCTACGTGCCATGTATTTGTGTGTATGTATATGTGTATGTTGCATGTATACATGTGTATGTATGTATATGTATGTGAGTGTATCCACATGTATGTGTGCGTATATTATGTGTGCATGTATATACGTGTGGGTGTGTATATTTGTTTATGTGCATATTGGTGTGTTTATGTGTGTGTTCATGTGTGAATATGGATGTATGTGTATACATGGGTATACATGCCTGGGGGTGTGTTTGTCTGTATAAAATATATGTGCATGTTCGTGTGTGTAGGTATATACATAGCTATGTATATAGATATATGTGTATTTGTATGCAGAAAGTGTGGACGTCAATGGGTGTGTGAATTTGTATCTATAACTAGGTTCATCTGCAAAGGTGCATATATGTTTAGGTGTATGTATGTATATGTATATGAGAGTGTGTGTGTGTTTGGGGGATGCAGGTATACATGGTTGTGTGGATTTGTGTCTGTGTCTGGGTGTTGTCTGCATAGGTGTGAATGTATGTGCATGTGTGTGTAGGTATATGAATATGTGCATGGATGTGCAGATGTGTGTTTACATCTGGATGTATCTGCGTGGATGTGGATGTGCAGATGAGATAAATCTATGTGTCTGCGTATGTATGTATGTGATTTGGATGTGTATGGGCATATGGATGTGTGTCTGTATCAGGTATATCTTCATGGGTGTACCTCTATGAGTGGGTCAGATGCAGATATGCATATGTGTGTAGATGTGTGTTCATCGCGGAGTGCATCTGCACAGGTGAGGATGTTTGTGTATGTAAATGGGAGGTGTGGATGTATATGGGTATTTGATTGTATGTCTGTGAGTGGGTGTAACAGCACAAGTGTGGCTGTAGGGAGGGCGTTGGGGGAAGTGTGCATAGGTATGGGTCTGTGGATGTGTGCCTGCATCCAGGTGTATCTACATGGCTACAAATGTGTATGTATGTATATTTGGGTGTGTGAAGGTGTAGATATTTCAGAGTGTGTGTGTGTATGTGCATGCATGTGTGCTTGGAGTAAAGTTAAGTATGTGGATGTGTGTGCGTATCTGCTGTGTATGTACAGGAATATGTTTGCATATGTTATTGGTGCAGATGGATGTCTCTCCGTGTGTCTGTGTCTGGGCATATCTGCACAGGTGCAGACATGATGGAAGTACATCTATGTGTGTGTGAGTGGAGAATGATTGATGCATGGTGTCTGCCAAGGCCCTCACATCCCACAGCCCTCTGGGTAATTCATTTAACGCCACATTCTTCTTCCTTGCTTTCCACATATGTAAAATGGGGACAACAACAATTTCTATCTCACAAGTCAGCTGTGGGCACTCAATGAGATGAATGGAAGCTATTGTTATTGCTTTTTTCAATTACCCAGTAATTCCTGAGCTTCTGCTATGTGTCTGGTGGTACTGGTGGTCTCACTAGGACTTCTCTCCCAGCCAGGCTGCCCCAACATCAGATCTCCCCTGAGAGACCTGAGTCCGTCGGCTCAAGGAGAGCCCCAACTTGAACTCAGAACAGTGAGGACTCGTTACAGTCAGCCTGGCGATGCTGCAGGCAAAAGCACAGAAGGGCTGCAGGTCTGGGCCCCCTTTTTGGGTACCCTGGCCCCTATCTCCCTTCAACCTGGTCTGCTCAGGGCCCCAAAGCTAGGTTCATCCCTTTAGGACAGCGACAGCTCCTCAGCCATCGACTTCTGTACATAAGCATGTCAGATGAGGCTAAGCAAAGAAACACCGAATTTAATAAAGCCAAGGAACCAGGAGAACTCTCCAACCCAAATCAATCCTAGATGTGTTTTTAATTAAGTTATAGCCCTTGTGATTAAAGAGTGTGAATTTCATTACTGTGACCATTTATCAAGGAGCATACCCGCTGAACCTTTATAACAGGCAGGGAAGAAGGCTTTTTATTTTCATCAACACCAAGTGCCCTGTTTGTATCTGAACTGACTCATCAAGGAAAACTGTCTCCCCTCCCAAGCTGCCACCCACTCAGTAATGACAAAACCATGCCTGCCCCCACACTGCCCATCAATAGGCCAAGGCAGGTGAGTATGAAACTTCTGATTTTGTTCAAGTGTCCTCCACAACCCTTATCCAGCCAGGCTACTGCACTGCCAAAGTGCAGTTCAGGCCCCAGGAGTCAAGGTGCATAGAGCAAGGAGCCTAGGCATTCTCAGATGCTGGAGTTGGCTTGTGAAAAATGATACATTTAAAACTTTGGCCTAACCACAACTCAACTAGCTACATAAATGAATGAGGGCTGGAGGAGGGAAGGAAGGAGAAGAGACACCACATTGGATGTCAGCAATTGAAAGGCAACCTCAGGGACTCTGCCTGATATGTTTCTAGGTATGTGTGTGTGTGTGTGTGTGTGTGTGTGTACATGTGTTCTTTGCAATTTGGGAAATTCTTTTATTGAAGCGTTATATGCAAGGAAGTGCCCAGATCATGCACATACAAGTTGATGAATTCCACAATGTGAGCACACTGTAAGCAGAACCCAGATCACCAGACAGAAAATTAGCACTCTCCAGAAACCCCCAGCGTGCTCCTCATAGTCTCTATTGCCCCACAATGGTAACCACTATCCTGATTTCTACCGGTTTTGTTTATTTTTATATTTTACATAGATGGAATCAGAATCACACAGAATTTCCCCTCCTCTTTTTTTTTTTTTTTTTTTTTTTGAGACGGAGTCTCGCTTTGTCCCCCAGGCTGGAATGCAGTGGTGCAATCTCGGCTGACTGCAAGCTCTGCCTCCTGGGTTCACACCATTCTCCTGCCTCAGCCTCCCAAGTAGCTGGGACTACAGGCGCCCGCCACCACGCCCGGCTAATTTTTTTGTATTTTCAGTAGAGACGGGGTTTCACTGTGTTAGCCAGGATGGTCTTGATCTCCTGACCTCGTGATCCACCCGCCTCAGCCCCCCAAAGTGCTGGCATTACAGGCGTGAGCCACCGCGCCCAGCCAGAACTTCCCTTTTTATGTCCAGCTTCTTTTACTCAATATTATATTTGTGAGATTTGTATGTGAATATACCACAATTTATTTATCCATTCCACTTTTCTTTTTTTTTTTTTTTTTTTTTTTTTGAGACAGGGTCTTGCTCTGTTACCTAGGCTGCAGTGCAGTGGTATGATCACGGCTCACTGCAGCCTTGACTTTCCAGGCTCAAGCAATCCTCCCATCTCAGCTTCCTGAGTAGCTGGGACATGTCAGGCATATGCCACTATGCCTGGATAATATTTTTATTATTATTTGTAGAGACGGGGTCTCACCATGTTGCCCAGACTCGTCTCAAACTCCTGGGCTCAAGAAATCCTCCTGCCTCGGCCTCTCAAGATGCTGGGATTAAGGCGTGAGCCACTGCACTTGGCTCTGTTCAACTCTTGATGGGCGTGTGAGCCACTGTGCCCGGCTCCAGTCCAATCTTGATGGGCATTTGAGTTGCTTCTAGTTTGGGCGGCATTGCATCAAGCAATGCTGTTACAAACATTTGTGTACATATCTATTGGTGAATATATTTGTCTTTCTATGTGTTACAGTGCTTAGTAGTGGAATTGTTGGGTCATGTATGCATGTTCAGCTATAGTAGATACAGCTATATTGCCACAGTGATTTCCAAAGCGGTTGTACAATTTACACACTCACCCACAGTATGTGAGCATTCTGCTTAGTCTACATTCATATATGAGCATTCTGATTGGTCCACATCCTCACCAACACATGGTATTGTCTATCTTTTTTCTTTCAGTCTTTCTGGTGGATATGTAGTCACCCTGGGTTGCGTTCCTAGGAAAGTCGACTACAAGATAAATACTAGTGTGCAGAAAGTTTACTGGGGAGTGCTCTTAGGAACAGTATCTTTGAGGAAGTGGAGAAAGCAGGATTAGGCAGGGGTCGAGGATGGACCATGATGCAGTCATAACAAAGACCTTGGCCAGTGCCATGGAGAACTCTGAAGCTGGGATGACCCTTCAGAATTGCCTCAGATTTGGGCAGAGGACTGAGCCTTTATACCTCATATCAACCAGTCATTGGATGCAGACCTCCCCAGCAGGAGGAGGAACTAGGCTGTGAGCTGTCAGTGATCAACATTTATAGGAGTCAGCGAGATGAGTACTTCGGTCCTGATTTGTGGAAGAGGAATTTGGGAAGCACACTACAGAGTTCACTACAGTAGTGATATTGCATTGTGGTTTTAATGTGCATTTCTCTGATGACTCCTGAGGTTAAGCATCTTTTGGCCATTTAGATAACTTCTTTTGAGAAATGTTTGTTTGGGCCCTTTGCCAAGCTTTCTATTGGGATGTCAGTCTTTTTTTTTTTATTTGTAGGAATTCTTTACATGTTTGAATAGTTCTTTAAGATATATGTCTCTGGAGGCACTGCCAGAGACATATATCTCAAATAACTATCTGGAATACATAATATATATTGTATATAAAGAATTTTTACAAATCAGTGTGACAAAGACAGAAATCTCAGTAGAAAATTTGGCAAGGAATCTGAATATATACTATAAATGTCTTCTTCCCCTTAAAGATGACCTTCTTCCACTCAATGTTTTTTGATAAATAAAAGTTGTTGATTTTAATGTAGTCTAATGCATTTTTTAAAATATTATTAGTATGTTTCACGTCCCATTTAAGGTCTTTGCCTACTTTATGGTCATGAAGATGTTCTCCTATGTTTTCTATAAAATATTTACTTTTTACCTTTTAAACATCACCTGGAATTGGTTTGGGTGTATGACATGAACTAGGAGTCATGATATATTTTTTCTATGTGATATTCAATTGACCCATAATAATTTATGAAAATGTAATATTTTTTCAGAAAGCAAGTGACCATATATATGTGGGTCCATTTCTGAACTCCATTCTGTTACATTTTCAAATTGACTGTCCTTGCACCAATATCATACTGTCTTATTTATTACAGCATTCTTAATATCTGGTAGTATTAAAAGTTTTTTTAAGCCTGCTTGAATTTTTACTGGGATTGTGTCAAATCTATGTATTAACTTGGAGAAAACTGACATCTTTACAGTATTTAGTCTTCCAATACATGACTAATAGCACATCCCTCCTTTTATTTAGATTTTCTTTAATTTCTCTCAGTGTTTTCTTGTTTTCAGTGTAGAGATCTTGCACATCTTAGATTTATTTCTAGGAATTTCGTGTTTTCTTGTGTTATTGTAAGTGATATCTTTTATAAATTTATTTTGTCTTTTTGTTGCTGATATATAAAAATGCAAGTGATTTTTAAAACATGTTTACTTTGTATCCCACTACCTTGCTAAATTCACTTATTAATTCTAATAGTTTGTCTATGGATTTTATTGGATTTCTTATGGACCCAATCTTGTAGTTTGTGAATAATAGATTTATGTATTCTACTCTGATCTTTATGCTTTTCTCCCATTTTCTTAGATTATTGAACTACATTGGACCTCTGCTATAACGCGAAACAGAAGTGGAAATAGTAGGAAACGCTTTCTCATTCTCAATCTATGACGAAGGATTTTAATACTTCACTGTTAATTACGACGGTTGCTGTAGGGTTTTTTTGTGTGTGACTTCTCCTTATCAGATCAGAAAGTTCTCTTCTTAGCCAAAGTGAGCAGTAGCCAACATGTCAGGGTGGGAGTCATATTACAAAACTGAGGGCGATGAAGAAGCTGAAGAAGAACAAGAAGAGAACCTTGAAGCAAGAGGAGACTATAAATATTCAGAAAAAGATAGTTTGATTTTTTCGGTTGATGCCTCCAAGGCTATGTTTGAATCTCCTAGTGAAGATGAGTTGACACCTTTTGACATGAGCATCCAGTGTATTCAAAGTAAGATCATAAGCAGTGATCGAGATCTCTTGGCTGTGGTGTTCTATGGTACCGAGAAAGACAAAAATTCAGTGAATTTTAAAAATATTTATGTCTTACAGGAGCTGGATAATCCAGGTGCAAAACAAATTCTAGAGCTTGACCAGTTTAAGGGGCAGCAGGGACAAAAACGTTTCCAAGACCTGATGGGCCATGGATCTGACTACTCACTCAGTGAAGTGCTGTGGGTCCATGCCAACCTCTTTAGTGATGTCCAATTCAAGATGAGTCATAAGAAGATCATGCTCTTCACCAATGAAGACAACCCCCATGGCAATGAGAGTGCCAAAGCCAGCCAGGCCAGGACGAAAGCCAGTGATCTCCGAGACACAGGCATCTTCCTTGACTTGATGCATCTGAAGAAGCCTGGAGGCTTTGATATATCCTTGTTCTACAGAGATATCATCAGCATAGCAGAGGATGAGGACCTCAGGGTTCACTTTGAGGAATCCAGCAAGCTAGAAGACCTGTTGCAGAAGGTTCACGCCAAAGAGACCAGGAAGTGAGCACTCAGCAGGTTAAAGCTGAAGCTCAACAAAGATATAGTGATCTCTGTGGGCATTTATAATCTGGTCCAGAAGGCTCTCAAGCCTCCTCCAATAAAGCTCTATCGGGAAATAAATGAACCAGTGAAAACCAAGACCCAGACCTTTAATACAAGTACAGACGGTTTGCTTCTGCCTAGCGATACCAAGAGGTCTCAGATCTATGGGAGTCGTCAGATTATACTGGAGAAAGAGGAAACAGAAGAGCTAAAACGGTTTGATGATCCAGGTTTGATGCTCATGGGTTTCAAGCCATTGGTACTGCTGAAGAAAGGCCATTACCTGAGGCCCTCCCTGTTCGTGTACCCAGAGGAGTCGCTGGTGATTGGGAGCTCAACCCTGTTCAGTGCTCTGCTCATGAAGTGTCTGGAGAAGGAGGTTGCAGCATTGTGCAGATACACACCCCGCAGGAACATCCCCCCTTATTTTGTGGCTTTGGTGACTCAGGAAGAAGAGTTGGATGACCAGAAAATTCAGGTGACTCCTCCAGGCTTCCAGCTGGTCTTTTTACCCTTTGCTGATGATAAAAGGAAGATGCCCTTTACTGAAAAAGTCATGGCAACTCCAGAGCAGGTGGACAAGATGAAGGCTATCATTGAGAAGCTTCCCTTCACATGCAGAAGTGACAGCTTTAAGAACCCTGTGCTGCAGCAGCACTTCAGGAACCTGGAGGCCTTGGCCTTGGATTTGATGGAGCCAGAACAAGCAGTGGACCTGACATTGCCCAAGGTTGAAGCAATAAATAAAAGACTGGGCTCCTTGGTGGATGAGTTTAAGGAGCTTGTTTACCCACCAGATTACAATCCTGAAGGGAAAGTTACCAAGAGAAAACACGATAATGAAGGTTCTGGAAGCAAAAGGCCCAAGGTGGAGTATTCAGAAGAGGAGCCGAAGACCCACATTAGCAAGGGCACGTTGGGCAAGTTCACTGTGCCCATGCTGAAAGAGGCCTGCCGGGCTTACGGGCTGAAGAGTGGGCTGAAGAAGCAGGAGCTGCTGGAAGCCCTCACCAAGCATTTCCAGGATTGACCAGAGGCCATGCGTCCAGCTGCCCTTCCACAGTGAGGCCAGGCTGCCTGGCCTTGTCCTCAGCCAGTTAAAATGTGTTTCTCCTGAGCTAGAAAGAGTCTACCCGACATAAGTCGAGGGACTTTATGTTTTTGAGGCTTTCTGTTGCCATGGTGATGGTGTAGCCCTCCCACTTTGCTGTTCCTTACTTTACTGCCTGAATAAAGAGCCCTAAGTTTGTACTAAAAAAAAAAAAAGAAAGAAAGTTCCCTTCTTAGTTTTCTAAGAGATTTTTGTTTGTTTTTTGGTGTTTTATTAAGGATGGCTGTTGAATGTTCTCAAGTGCTTTTCTGCATCAATTCAAATGATTGTGTGACTTCCTCCTTTTTCTTTGTTAATATGATTAATCCCATTGGTTGATTTTCTAAATAGTTAACCACCCTCACATCTCACATGCCTACAATAAACCTTAGTTAGTGTTGAATTAGATTGTATTTCCCCAGAAGCTGACACTAGGTCAGGAATTGGAGTACAAATAATTTATTTGGGAGGTGAACCCTGAAAATACCAGAACTATGAAGATGAAGTTCTCTCTGTCTGCACATACACACATGAATGGGACAATGAACATATATGAATATATATGACTGGACATACATATACATATATATATATGCACACACATATTAATGGAATAGGAATGGAGATACGTATTTATATTCATGTATGTATATGTTATATGTATATACATAAATGTAACAATAAATATTATATGTGTATATGTATTGGATTTGGTTTGCTAATATCTTCTTAAGGGTTTGTGGAACTATGTTCATGAGAGAAATTGGTCTATAATGTTCATTTCTTGCAATATCCTTGTCAGGTTTTGGAATCAAGGTCATCTGGGACTCATAAAAAGGCTATGGGACACCCCAGCAGAGAAGATGGCTGGGGAAGGCCCTGGGGAATGATGGTGTGCTCAGAAGATCAGGAATGAGAAGAGCAGCACCTGTAGTTGAAGCTGCCAGCCTGGCTGTCTTGGGAAATAATGGCCAAGTTCTCCCTGTTCCCTGTAGATCCTGTCTCCATAGTGGCATGATGAGGGGTGGGAACATCACGTTCAGAAAAGGTCTTTCTGCTCTCAGCGTCTCACAAGCTTAACTGAAGCCCCCCTGGGGTGACAGAAGATATGACTTCCCCTGAGTTTGGTAGAGAGGCAAGCATTTCCCTTTGAAAGCTTGTTGGTCATTGGTCATCTCCGTGGTCTCTTCTAAACCCCAAGAGTCATCCAGGGCCATGCACCCAGGGGCTTTTTCCACCTCTCCATTCGGAGCCTTTGATGCCCCTTACACACCTCTTATCAGCTGTTGAAGAAACTGTGACGTGCCTCCAGGAATGCTGGCCAGCTGAGGCTGACAACGGGGCTTGGCCAACCAAAGCGATATGGATAGCAACTGGCAGAGGGCCAGAATGGCATAAATGTCAAAAGGTGCTTGCGCTTGCTGCTGTGACTGCTAGCTGTGGTCTTAAGGTATCTTGCAGAGGAGGGGGTAAAGGATGGTCCCAGAGGCACCAAAAGGGGCAACAAGCACAGACATTTTTAACTGCCACTCAGAGAACAACTCTGTGCCAAGCCCTGTGTTGAGGGCTCTACACTCACAGTCTTCTTCATATACACATGGGTCTCACTGAAACCATAACACAGCAGAGTGGGAAGGGATATTTTAACCAACTAAGGTGTTCACTTGCCAGTGCCTGGGATCCAAAGTCAGCATAGCCATTCTACGTGCTCAATCATTGGGAGAGGGTAGGAGGAGCCAGTTGGCTTAGTGACACATTTAACTTGGAGTACATTCATCAAGACGTGCCTGGAAAAGGCCACGGAGGATGGGCTCCGGAGAGGAAGATAGCACTGGGTGACTGAACTGAGGGGACCACAGCTTCATAAGAAGGGCAACAAGAACCAGCCTCAGCACTTATTCTGGTGTTCACTCAATAGCATACAATGTCATCACATTCACTGTCTTACTGGAACCTCCTAGGGAGCCCAGGAAGTCAGCAGGGCAGGAGTCTTCTCCCCTTTGGACAAATGAGGAAAGTAAGGTTCAGAGAGGTGAGGTGACTTTACTTGCCAAAGACCTATTACTGGTATGGTAGGCTAAATGATGGCCCACAAGATGTCCACATCCTAACCCCTGGAACCTGTGAATATGACCTTATATGGCAAAAGGGACTTTGTGTATGTAATTAAGTTAAGGATCTTGAAGTGAGAAGGTTGTCCTAGATTATCTGGGAAGCCACTGAATGCAATCACAAGTGTCCTTATAAAAGGAAAGCAGAAGGAGATTTGGCACAAACAGAAGAGAAAGGGATGTGATGACAAGAGCTCCATGTGTATATCAAGGATTGTGAGTGTAAAGCCTTCAGCACAGGGCTTGGTGCAGAGTCATTCTCTGAGCAGCAGTTAAAGCAATCTGTGCTTGTCACCCCTTTGGTGCCTCTGGGACCTCCTCCACAAAATACCTTAAGAAAGAGATTGAAACGATGTGCTTTGAAGGTGGAGGAGGGGGCGATGAGCCAAGGAATACAGGTGGCCAACCTGAAAAAGGCAAAGAAATGGATTCTCCCCTCAGAGCCTCCAAAAGCATCCAGCCCTGTTGACACCTTGATTTTAGGCCAGTGAAACTGATTTGTTTTGGATCACTGACCTCCAAAAGTATAAGAGTAAATTTGCATTGTTTTAAGCCACTATGTTGGTGGTAATTTGTTATAGCAGCAATGAGAAACTGATCCATCTGGTGAGTGGCAGAACTGGGACAGAAGCCAGTCATCTCATCACCCAGGCAAAGGCAGACGCCATCATCTGCTTCTTGGCAAAGGTTCCCAGGGCCTGGATGGATGTGGGAGTGGAGGATGGGAGGACTTCAGTAGGAGGCAATGATGGTTCGGAAGCAGGAAGCTAGCTGCTGGAAGCCACCAGCTTGAAGTCCCTTGCTTGAGGCTCGTCATGTGATTATCCGACCGCTTCAAGGAAGGGACTAGGAGCATGGAGGCAGAGGCCTGTCTTTGGCCCCAGAAGCTGGGACGTTTGATCCATTGCCGACCAGCTGAGGGTCCTGCTGATTGAGATGGAGAGTCCTTAGAGGCAAGGCTGGACTGATGACTTCTTGAGGTGCTTTTCAGCTCTCAGGTTGTCAGTCCCTCTTCATGGAATCCTAGGTGCCAAAAGCAGACCCAGGAGGCCTGTGGCCCTGATAACCCAAGGCAACCTCTGTCTCTCTAAATGTTCCTGTGGAACTGAGTAAGTATAATCCCAGAGGGCAGTTTGGGACAGCTCACACCCTTCCAGTGGCGGTGAAAATTGGTCATTCCCCTTGGAGAGAGGAGGCGCTCTTGGCAATTTTCCAGAGCTCTACCCTCCTTCCTTTGTGCCCAAACAGCTGTGGGCAGATCAGGCTGGGGGTAGAAAGGAATGAATTCTATTTTCTTCCCTCCCTGAGGTACTCCATGTGGTCACAGAAGGCTGCACAGGAAATATAACGGTTGACAGACGTGCGGTGTTTCGTGATGTGAAAATTAAAATCACCAGGAAATGTTCGCGTTCTCTCTCTCCTTCTCTCCCCCCTCCCCTATCTTCCTTCCTCTGAGCCTTTCTCTCTCTCTGTTCTCACTCTTCCTCTGTTGCCTTTTTCCCCCCAGTTCATTTTAAGTCCCTCAAACTTCCTACCTCCAAGAACAACTCTCGAGTTGAGGCTTAGCCTTTACAACTTTCACAAATCACTTTGAATCCTTAAGGTGCCTACAGATCTCTCAATTTGAGCAATTATGGGAGGGAGAACAAAGAATCAGGGTGGGCGAGCTTCCAGCCACCACTGCCATAAAGTTAAGTGACAACTGTTCACTCCCAAGCCTCTGAGTCTGGACAGGTTTGAAAAATTTGTTTTAATCTCAAAAATCTATTCCCAATGAGCAATTAGAAGCCATTTCCTTGAGCTCTCACTATATCCCAAACTTTGGGTTAGTTAAATTTTGTGAGGCTCAAATTTTGCACCTTGAGACTCTACTTTTCTCTAAATTTCACAATTTAGGGATAAGGGTCTGTTTGTATTCAGCACTGATTGGAATGAAAACATCATTGAGCTTGCCAAGCTGAGCCCTGGAATACCACAGCATGAGGTTCATATGTTCTGAATGAGCAGGTTTCAAAAAGCTGAGCACTTAGATGGTGAGGCATGTGACTTGTAAGATGTGCTTTCTGTAGGGACACAGGCCACCCCCACCGCTGCACCTTCAGCATCTGTAAATGGTACAAGGGCTAAAGTACTTTCACGCAGGCATTTGGATTTTCCCCTGTGTATTATTATCGGCGTTATCTAGGGCAACGTCACTATCTTACTTCATAGGTCAAGAGTATCCCCAGGGCCACCCAGCAATGCCTAGGAATGAGCTCCTAGAATGAAAAACACTTTGGGAGATTCTTGTATCAACCTTCCCTTGTTCTATAAATGTGGACACTCAGGCCTGAAAGAGGGGACAGGCCCTGCAACTTGAGATGGCTCAGCAGGACTGGGACTCAGGTCTAGCTCGTACTCTCCACCCCAGGCCTGGATACTTGTCCACTGTGACTACCTCTGGGAGCCAGGTGCCAGCCTGGGAGGAGCCATATCTGTTTTGGAGCAACTGCCCTGGGCATAGCAAAGAAGAGGGTTGAGTATGAGATAGTATAAGGATGGCACGTATCCTTTGGTAAACAACAAATCATGGGGCTGGAAGGCTGGTCAAAAGTCAGTCTGGAGACTGGTTTTCCACAACAGAACATGCTGCGAAAGAGTTGTGGGAAAAACTCGGTTTTGAAAATTGAATCTTTAACCCCCCTGGGTGCCATCTATTGCAATCTCATGACAACTACTTTTATGAAGCAAAGGGTCTTCTTGTAATGCAAATTTCCACTCCCTAATTGGCCTGGTGTGTAACTTCTATGCCTTCAATTGCTGAAGGGGGCCAAGCCCTTTTGACACCAGTTTTTGTTTTGGTTTAGCACAAAGCAGGTAGGAGGTAGGGTCAACTCGCACCTCCCTAATGCTGCCGCTGCTGCCTCCAGGCGGGAGAAGACCCACCTGGGCTCCAGGGCAGGGCTGGGCCAGCTTATCACCTCCCCTTCATCACCCTGTGGAGGTCCGCTGCAGAGCAGTTAATCGGGAAGCTGGGAGTGCAGGTGGCACTCTGTGCCACCTGGAGCCATCTCCGAGAGAGTGCCCGCATCCTCCAAGGCTGGAGAGGAATACCAATTGCATGGTTACTGGGCCCCCTCAGGAGCCCACAAGAGGAAATTAAAAGGCATACACACGCCTGGAATAAAGGACCCTCTTCTTGCAGCTAATCACTGAAATTGGTCACTGGGTTGTCCCCTCCCCCCTTTGGTGAAAGACATGGTCTTTCTCTTGTTCTGTTCTATCACTGCGTTCTTAGAAAAGTGCGAGGAGGGGGGCTAAGCTTTGCATGGGCATCCTCCCATCCCCGCCCTCAAGGTCTGCCTTTCTCTCAGAGTCCTTGCTTTTCCCAGCATGGGCGGCATTTGTTTGTCCTGTCTGATGCAGGAGAAAGGTCAATCCCAGCCCCTAGGCTATGCAGGTGGGAAAAGTGGCCTGGCATCTCTTAAGAATGCCTCCTGCATGGCCCTTTGCAGGTTGTAAAATGCTTGCACTCCCCTCCCTGCATGTGCTTCACAACCTCATCAGGGCTCACGGCTGCTATTTTACCCTGAGGGCATGGTCTAAGGTGACAGACATGGTCCTCAGGGTTTGAACCCAGGACTTTAGCTCCAAGGCTAGGATAAGCTCTTCCCACCCTCTGTGCTTTAGGGCCCACTGCGGCCCCAGTCCACTGGGCAATGGGAGAGCCTGTTTGCATGCCCTTAGCAAAGCCTGTGGAGCCCTGAGGGCAGGGGCAGGAAGATGGCCTTGGGGCTGCCAGGGAGATGCCTAGGAGGTTTTGGTTATTAATTAATTAATAACACTGTGTCCCAGCAGTCAGGCTGGGCTGGACCTATGGGAGATGCCCTCTAGACGCCTGCTGAAAGCAAGCAGGAAAGAAAATGAGATTTACTGTCTCCTGCATGGGAACAGGGGGCGGTGCTTAGTTTCCCCTGCTGGGCCAGTAAAAGGCTTGGGTCACCTGATTGCCAAGGTCCTGTGCCATGAGTTCTGGAGACCTGATACAAGCTGTGGTCTCGCTTCCCACTGTGGCCATAGGCACGTAGCTCCATGAGTGTTCTGAAGAGGCTCAGCTCAGGGAAAATGCAGGTGGCTGGGCTTGAGAATCTGGGGTTGATAAGAAAACCTAATATTCATACTGTAGTATATTGAATGGTGGCCCCACAAAGATATGTCTACCTGGAACCTGTGAAGGTGACCTTATTTGGCAAAAGATCTTTGCAGATGTAATTAAGGATCTTGAGATACCATCACAGATTATCCAAATAGGCACTAAATCCAATGACGTGTCATTATAAGAGAGTGGCAGGAGATTCGAGATACACAGGGAAGAAGGTAAGGGTGAAGATGGAGCCAGAGGTTGGAGAGATATGGCCACAAGCCAAAGGAACACCTGGATCCACCAGAAGCTGGAAGAAGCAAGGAAGGATTATCCCCTAGAGCCTTCGCAGGGAGCTTGGACCTGCTGACACCTTGATTTCTGATTTCTGGCCTCTAGAACTGTTGGAGAATAAAGGAATAAATACATTTCTGCATCAACGAATAAGTTGTCACTGTTTTAAGCCACGAAGTTTATGGTAATTTGTTACAGTAGGCACAGAAACCAATACACAATAGCAACAATACCAAGGAGAGGAGGGGAAACAGGAAGGAGGAAGAGGAAGATGAAGGAAGAAGGATAAAGTCTTATTGACCATCCACCAAGTGCCACACAGGCACTGTCCTACCTGCCTTTAGAGTGTGATCCCACTTGATGGCTATGACAACCTTGTGAAGCAGGTACTTCCCTCACTCCTGTTGTACGATGGAGCTGGCTCAGACACTCAGCAGTGAAAGCCTGGTTGCTCAGCTGGGAGAGGTGGAACCAACTGAGAGAGGAGCCCCAGTGGTGGGACTCCAGGCCTGCCTTGCTGAGTGGGCTGCTAGGGGGACCCAGCTAGAGCCTGGACAAACATCAGGATTTAGGGAGATGCACAGGGAGCACTCAGTCTCTGGGGCTTTAGGAGAGAGAAGGCACATTTCTGACCCAGAGCTGGCCTTTCTGGAATGGGACATGGCTAGCCTAACCCAGCTCCCCTGAGCCCTCATAATAGAGCTGGCCACGGAAAACGGGAGCTTCGGGCACACACAATGCTCCCTGCTCAAGGCGGATCCAGACCTGGAGCTCCCCTACCGACTGTTGTTTCTTTCCTGGGTACAGGTCTCCAAAACCTGCCAGAAGCCTGGGCATACCTCTGCCTCCCATGTTCCTTCTCTTTTCTCTCCACAGCCAATCTGGTCAATTCCCTTCCTGAGCATTTCTCTCACGCGGTGCACTCCATGGATGTGGGGGTCCCTTTCCTTTGTCTCCCATTTGCACACACAAGCATTTCTCCTGCCAGGACAGAGAAGCATCACATTTTGCTCTTGGTTATAACATGATCAGAGTTGGGAACTGGGGCTACGGGGGCAGGGAGGGGGCAGGAGGAAGACTGTTGCCTGTGACTGACAGACAAACCTGGCTATGCTAGCAGAGTGACTGGCCTCACCGCAGGCCTTTGTGGGTCGTGAGCTGGGCTGCAAGGAGACGGTTTTCAGAGCCCATGCTTTCCTCACCTGTTAATGCTGTGATGCATGTCACTGTCAACGGGTACCTTCAATGTCATGTTGCTGATTCTTGCTTTCTTCCTGAAAAACTATTAAATTATGTGCAGTTTATCAATCACACCATATTAAACTCAAGGGCACACAAACTTGACTGTGGCTGTATTTGCTGTTGAAGGCAGGTTCTGTGGTACTTAAGGCTGTTCTATCCATTTGGAGCAGCTGATTAGCTTTTGCAATGGCCAAATATATCCATAGCTATTATTTTTTTCCCAGAAATCTCTCTTATTGAAATCCTTGCAGGGAAAATGACTTTTTATTGCAAGTAAGAATTCTCTGGTCCCTAACCCTTCACTGTGCTCTTAGAATATAATGCTTGACAGTGGGAGTTGTTGAGGAGCCCAGCAGTCACATCAGAGCACAGGGCATGGCACAAGCCTGTAACCTCTGTCCCATTCTAGTCTGCTTATTCACATGGCTAGCACCTCACCAGAAGGGGAGCCAGCCCCTTGAGGGCAGGGATTTTGTCCTTTGCACTGTTACACCGCTGATGCTGCTGATGTCTAGCACACAGTAGGTGTGGCACCTGGTAGGTGCTCTATAAAGATCTTTTTTCTTTTGTTTTCTCTTTTCTTCTTTTCTTTTCTTTCTTTCTTCTTTCTTTCTTTCTTCTTCTTTCCCTTCTTTCTTTCTTTCTCTCTCTCTCTTCCTTCCTTGTCCTTTTTCTGAATAAGTGGATGAATGTGTCCATTGGGAAATAAGGCTCAGAGCAGGTCACAAGCTAGCAAAAAGCAGAGGGCTGGGATGTGAACCCAGGGCTGATGTCACAGTTCATGCTCTGCCCACCCCTGCCCCCCACCATAGTGGCTGCAGGATGGAGCCCTTGAGCTGGTGCTCCAATGGAGGCAGGTGTGAAGAGCCTAGGAAGTCAAAAAGAAACTGTGGACAAAGACAGCAAGTCCCCGAGTGAGCAGAGCGAATGGCTGCCTGGGGGCCATGCATCCTGGGGTGGTGGGGGCAAGTCAGGGAGGTTCTGGGGACAGACTCCAGAGGTGCTGCTTAGTTGGGGTTGGGTGCGGCCTCTAGCTGTGGGCATGAGGTCCAGACAGAAAGGACCAGCCTTACTTTCCCAACAGCCAGAGGAGCCAAAAGGAAGATGTCTACCCTTGGCAAAAAGCAAGGAAGAAGTGGAAAGGGAACTTTGGGGACATCTGCAAAGGCTGAGGCAATCTGAACAAGATCTGCACTCATGTTACATGTCAACAGTCTGAACCCCAAGTGTCTACGCCAAGGGCAACTTCAGGCCTTCAAAGTGCTGCAGGAGGCAAAGAGGTGCCCTAGGGACTCTAAACTGTAGTAGAAGGAAGAGGAGAGGCCAGGGCAGGAGTCAGGATCTCTGAATGCCATCTGTCATACTGGGTGACTCTGAATTCCTTCTCTCTCAGCTCGTTTTTGTACCTTTTCTCCTCTCTTGGACATAGTTAATTTTCTTCTCAACTAAGCAATGGGGGCAACACGAGATGCACAAATCGGCTTCACTTCCGTTCAACAAAAATCCATTGTATACCCTATTGTGTACAAGGTGTCAGAGATCCCAGGGAAAGTAAAACCTCATCCCCTCAAGGGAGAAAGGAAGTCCTGATTAGGTGTTTGCCGCAGGGTTGGCCGTGATCTGGATATGAATTCCTCTGGAAAGAACCATGTAGAGGGAGGGAGTCATTCTCAGCACGGCCAGACTGGGAAGGCTTCTCAGAGGTAGTAAGGTTTGAGCTGAGCCTGGAAGAGTGAAAAGAAGGCTAGCAGGTGTGGAAGAGTATTCTACGCAAGGAAGAAGAGAATAGAGGCATAGGGGCAGGAGAAGTCAGGGTATGCTGGAGGAGCACAGCGGCCAGGTTAAGATAGAGACGTGTGTGAGGAGGATGGGGTGCAGAGAGAGGATGGGGTGCAGAGAGAGGATGGGGTGCAGAGAGAGGATGGCTGCAGAGGAGGGCTGGGGTCTGACGGGGGAGTGTTGAGTGCCAGATGGAGCAGCTCAGGCAGCGTCTCAGAGGCACCGGAGAGCCTTTAAAGGCGTGTGAGCAAGGGTGTGTGAACTTATTTGAAAAAAGTGTCTTTACAGATGCAATTAAGGTAAGAATCTTAAGATGAGATGATCCTGAATGATCTCAGTGGGCCCTAAATCCAATGACAAGTGTCCTTAGAAGAGAAGACACAGACAGAAGAGGCACACAGGGGAGAGGGTCGTGTGAAGATGGAGGCAGAGACTGCAGCGAATGATGCAGTGGCAAGCCAAGTAGCACCCAGAGCCACCAGAAGCCGGAGGGAGAAGGAAGTTTTCTCCCCTGAGCTTTAAGGAGCCTGGTCCTGCCGACACCATGAGTTTAGCGCAATGATGGTGATTTTCTTACTGCCAGGAGTGCCTGGATCCGTGTGTGTACCAAGCACTGTCTGTAGATGGATGTAACTTTCATAGCTCTATGTCTCTGGGAACTAGTATGATCAATGAAAGTTGCATTGAAGACCGATGCTAAACTCAAATCGGCTGTTTATCCTTGTGTGTTCCTCAGTCAACAGATGATAAAAATATTGCTAGCTGCTGTTATGTGGGATCTGCACAATGTCTTGATATTGGGATGGAGGTAAGAATGGCCAAAAAGGAAAGGAGGCCCAGCCCTGTGATTCTTCCTTTCCATCACAGCCTGTTTCTAAGCCAAACTGGAGAAGTACCAGGACAAGGCCTTTGAGTCCAATGCAGCTTCTAATTACTTGGGACCCTCAGCGGCACTACCCCTAAGGCAGCTCCCTGGGCAGGTGGTGGTGGTAGTGGTGGCCACAGGGAGTTGCCAGTAGCCCTCCTGCAGACACATCAGCAGAGCCCTGGGAGGGACCCAGCCTGCTGGGAAACGTCCAAGGAGTCTCATATCCTCATCTTTAGTCTCCTGGTGACAAGGCAAGTTTATAATCTGCCTGCCCAGAGGAGTCTAGTCAAATAAACCTGTTCCTAGGAGCTTTCCTCACTCCGCCAGTGGTAATGTTTTGCAAATTGCTCATCCATTCTTCCTTGCAGGTACTGGTTCCAGGAGGGAATCTGAAGACAGGCTTTGGAGAGCGGCTGGTGCCCTTTACAGGCCCTCGCCCCCACCCCCGCACTCCCCGCCCCCAGAAGTAACGTGCTTGCTAAAGAGAAATGGCTTTGACAACTTGTCTTAAATAATCTGGCAAGTGAATCTCCTTTCTTTATTCATTAGGGATATTTGCACCTGAATAGCCTCTTTGTTTCTTGGGATTTCAGTTCTGAGGAATGACAGGGATAGGGGCTCTGGAGGCAGGGGAGGGCGGCCAGGGCTGCCAGCTGAGAGGTGTCGGCAAGCTCTAGAGACGCTGCTGAGCCAGGAGATGGCTGAGCTGGTGTGCACTGGTGTGGCCCAGCCTTCCTCTGCCTCCACAGACCTCTCGACCTCAGAGGTGCCTCAAGGCTGAGGTCAGGGGAATTTTCCTCAGACCACAGAGGGAGAGGCCAAGGATCTGTAGTCAGAAAGCTCTAAGATCGCTTCCTGGCTTCTGCATGGACTAGCTGAGTGGCTGCAGACAAGTGTTGTCCTTGCTCACTCGCTCGCCAGTCTGTCAAGAGGGAGATGCTAAGAGGAAAGGCAGGCTCACAACACGGCTGGCAGGAGGTGATGGGATTAAGGCTGCAGAAAGCTTTGCCAATGCACGAGTGAGGCTTGGAGAAGGCAGGCGCTATCAGGGCACTGCCTGGCCACGGGGCCCAAAGGGGCCCAAAGGGGCCCCTCTCAGGCAAGTGCTCTGTGAAACGAAGGCCAAAGGAAGAAGAGTGCCCCTCGGCGCTGTGCTAACTGAACTTCTTTCCAGGAATCTTTGTTAACATTTGCCAAAGGGTAGTAAAGCTCCTTTAACATCCCCCCGATTGTTGGGATTTCATTCATTTTCTTGCTTCACAACCTTCTTGTCCTGAACATATACTTGCTGATGTATCCGGCAAGATAAAAAAAAAAAAAAAAAAAAAAAAGGAAAAAAGCTGCTATACCAATTAGCTACATTTGCATCATTATTTTATATGAGCATGAAAGGTTTAAACAGAATGTATCCAGATTACACGGATTAATTAGATATTTTAAGTTTTAAAAACTGAAAAACAAAAAAACAAGAAAATAAGTTTGTATAATACAAAATTCAGCAGGCTTTGATTTTCTACCGCGAAGCTATTAAAAAAATAATTAAGACGTGAACAGCAAACTGATTCTATGAATAAATCAGAGCTATCAAAGGCACATGTTTGCTTTTGGATTATGATGAATGTAAATTTAGACATGAGCTATGGGCTTGAGCTGTTAATTGCACTAAACCTGAGCTCTAATCAGGTGCCAGGGAAGGCTGGGCTGGGGCTGTGCAGAGCAGGCCAGGGGTGCGTTGGCCTTCACCTCTGCCAGGCTGCTGCCCTTTCATTTCCCTCTCACCTACACTGAGGATTAGACTTAGTAGATGGGGGCTTGATGCCATAAATTCATAGGAAAGGAGACCACTAGCGTCTTCAGACCCCGCAGGAAAACCCATCAGGAACTGAAATGCACATTGCTTGGTCCCGTTTGCAATGTTAAGTGAACTCATGGGACAGGAGACAGATTTGGGTTGCTTTATTTCCAGTTAAATTCTGAGATGCTTGCACTTCGGTTTTGCTCCAGGATGAACTCAGTTATGTCTACACATGTCCTTAAACTGTCTCCCATTAATAAGCTGCAAAGACAGGAGCCAGTGCTCCTAAAACCACAGCGAATTGTCAAAAGGCTTATTGATAAGTGTTCCAAAACATCACCATTATAGCAGACTAAATACAAGGGCATCTGAGATGCAAACAGCTTATAGTGGAAACATCTTAATATTAGGAAATTTCTCAGTTCGCTCCCAAAAACTAGGTTCAGACACATGCCAGGCCCCAAGTCCCTCCCTGAGCATGGGCACCACAGCCTGACCCCTTGGTGACTTCAGTCACACCTGCCAGCCCTCTGGGGAGGCAGTGGCAGGATCAGAGTGGATTTGAGCTGGAATGGCTCTCCCTCAAAGAGAGGCTCATCTGATCACCACCCCCCATAACTCCACAGGAGCCTCTAACCAACCCGACCTTGGCATGAGCAGCCGCAAAGAAAAAGCTGTGACAGGGTGGTCTGCACCTGCTCAGAAGTGGGACACCACCCTGAGAAGAGGCAGGGTGCATCATTCCCCATGGATACTTCCTGGTGCTGGGGAAAGAGGAGAGGGGGCTTCTGCACCCCTCCCGCCCTCCCCCCACCCCCTCGTTTCCCTTCAACTTTATCTTCTACATAAGGGAAGGAACCTTGGCCCTGGTTCTTATTGCAGCTTGGCCACTCCCCGTGTGGCTCCCAGCGCTTCCCACAGTCGTGGAGGGTCGGAGGAGGAGTCTCCATTTTCCCAGGTGTGAAACCCTATCATGATTTGCCAGCCACAGTTTCCATGAGCATTTTCTGCACTTTGCTTATATTGATCGTCACATAAACAGCACCAATGGCCACGTGAGTAACTGAGTGAAACCATGTACGCTGAGGGGGTGGGGTGGCGTGAGCATGGTGATGCCCACCATTCCTGGCAGCCACTCTTGGGCATCTCAGGCCAACGGGTGGGGGCCACACCCCAGCAGGCTCCCGCCCTTGGCAGTCCTGACCAGATCTGTGACTATTGATTATTTCTCACTTTCCAGGCTGGAAATCAACCAACTCTTTTTATCCAGAGATTCACGACTGTCTCTGACGGGTTAAAATATAAATAGCAGTTTCTAACCATGCTAATAAATAGATGAAGCTAAGCAAACATTTTATCAGCTGTCCTCACAGCCCCTCAGTGTACCCGTCTTCCTGCCCGCCTCACTAATGTGCCCACCACTTTCTCTGGGCACGCTCACATTCTGCAAAGGCTGGGAGACAGGCTGGCCAAGTGGGTCTAAAAATAAAATGAACAAGGGGCAGAAAACAAGCTACCATCACCTAAGCGAAGGATGATGTCTGCCCAGGGACAAACCCTCAGGAGCCCATAGTGGGTTGTCTGCAAGGGGCTGTGGTCTCCTGGGCTCTCTGAGGTGTGCATAGACTGCTGCTGTCCTGGGGAAGGACAAGCTGGGTTAGTACCCTTTATCGTCCCCCTTGTTGGGGAGCACTCTGTCACTGGAGCTGGGACTGGAGGTGGGGAAACAGGGGTGTCCCAAAAGGCTGGGCCTGCCCCGTCTCATCCTCTCCACGAATGTGGTCTCCCACGCCCACGCAGCAGACATTGAAGGCATCCCTTAGAAGACATGGAAGGCACCCCCTCCACCTCTCCCCACCCCACCCCCACGAACACTCCTCCCTATCTCCCCAGCTCCTCTCCCACCCGACCCAAACTGCCCTATCCCTCTGCCTTAATGTAGTCAACAATGCCAAGGTTTCACGTGTGGTTCAGTGGGGACCAGTATTCCTCCGGGGAGGAAGCCCAGCCCCCAGGTCTACTGTGTGTGGGCAGGAGCTGGGAGCCCAAGGTACCTCTTCCCTCCCTCACAGAGCTGGAGGCCAACACGTCAGCTTTATTTGCCCTGAAAGAACAGAGAACATCGAGTCTCAAGTCAGCCACTGCTGCCGAGAGCAACAGGTTTGAGTGGGAGGGTGTGCAGGGCTGGCAAAGGACAGCCTCTTTGCACAAACAGGCCTCCCTCATACAGGCCCCATTCGTCAGGACAGGCCTGGACAGGGTGCTGCTCCCTCTCTAGCTGGATGGGCAGCTCCTTCGGCTGGACCACCCTTTAAGAGATGCCAACTGTTTGTCACTTTTCTGCCTCGCACAGTGCTGGGCATTGGACAGGATGGGGGTCTAGTGGGGGCCTCCACTTTGGGGATCTTAGAGCATAGCCGGGAGGCAGCATGAGTCAGTTTGGGGACTCTGAGGTCAGTCAAGCCTGAACTGGAATACTGGCTCCTGGGGCCACCCCTGCTGGGCACCGTGTGGCGTTGGGCCACTGTTTCCTCATCTGTACAATGGCTAGACAGAGAGAACCTGCCTCCTCCACACTCACAGCTTCTGGTCATCACCCCCATCACAACTCTGGCTGTCCTGCGAGGACCTCCCTGGACCAGCACTGTCTGCAGTGGGGCAGGCTGCTCTGCAGGGCTGGGGGGAGCACCCAGTCACTGGAGCTGTGGGGACAGGGGTGACCCAAGGCTGGGCCTGCCCTGTCTCATCCCTTCCACCAGTGTGGTCTCCCGTGCCCAGGCAGCAGGCAGCAGAGCTGATGTAGGGTGACTCCGGGGGCCCTGGCACGCCTTGAGTCTTAAGCCGGTCAGTCTCTGGGAGCCTGTGGGAAAGACAGGCAGGGCCTCTCGGGTCAGGCAGGCCCCCAGCACAAAGTGCTGACACGTGGGGAGACCCAGGCCCACAGGAGGCCTGGCTGTGCCCGAGGTCCCTTGCAAGTCAGGGCCCCGGGGCGGGGGCGGTACCTGAGTCCTCAGCTGGGGCTCTCAGCCACGCCTCCCCAGGTGCCCTGGGCTCTGGAGGACCCAGCAGCCCCGTCCAAGATCCTCAGAAGGAACCAGTATAATGCTGGGGCCAGAGTGGGAAAATGTCCCACCTGGTTTGGGTGACTCTGAGTCCTTCTCCAAAGTTCACCTGGTGAAGGTGGCGTCTGCCCAGTCGGTGCACACTGTCCCCGGGAGCACAAGACACATCTCAGAAACAGCGGCCTCAGCCCCAGTGGTGTCTGATGGGGCTTTCCCAGTGCATGTCCAGGGGAACCATGGACCTCCTTCCCTCCTTCCCCCTCCCTCCCCCTCCCTCCCCCTCCCTCCCCCTCCCTCCATCCCCCTCCCTCTCTTCCCCTTTCTTTCCATCCCTCTCTCCCTCCTTCTCTCCCTCCCTCCTTCCCTCTGTTTCTCCCTCCCTCCCTCCTTCTCAGGCTGTCAGGGAGCTGCAGGGATGGGGCCTGGGCTCTGGGTTCCTTTGGGACTCCTGCCTGAATGTCTATCTGTCTCCCATAGCCCTTCGAAGGAGTGGGCTCTTCCCCACAAGCTGGAGGGCTCTGCCATTTGCAGGCTGGTGGCTTTCTCAGCTGCTCCTCTTGCGGGGCCACTCTCTAAAGAGAGCAGGTGAGAGATCAGTCACAGACCCATAGGCACATCCCTGGCCTGGCTAAGACATACACGGGACTGATATGACACTGGGCTCTGGGGGCAGAACGCTGCCCTGCCACAGCACAGACGTGGGTGGTTCTGTGTCCCCAACATAGTGGGGATGCACTGTAGAGACACGGCATGCAGTCCAGGCTGTCCCCTCCCCACCGCCGAGCTCGCCATTGCCGTCAGGTGCCATGGAGGGCCATCACTGTCATCATTGCCATAGAGGGCCAAGAGGAGCGGGAGCCACTGGGGAGGCAGAAGTCTGCTGGGGTGAGGGTGGGCCTTGGAGAGTGACACCTCCACAAGACTAGAATGGAGCCAGAGAATGAGGACACATCAGCAGAGTCTGACCTGTCGGGGTCCCCCAGTCCCCACTAAGGGCAAGTGGCTAGAGGTCCTCAGAAAAGCCCCCCAGGGAAGCCCAGAAGCCCCCAGCATAGAGCTCCAGGGATTGAGAAGAGTTTGGTGAAACCAGAAACTACCATGTGGCCCTGGTGACCCTGGTGCCAGAGGAGGGAGTGGGGTTGAGAAGGGACCTCCACTCCCTGGGGCTCCAAGCGCCTCGTCTCCCTCAGCTCTAGACTTATATAAACAACAATATATATGTATATAACATATATACAACTTATATATACAGCCTGCTGGATATGTCCACCATATTCGAACCAACTGTGGTCAAACCTGGACTTCAGTCTTTGCCCTCCTACCTCCCACTGAGGCCCACATGGAGACCAGTGAGGAGATGCCTGAAGGGTGTTCCCCAATATACATCTGGAGCCCAGATCTATCTTCCCATCTCCTTCCCTGACCCTCTTCCAGGACGACCCATGGGCTTGCCAATCCCACAGGCTCTCCAGGCGGATCTTTCACCTTTTACCCCAGACTTCACCTCGGCTTCCCATCTCAGCAAAGGCACTGCCAGCATCAGGTGCCAAAGCTCTACCCTTCCTGGGTCTTGGCCTCCTCCCTCCCATCCTCATATCCCTCCACTGATGGGAAGTGTTTGACTTCATCAATCTCAAACACACTGAATGGCTTTGCTGGGCCTCCCTGGGATTGGCCTCCTGCTTTGGGCCCTAATACACTCACACTTTGCAAGGAAACAGTGGGATTCAGTCAATCCATAAAAGCAACTGATTACTAGCTTCTTAGAGGCATGTATTTATTTTGTTGTTCATGAGTTGTCTTGGTGATTTTCCAGTAACCAATTGTTTGACTGTTCATAGCCCTTTTCTTTAAGCTGGTTTCTTTATGTAGGCATGGCTTCTGTGTCAGAAATGCCACCCAACGCCACTGGCCTCCCATGGGCCCCACTTGGTCAGACCCAGAACAGGCCGACCAGCTGGGCCTGTTGGAATGGGGGCTTCCCTATCAGCTGCCCGTTTGATTGGCTTCCGTGAAAGCTGAGACTTGTTAATGAGAAGAGTGGTCCTGTCCATATGACTACAGCTTTACCATTCCTTTGAGCTTTTTTGGAAAGGAAGTCTGGAAGGAATCTGGTCTTTGATTTCCTCTTGGCCCACATGACCTTCCCTCTTCACAATGCAAAGGAAAAGATCAGGAACCAAACCTGGACCCTTGCCTGTGAAAAGGCTGCTGTTCCGCATTCCTAAAAGAGCTGCTGACATCTAGAAGCAAACAGTCAGCTGAGAGACAATTGGGCTGAGGCAGGCTCTGGATTTCCATTCCATTCCTTTTTAACTGCCTCAGTGCCAGCTGAACAACAAGCCCCGGGAGGTGAAATTGAACCCAAGGATTTCCCCAGCTATCTGGAATGAAGCTTTGTCTTCTATAATTAGAGTCCCAGAATGTCAGGGCTGCAGGGGCCCTTAAGATCAGCTGGCCTGTCTCCATCATGGGACTGACAGCCAGGCTAGGAGGCCCAGCTTGGGGCCCACCCCCTGCCTCCCTCCCTGCCAGAGCCCTTCCTGCTACACCTTCTGCTAATAGTGTTTTCTGTGGACATAGTGGATGCTCAATAAGTACTTGGTAAATGGAATCAGAGCTCTTCTGCCGTTTCCCAGTATGTGAGGCTCTGCATGCAGTCAGCCTTCTCAGCAAGTGGATGTCAAATTTCTTTCTCCAGAGCCCAACACCTGCAGGAAAACACACAGCACTGCCACCTGGCTTTAAGGCTGTCAGTGATCTCGTCCTAACTTTATCTGACACCACTGTCACCTTGTGTCCTACATTCCTCTATGCTGGACAACTCTGTTCCCTGAACACACCATGCAATTTCCCCTCCCCGGGCCATCACTTCAGCTGTTCCCTCAGAGCAAAACGCCATTTAACTCCAGCTGTCCACCAAGACCCTTCTCTTTTGGCAAGGTCCAACTCCAGGATTCTTTGCTGTGTGAAGCATTTCCAAAGGGAGCTCTCCTGCTTCCTCCCCTAATTCACTTATTTATTCAACAGATCTTTTAATGAGTACCCACCATGTGCCAAGCACTGTTTTTGGCATAGGGAATGTAGCAGCGAACAAGGCAGATAAAAACCCCTGCCTTCACGGAGCTGACATTCTAGATGGGAAGAGAGGTAAACAACAGAAGTGCATTATGTAGAATTTTAGAGGTGGATTTAACTTCTTCTGCTTGCCCTGCATTTTCTTACCCCAAATTATCCTTATTTTCCTCTGCCTTGTGTTATGGCTACTTCGTTTGTATTTGTGTCTCTCACAAGGGAATAAACTGCCTGAGAGTACACAGCCAAGGGCTGGTCTTTTCTGCAGCCCCCACAGCATGAGGCATTCACTCAAGGAATGTTTGTGAAATGAGTGAGTGAGTGAATGAATGAGCATGTGTGTGAATGGATGAGTGAATGACTGTGTGTATGAGTCAAGGGATGAATGAATGTGTGAGTGAGTGAATGGCTGAGGGTGTGAGTATGTTTGTGTGTGTGAATGGAGAATGAATGAATGAGTGAGTGTGTGAGTGGAGAATGAATGAATGAGTGAATGTGTAGGAGTGTGTGTGTGAGAATGAATGAGCGAATGTATGAATGAGTAAGTGTATGAGCGAGTGAATGAATGAATGAGAGGGATAAGTATCTAGGTTCAGAACACTTGTGAGTTCTGCATTTTCTACATGTGTAAGTTGAACCGCTTGAGCATAGGATTGCTGAGACCCAGAAGAAAAGTCAGCATTGGCTCTCACAGTACAGAACAAATGAGAGGTGGCTCCAGAAACTTCAAGATGACAACTTCCTGGAAATGCTGCATTTTTGCCTCCTTTGACTGTGGACTCTGGCAGTCTTTCAGGAGACATCTCCAGGGTCTCTAGAGTGGCTTACTCCACACCTGCCGCCCAGGATGTGCTCACATGCTCTCATAGCACCTTAGATTTCTTCTGCAAACATCAGTAGTACTTACAAAGAATGACAGGCTTTTTTTCTTCCTATGGGAAAAAAACACAAACACTAACTCCTCCCATAACCCATTCTTTATTAAATGTGTGCTTAAATTAGCTAGTTATTATGTTACCAAATCCCTTTTAATTATTTGCCAGTGCTTTCCATATCATTTTTAACCAAGTGAATCTTATCTTAAATTTTAATTTGATTTGTTGTTTAAAGGATTAAAGGAATGACTTCATGACCTAAAATGTGTATGGCCTCTTTTTAAAAACCCAATTGGTGATGTAATTGAGTTGCAAACACTATTTTTGTCTTTTCACAACATAATCTGCTATGGGACTTTATTTTCTCAAGGGACTTGCTTCATCTGCTTTTTATACACATTCAGTATCTGTAAATATGCTTTTGGCTTTTCAGTAATAATATTAGACCTGAATGCTTTGGTGTATATCAGCAAGGGTAGGAGAGTGCGAGGAAGAATGCTACATGCATTTAAATATATTAGGTCAACAGAATAAAACGAGTGTTTACATGTATTTACGAATATTCAAAGTACCTTTTGGATATGTTTAAGTTCATAGAGTTCCATGAATTAACCCAGAGCTAGCTGTTTTTTGTTTTTAAGTTTTGTGTTTTCCATTAGTTTTGGTGGCTATTTTTCTGGCTGCTGCTGTTTTAATATGAATGAACTTTGCCTTGTAAACACAGTTGCTTAGTGATTAAATCATATGCTTCGGGATGTCCTTATGATCAAATTGTGTTCAGAATGCAAAGCAGATCCAATCAACAACGCCTAAGGGGGCCTGAATATGGCCCAGTCTCACTTCAAATCTTAAAAGTCCAAGCCATGGGCGGTGTATCGGTGCACAACAGCCTTGTCAAGATGATCTTTATACAGTCAGGACTTCTCTGATTGACTCTTGGGAACACAAATTGAACTTTTAGGATTGAATGTTGGAAAACATACTCCACCAACTACTTTATGGGTCTCTTTCATCAAATCAGAATCACCCCTCAGTTTCCAGGCCGTTTTGCCCTTTCCAATCCCCTCCCTCTTAAATGGACTCATAACAAAGTGCCATCATTTCAGCTTTCTCTTCTAAATGTCTCTTGGATGTATCCCTTCCTTTTTGGTTCCACTGCCACCTCCTTCATCCACGCTCCCTGTGATCTCAGTCTTGGACCACTACAATGACCTCTACATTCTTTTCTTAGCCCCATACTGAGACTTAACTTGACTCCCAAATTTATCTTCCTAAGGTGCTCATTCATAATCTCTCTTCTCTGTGACATGCTGGGGCACCCCTTTGCTTCTCAGGTCAGGTCCAGGCTTTTCCAATTGATTTTTAAGATCCTTCTACTCTGACTATAGCTAAATGTTATCCTTCTAATCCCTAATGAGCACAGCCTGGGTCAATAGCTCTTGAGAGACTTCTGCCTGCCGTGGTATTGGTATAAGGCTAGACAAATAGAATGATGGAACAGAAGAGTGAGCCCAGAGATACAGCCATGCATATATAAAGTTTAATTTATGACAGAGGAGACACTGCACAGGAGTGGAGAAGGAATAGTCTTCTCAATCAATTGTGCGGGGATAGTGAGGCATCCACAGGATAAAAAATGAAATAGGACTCTTATTTCACATCAACACAAAAATCAAGTCCAGATGGATTAAGGACTTACATGTTAAAGGTAAAACTGTAAAGCTTTCAGAAGATCATATAGGAGAGTATCTTCATGACCTAAAGGTAGGGAAAGATTTCTTAAACATGACATGAAAAACACTAAACATAAGGAAAAGATGGGCAAGCTGTACTATATCAAAATGAAGAATTCCTAGTTTTTGAAAGGTAGCATGAAAAGAGTGAAAAAGCAAGCCACAGACTGAGAGAAGTTATCTGCAACATGTAAAACTGACAAAGGGCTTATATCTAGAATATATTTTTTAAATGTGACAAATTATTTTGAAAAAGAGAGACAACTCAACAGAAAAACTGTCAAAAGGCTTAACCAGTAATTCACAAGCCAGGAAATCCAAATAGCTAATAACTGTGAAATGGTGCTACATTTCCTAGTAACCAGGGAACTGCAAATGAAAACCACAATGAGCTGCACTACTCACCCATAAGAATGGCTAAAATTAACAAGAGTAATGACAGCAAGTATTCATGAGGATATGGAGCCCCTGGAACTCACAAGCTGCCTGCTGGTGGGAGTGTATAAGGGGATGGGCACTTAGGAAACATTTCTATTATCTAACAGAGTTGAAGATAGCTGTCTGCAATGACCCAACAATTCCACTTTTATATATGTATATACATATAGATAGACAGAAGAGAAATAGATATCCTCAGGAAATGAGTACATGTGCGTATTAGGAGACATGGGCAATGATGCTCACAGTATCCAATCTCCCTGGAGCTACCTAACTGTCTGTTGTAGTAGAACGGCCACATGAATTGTGGTGCATTAATATGAAAAGTATACTATTTGGCAGTGAAAACTAATATGGATGAACCTTAAAAGCAAAATATTAAGTGAAAGAGGACTGACCAAAAGGAATGTGTATGTATCATACACACACACATACACACACACAAATGAGTGATGAAATCTGAGTAAGGTCAGCGGACAAGTCAATGTCGATTTTCTGGTTTTAATGTTATGTTACAGTTGAACAAAATGGTACCATTGGGGAAAACTAGGTAAATGGTGCATGGGACCTTCTTGTACCATTTTTGCAACTTCCTGTGAATCTATAAGTATTTCAAAATTAAAAGGCTAAAATTTGAATTTAAAAAGAACATGCATTATTCCATTTCTATAAACTTCAAAGCAAGCAAAAGTAATCCACGGTGATCTGGGATGCACCTTGATATGGTAAAATACAAAGGATTGGAAGGAAGTGATTCTCATAGAAGTCAGGGATGAAGGAGGGGCTCATGACTGTGACTTGTAGGGCACGCAGGGGGCTTCTGGGGAAGCTGTCAATGCTGCATTTCTTGAGCTGGGTGATGGTTACACTAGTGTTTACAACAATTTGTTTAGCTGCATATATGTCTTAAGCACTTTTCTTTGTGTGCAATATTTAACAATAAAAAGGCTTCATTAAAGACATTTATGTGACAGTACCTTAGGGATCATTTTGGACAGATACAAGTATCCTCCATCAGACTGAGTCCCATGGGCAGTGGGGCCAAGTGGCATTCCAGACCCTAACACAGGGCCGACCTAAAGCAGGCACAATGAAGCAGGTCTGGCTGATAAAATTAGAAGGACTGTCTCAAGAAGTGCTGCCTTCCATCTGCTTTTGAGGAGGCATCTGGAAAGAGGGGAAAGCAGGCAAGGCACATGGCCTGCTATACAGATTGACAACAAATGGGACACAATATTGAAAACCAGGACTGTGGTTCCAGAGTCATCGTGTTGTCCAACCCCAAGTGTTGTGTTTCAAGGGCTGATATTTGCAGCTTGGGGTAGAGTCTGTAGCCCCAAAACCTTGAAAATACCTCTGGGGACCCTGCTGGGAATCTAGCTTGGCCCTGATTGGCCACAGAACAACAATTGCCCAAAATTATGCCTGGAAGACAATGTGGTGTTGCCTTCTAGAGTTGTGCAGTGCAGTGCCCCTAGGGGAGATTACCCGCATGCTGGTGGTGTCATTCCACCACTGTGCCTTCCAGGAAAGAGTAAGCTATGACTTCACGCCATGGCCACAGCCTACTGTCACTTTATCTGTGGACTATCCACTTGTGCCCTAGGAGTCTTCTCCACTAAACATTAAAGAAGGCAGAAAGGACAGCCGTGGTGAGTAGAAGAACTTGTCCCTCTGGGCGGGCCGCTATGGAATCAAGGGCTGAAAGCTGCTGTGAAATACAAAATGTAAGCATTCATGTAAGCCACTTGGGCTGCTAGTAAAATGACCACAGTTACTAACCACTTTGAGACATTGGCCTTTTGGGTCAGAGGTGCCTGAGAGAGCATCTGAGAAGAGGAGGGAGCCCTGCTGAAATTTCTGAAATGCAATCAAAGGCTTAGGGGCCAGCCATGGGGAGAGGAAGGCCCAGCTCATGGCTTTGTGGGCATTGCCATTGTGGGCAGAAAGAACAGCTGAGTGAACCACCAGGGTCCCCATATCTCTGTCCTGAAGTGGGACCCCTACCTCTAGTCCTGAATCCGTAGCCCCCAAACCTTGGAAAATGCCTCTGAGGACCTTGCAGAAATTTCAGCTTAGCCCTAGCTGGCCCCACGTGGAGTGTTGTCTTCTGGCCATTGTCTTTGTTATTGGTTCGGTTTGTTTTTTGCCAGTCAACACATTTTCCTTTCAGGATGTTATCTTCTAACTTATTTTATAATTTAAAATTATGTTTATCCACCTTTTGATTTTTTACTTGTTTTGACAAGGGAGTGGGGGCAATGTCAACACGAGGGAAATAGCTCTGAAATGAATTCCTGGTCTAGACAAGGGAGGCAGGAAGGAGGCCCTTGGTAGAAGCTGCATTTCAATCTCAGGGAATGCCCCTGACCATCAAGCCATTCTGCTGGGCAATGCTATGAGCTGCTGTCCTTTGCCAATTCACCTTTGGAAGTCCAAGGAAATTTCTAGATGTTTCTGACAGCTAATGACTAGAGCTTTAGCAGGGGACAACTGACCACAGCAATGTGGGGAAGGCAATGAGTGAGTCCAGCTCCTCATCCTGAGAAAGCACCCTTCTCACTACCACCCTGAGACCCCATGGAAAGGTGACCCTGATTTGCATAACAGAAACCAGATGGCAGGAACTCCCTTAGCTGTGCAGTCAGAACCCATTTAGGCACTGATCCCCTAAAATCCCTTACCTCTTCTAAGCACATGCAAGATCCTACCTGAGGCTG
Organism: Symphalangus syndactylus; assembly: GCF_028878055.3. Classification (NCBI taxonomy): domain Eukaryota; kingdom Metazoa; phylum Chordata; class Mammalia; order Primates; family Hylobatidae; genus Symphalangus; species Symphalangus syndactylus. Next base: position 152,769,921 of record NC_072447.2, on the reverse strand, counting down.
GCGTTCTTCAAGAAGAGGGGTCGCTGGGAAGCCCACAGCCCTGAGAGGTATCCCCTGCTACTAGCATATATCCTTCATAGAGCAAGAGCCAGCTGAGGAAGGGGCAGCCTCCAAAGGGGACAGGCTCCTTGAGTCCCTGGAAGGACTTCATTACAATCAAGTTCTCAGCAGCCAAATTTCTCACACCATATATCTGTCCAGTTGCAACCTGGAAACCTGACTTACGTGCACAGCATCCCCATGATCACATATCACTGCCAAAGGCAAAAGGTAGGGACTTGAACTCAGATCCCTGTCTTTTGTGTACAGTGAGTGCTGCTAGCCTGCACACCATGAGATGTTCTGTTCTGGTACATCTCTTCTCCCATGTGAACTGAGGTCAAGTTGAATTGGAATGACTATGACAGCCAATGTCAATGAAGAATGGGATGCAGAGGGCACAAGAGACGAGCTGCCTTGATTAGTATTTGTCTCAGTAACCTGTGTTTGTTGTGAAGAGTAAGACATCATCATTTCCCAAGCTCCAAGGAAACGCTGTTCCAAAAAGGGTTGCTATTTTGTGAATTGTTCTACTCCCGTGCTGCTGATCTCTTGTGAGACCCTGGTAGCAGGACCCCACACTGAGCTGTAAGACACTCATCTTGCTATGACAACCCCTATCTTCTGTATCACAATCTATGGAATGCTCAAATTTGGCCAAATTGTGGACAGTGCTCAACATAGTTAGCATTATTGTAAAAGTTTCCAGAAGGTTACAGGAACAGCCAGATCCCTGATTGGAACATGAAGACCCGGCTGAGATTTCTATGTTCTCTAATCTGGTGATGGATGAAGAGGGTTCGGAGGGGGTGTCCCTCCTGAGAACGTGGGCTGAGCCTTCATCTCAACTGAGAGAAGGATGCTGGGGCAGGAGCATTTCACTTCCTGGGGGTTGAGATAAGGAAAAGGGCTACATGGGTATGTTAACTCTCAATCTCCAAGTCAAGTGCTGAGGGCTCGGCTTGGGGATTTGCAGACAGTCAAAAGAGTTCTCCCACACTTGGACACAGGAAGGGGAACATCACACAATGGGGCCTGTCATGGGGTGGGGGGAGGGGGGAGGGATAGCATTAGGAGATATACCTAATGTAAATGACCAGTTAATGGGTGCAGCACACCAACATGGTGCATGCATACATATGTAACAAACCTGCACGTTGTGCACATGTACGCTAGAACTTAAAGTATAATAATTAAAAAAAAAAAAAGAGTTCTCCCAGACATGCAGGGACAGAACAACAAGGCATTCTCCAGCCTGAGGCCTGGTGGGGCCCCCAGGTGGCAGGAAGAAGCATGGAGGAATTGGGTGGCTAGGACTGTGAATCCCAGGAGCAGCCACTTCACCCAAAGCAGCTTGAGTTACAACTCTGTTGACTGACTGATGACCTCTAGGCCCAGTACATCTTGCTTCAGAGAGCCTAGAGAACAAAATGTACCCAAGAGGTAGGGCTGGGGCTGCTCTCCCTTTTCTTGCCAGAACTGAATTCTACTGTGTCCTGAGGAGGCCTGGGCAGTTTGTGCGGTGTCAGGGCCAGACGCTTGGCACAGCCTTTGGCCTGCCCACTAGGAGCACTGTAAGCCACATGGTGCCATGGTTTCTGTAAGGGGATTCCTGGGCAGCCCATGTTAACAAATGGGAATGGATTCTGGAGAAAAAGAATGGGGTAGACCCCAGATGGTGATGAGATGACAGAAACACTTGTGAACACTTATATAAGCTCCTTTGGGGACTCCCTGAAATATTCAGGGGGTGGGGAGGGAGCCTGGGTGAATAGATACGGCAAGAAGCAGGCCACTAGCTTGTTAATGTTCTGGGACCCTATCTCTGCAGGCTGGTGAGGTCCTGAACTTATAGATTACAGGGTAATGGGAAATCTGTGAGGAGGAAGTGCTGGGAGTGTTGAGGTGCAAAGCCGCCACACACCCCACGAGCCCTGTAAAGCAGAACACGTGGCCAGTTTCAGGGTGTGGGGATTTTCTAGATTTCCAGCCCCTGCTGCTCCTCCACTTAGACACTATATTTATTTATTCTTATATTGAAAGAAACACAAAGTAACTCATTTTATTTATATTCTTAATAAGGAAACAAACTTTCCAACATGTAGCAGCAAAATAATAACAGCAACAATAACAATGTGTACATTACCAAACACACCTTTTAGTTGAATGGAAAATCTTTTACTCTTTTTAACTTTTATTTTAAGTTCAGGGAAATGTGAAGGTTTGTTACTAGACACTATATTTACTCAGAGTGCTAAAAATGGTGGCGGCAGCCTTGCTCCATGCCAGTTGAGTGAAGGTGAAGCTTTGATGGCTGGAATTCCCTTCCCCTAAACAGTTCTCATTCAGCAGGAGCCACATGAAATTCGGATGTTATTTGGAAGACGGAAGTGAAGCCAGTGTCTCTATCTTTTGTCTCCTCTTGTTGACATGGGGCAGCTGCTCTGTGACTTCCAGGAACCCTGAACATTTTGGCCTTCATGGGGCCCTTCTTCAATTAAAAATAAATAATGATAATGATATTTTATGATTGTGTTGGTATAAAGATGAATACATTAAAGTTCATTTCTTTCCTTCCGATTTTAAAAGAAATTAAATTATCTTTGTGCGTCCTTAAAAGTCTCATGGCCTACTGTACCTAATGGAGAGGTTGACCCTGAAAGGGCCTGGAGCTTGCTTGCCCACGCTGGTTCTCAGGGATCAGTCTTTGGGCTTGGAAGGAGCAAGATTTGCCCCTGGACTAGATGAGGCAGCACAAAGAAACGGGTGGATTGGCAGCTTTTTGTCTTTGGGATTAAAAATAAGTCTACTGAGTGTTGTGGAAAAATCACAGTCTTACAATTTAGATGATCAATTATGTGGGAAAAAACAATGTCCATGAGAAAAAATCAGCACTGTTTTTTATTATTTTAAATAATTATAATTATAGCTAACCTTTGTTAAGCACTTATTACAAGCCACATACTGGGCTAAGCCTCACTCCTTTCATCTTCACGTGAAACCCATTTTAGAGACCAAAATGTTGGTGAGGCATCGGAAAGTCAGAAATGAAGAGCATGGAAGAGTAGAGAGCAATGGGTCAGTAGGAAGAGGAAGTGGGGAGAAAGGATTCAGGAAGAGACACTCAGGGATTCCCTGTGTTCTCATATTTGCCCTTCTAGAACCACATTACATGATATACTAATAAATAGGCTTAGGACAACAGCACAGAACCAGATGTAAAAGTTAACAATTTCATTAACACTTTTCGAGAAAGGAGGCTGTACTTGCTTCTGATTTTCTTCTCAGTGATTTCCCAGGCCAACAACAGAGGGCATTGTCATATTGAATGAAGAGGACCCATTTGGAGACCTCTTGGAAGTCTTAGGCATCAGGTCCTTCCCAACTTCCCCCAAGGGACCGAGCCAGGGCAGAGCTTTGTGCTCTGAGAGAAAACTGTGCTTCCTGGCTCCAGGGTAGAGAGGCCTCAGTCTGGCGGGTGTGAAGCAAGAGGGACTAAAAGGAAGATAGGAATGTGACTGGCTGTATTCTACACACAAAGATGTGGCAGCTCTGAGGGAGGAAGTGATCTACTCATGGCCATATAGGTAAGTAGTGACCAAATCAGGATAAGAGTCACGCAGTGTGACTCTAAAGAACACCACAGCACGTTGCCCCTCACAGGGAGCAGAGCTGGCATTGGCTGCCCATCTATTATGTGCCAGGGCTTCCACATATTGTCTTATGGGAGCCCAACAGTGAGTAGGGGAGGAAAGTCATGCTCAGGCCTGCTGTACAGATAACGAAGCTGGCTAGAATGCTCAGTGCGCAAAAGGGAGAGGGAGGCACCAAAGTCTCAGAACTGGCAGGAATCTGCATGTCCTTCTGTTCAGCCTTCTGTCCGCTGCTTTGAACTCTCAACTGATCTTCCCATTGGTCCCCTCACTTTTTATTGTGGTATATGTGTGTGTCTCTGTGTGTGATAAAATTTGTCAGTTCATATTTTAAGTGTACAATTCAGTATACTTGGGCATTAATTACATTGACAACATTATGCAACAATCACCATGTAATTGCAGAACACTTTTATCACCCCCAAAAGAAAGCCTATACCCATTAAGCAGTCACTCTCCCATTTTTCCTTCTCCAAGCTCCTGACAACCATTAATCTGCTTTCCGCCTCTATGGATTTGCCTATTCTGGATATTTCATATAAATGGAGTTATACAATATGTGGTCCTTTGTGACTGGCTTCTTTCACTTAGCATCATGTTTCTGAGGTTCATCAGTGTTGTAGCATGGATCAGTACTTTATTCTTCTTTATGGCTGAATTGATATTCCATTATGTGGACATACTGCATTTTGTTTATCCATTCATCATCAATGGACATTTTAGGTTGTCCCTACCTTTTGGCTATCGTGAATCTGTGATAGACATTCATTGTGTGGAAAACTGTTTCCAATTCTCTTGGCTATGTACGTACCCAGGAGTGGAATTCCTGGGTCATATAGTCATCCTATGTTTTTCTGAGGAACTGCCAAACTGTTTTCCCAGTGGCTGTACCATTTTGCATTCCCACTAGCAATGTACAAGCGTTCCAATTTCTGTACATCCTTGCCAACACTTGTTATTTTCTGTGCATGTGTTGTTCTTTTTTTTTTTTTTTTTTTTTTTTTTTACCCTAGTGGGTGTCAGGTAGTATCTCATTGTGGCTATCATTTGCATTTACCTAATGACTGGTGATGTTGTGCATCTTTTCACATACCTATCGGCCCTTTCCATGTTTCTGAAGAAAAAACAAAGCATCCTTACTGGGCCTCCAAGGTCCTGCCCCACTCCTGGCTGCACTGAATGGCCCCTGGCCCTCCACTTCCACTCTGGCACCAGCCACCTGGGCCACCCCTTCCTCATGTGCACACACAGTTCCTTCTGCCTGCGAGTGGCCTCCGTGTTCCCCTCCATCTTTTGGCTGAGCCCCTATGGGCATGCCCAGAGCATCATCTTGCACTGCCCCTTGGTGCGCCTCATCCCAGTGACGTGCTTCTTGCTTCTTGCAGTTTCCTGAGGGCAGGTGCTGCATCTGGCCCGTTCACTGGAGTGACTCCGGCTCCTGGCTGAGGGCTGGAAAAACAGTATATTTGGATCCACAGCACCAGATGGAAGACTGAACTGAAGTTGTGCAGGTTTCCTTCTGAAAGACTGGGCTCTCTTGCCCAAGAGGCACTGGCAGTTCCATCTTGGGACTCTTCCTGCTCCAGGGCACCGAGCGCCCAGTACTAGGACAGCAGGATAGATGAGGCATCCCCACCATCTCCCATTGACATCTTTGGAGCTGCCCATCCTCAGCTGTGGTCTGCTATGACTCACGTCCTCAAGGCAGGATGAGTGTTGTCAGCAAGTGACTCATGGACATAGCTCCTCCGCCTTGGCAGCCTTGGCAGCCAGCTAGGTCTGATGACATAGGAGAGAGAGCCCCACAGTGGGAGGCAGGGACCAGAGTTCCGGTCCCAGTCTGTGATGACTCGATGTGTGATCTGGGGCCCTCACTTCCCCAACCTGTAGAGTCTATCTGAACCACCTGTGGATCCCTTTCAAAAATGCAGCTGGCTATACTCCCACCCCTGCTCTGACCCTGAGATTCTGATTTAGTAGCTCTGGCATGGAGCCCAGGAAATCTGCAGTTTATTCAGCAGCCCCAGTGCCCCTGATGCTCACCCTGCCTTGGAGAATCTGCACAAGCTGCTTGGAGGGCCCTGTCCATTTCCCAGGCTTTGGTACTAGAATTCTAGAATTCTTCAGAATTCTGAACAGTTTTCACTGGGCAAGTTCCAAGAAGTTCCTTGAAGGAGGAATAAGCTCACTTTCTGTTCCCTGAACACCTACCCTGGGTACCCACCCAGTGGGAGTAGTGGGACATGCTGTGGGGCAGGGTGGCTAAGAAGCTCAGCCTTCAGCCTGTCAGCCATGGAGAATGGTGGCAGGCCCAGGGGCAGGGTCTACTGGGAGTGGAGCGCAGGGTGCTTGTGGCTGCAGCACTGTAGAGGGCCTAAGGATAGGGCCACCTGTGCTACTGAGCTCAGAGTGTCTTCTACTGGAGTTGCCACACATTCTGCAATATGCACCCAAAGACATCGCCTCCCCATTTAGGGTGGTCCTAATGGATTGAGGCCTAAGCTGAGGCTTCCAGCAAACCTGCTCCACCATCTGCTGGGTTTTTGTTTAGAGCAGGGAGGAGGCGCACTCTTTGTTGAGGGCTGTGTTCCCAGAGGGGAGCTAAGCAGCACCTGGATATGGTTGGGAGTTTGAAGGCTCTGGGATCCCCCCCCATTTCTACCTCTGCACCATCTTGGGCAGTCCAGCCACCCTCCCTCAGGCGTGGTCTGCTCCTCCATGAAATGAGAATCCCATTAGTATCTGACTTAGGATTTCAATGATGCTTAAGTGAGAGGCTGTACAGAAAGGGATCTTTGCAACAGTCTTCTTGTTCTTTATGGCAGAGGAGAAACTCCACTAGACCTGCTGGCTTCAAGCCATGGCTGCTCTGCCAAGCTCCAACCATGCCCCCGGGAAGGCAACTCCACAAAGATGAGCCAGTCTTAGGGCAAAAAACTGTGAGCAAGGGCTGGAGAGAACACAGATTCCCAGGGGCAGGGGGAGGCTGGCAGAGGCAGCTACAGGAGAGAAGCTGCTTTGTAGAGAGCCATTCTGATCTAGTGCTGAGCAGGCACACGGAAGACCAGAAACATCCAAAGAGAGCTTTGTAGCTTGGGGGACCCCCAGAGGGAGTGACAAGGCTGACAACAGGTAGGGTGGGGGCATTTTCACAAACCTGGGTTCCCCAGGCCCAGCAACCTGAGGCCTCCTAGCCTTGGCCTGCTCTTGGGAGCTTTGCAGCTGCTAGACACTGCTCCCTCCTCTTGATGGAAGGTCGAATTGTGGGCTAGAATCCAAGGATGTGGCCACTATGGACTCAGGGGAGAAGGGGCTGCAAGAATGGGTATCTCCAGGGAAGAAGGCAAGGTTGAGTCAAACCTTGGGCCCCCAGGCCCAGACTCCAACAGAGATGCTGTCCTCACATAGCTCACCTCACAGGGGGCTAGTCTCTGGGCAGAGAACAGGATATTAGGCCAAGGGCAGCTCTGGGCGATGGGGAGGTGGGGGAGCAGCTGCCAGAAGGCCTCAGGCTGTCCAGACTCTGGCCAAGGCCACCTTCCCTCCCTTCACAGGCAGGCCAGCACCCAGAAGCACAATCTGCTCATCTCTGTATTGGATTTGTGAACTGCACCATGCCCAGGGTCTCCAGCGGCTCCAGGCCCTTGCCTGCAGGCCCCCTGAATGGCTCCCAGTAAATCCCTGCAAACTAAGTGTGGACCAAGTCACCTCCTGTTAGAACCCTCCATGGCCCCTTCTGCCATCTCTACCTCTATAGCAGCCTCTGAATGCTTAGGAGTAAAGAGCCATTGAGGAGCTGTGAATAATATCATTAGAATTTTAAAAGCATATGAGAAGAGGTGCTAAGAGGTCACTCTGAAGCTCCAGGGCAACTTCTGTGGTTTTGACTGCTTTTACTGCCCGGAGTACACCACCAACTGCCAGCTGTTTTTGAATCATAGTCACTGGAGTGACTAGACCAAGAGGGATCAGGGCTATTATTTTCAGAACTGAGCCTGTATGAAGACAGCCCAGGGGCTACTGGCTCTTTGGCAGCTCTGACTTGCTACCTTTTGCTGGTGGCTTGCCCCTCCACCCCAGATTTTCTTCTCCCGTCGAAGGGGACATCTAGGTCATCAGTGGTCTATACAGGAGATCGTGGCCATGAGCGTGGCTCTTATGGTCAGGGTCTGGTCCCACTTGCTGCATGCTTCCTGCCACACAGCAGGCACCTGATCTCAGGCAAAGAGGACACCATTGGGGCTAGGCAAGGGTCCCTGGAGAGCATGCGTCTGCTACTACTATGCATTGGGCAGGGACTATGGCCCAGCAAAGCAGAAGTCAAGAAGCAGAGGTGCAGGGCAAGAGATATGAGCATGAGCTGCTGCCAGCCATCATCAACGAGCTGCTACGGCACCTGAGATATCCCTTGTCTTGCTGGGACCGGCCATTGCCACCAGTGGCTTTCTGGGAGGTTGTCTGGGATCAGGGGCTCTGCAGCCAAATGAAACTTCCCTGGACTGCTGGAATGTCCTCTCTCAGGACCTTGCTCCTAGAAAAAGATCCAGGAAGGCACCCACCTTTCTTCTGCCTCCTCCTCCTCAGCACTCCTCCCTCCAGGTGGAGAGCACTATCCTGTCCAAACTGTCCGTGGCTTACAGAATGCTTACCCAGTGTGCACGATGGAACACTGACCCCCACAACTGCTCTAGAGAAGGATAATCTTCCCATCTAAAGAAGAGGAAGCTAAGGCCTAGAGAGGAGAAGGGTCATTTCAAGAACCCAAGGTCAGAAGGAACCATAGGCAACAGCCTCATCAACTACCCCTACCCCACCAGCCCAGACCTGGCAGAGGATTTGAGGTTAAGCATCCCCAGCAGAAGCTAGTTTCAGGCCAGGTTGCTTTCTGATTCTGGGGACCCTGGATGTCTACACAATGATTGCAATTCCTTTTCTGATTCGATTGGCCATCTTCCAGAAACCACTGGGCCAGGCAGAGTGGAGGTGAGGGGAAATTACTACTCATAACCCTGATGTATTTCCTTTTCTTAAATACAAATTACCCCAGCCTCCAGCCCTAGTCAAACATAAAGGGAGGGAGCAGCTCAGGCAGGTGTATCCTAGTGCTGCACGCTTGATGTCCATATTGCTGTCTGCTCTGACTCTGGGCAGGTTTGTTTTAATTAATCAAATTGCTATCAATTCATAGGCTTCACTTGACAGCCTCACCTTCTAATGTGGTTAAGTCCAAAGCCTGAAGCTTATGGGCCCTGAGCAGGTCTGACAAGGAATGGAGCCAATCATGCCGCCCTGACCTTGAGTGAGTCACTAGAAGTTCCCTGGGTGCCACCTGGCAGGGTTTAGGCCCTTGGATGGCCCACAGGGTCAGGGTCTTGGGAGCAGTGTGGTCCACTGTATGTTTCCTGAGGCTGCTGTAACAAGTTACCACAAACTAAATGACTTAAAACAACAGAAATGTATTGTCTCACAGTTGTGGAAGCCAGAAGACTGAGATCCAGGTGTTGGCAGGGCTGTACTCTCTTAGAAGGCTCTAGGGGAGACTGTTTCCTTGCCTCTTCCAGCTTCTGGATGTTGCCAGCATCCTTGGCTATGGCTGCATCACTCCAGTCTCTGCCTTTGTCTTCACATGGCATTCTCTGTTCTTCTTTTTTTTTTTTTTGAGACGGAGTTTCGCTCTTGTTGTCCAGGCTGGAGTGCAATAGCGTGATCTCGGCTCACCGCAACCTCTGACTCCCAGGTTCAAGCGATTCTCCTGCCTGAGGCTCCCAAGTAGCTGGGATTACAGGCACCCACCAGTGTGCCTGGCTGATTTTGTATTTTTAGTAGAGACGAGGTTTCTCCATGTTGGTCAGGTTGGTCTCGAACTCCCAACCTCAGGTGATCTGCCTGCCTCGACCTCCCAAACTGCTAGGATTACAGGTATGAGCCACTGTGCCCAGCTTTGTTCTGTGTCTTTCTCCTTTCTTCTAAGGGCAATTGCCATTGGATTTAGGGCCTATCTGAATAATCCAGGCTTATCACATCTCAATGTCCTTACCTTTATCACATCTGTAAAGAGCCCCCACCCTCTTTTTTTTTCCAAATAAGGTGACGTTCACAGGTTCTGAGGGTTAAAGCTTGGACATATCTTTTTGGGGTCCACACTTCACCCCAGTGCATACACTCCCACTGATGGATCACTGACTTCCAAGAAGTCTGGCTATCAGGGCAGTGTGGCCTTTGGCAGGAATGACTGACAATTTCTCCTTTCAGAGCTAAAGTGGCTGAGAGCCTGAGGGGAGGAGGCTGCCTGACCTCAAGTTCCCCTGGCAAGTGAGGCACATAATGGAGGAGGGCAGGGACTTGTCTCCCAGCCCCTAGGCTCCTATTGTCTGGATAAGCCTGCTGAGCTCTAAGCCAGGCCTAACACATTTACATGACACAGGCATTTGTCAAGGGAATGGGCCCTTGGGGTCCCTGGACACAAGGCAGGGCTGAGCATTGGATGGGGTGTGACTCTACTCCCACATGGCACTGGGAGGCCTTGTCCCGCTACAGACCTCAAGCCCCTCAGCTGGAAAAGGAGACGATCATAGGGGGTTTTAGGCTCAGTGAGGATCTTAGGGGGTTCTCCCAGTTTGGATACCCATGGCTGCCTGAGAGGCCACTGCAGCCCCCTGCTCTTAGAGTGAACACACTGGCAATATCCCTTCTGCAATTTCAACAGGGGCACCTTGGGTGGCCTGGGACTCATGGGTCCCTAGGAATGGCCCATAACCCTTACAGGAATCCAAGCCAGAGCACAAAGCCTTTATAGTTTATTGTCTGGGTTAGGGGCAGAACAAAGTTGCACTCTAGACACCCCAGAGGCCTGGGCCTGGACGTGGTTGCCACTTGAAGTTTCCTGCTCCTGTGACATTCCTGCTCTGTGGCCATCCAGTCTCTCCTGGTATGCCACCATCTAAAGGAACCTCAGTCTCCATCTCCCTTCTTCTTGAAGCAACAGATACTAGCATGTTTCTGACTTCTTGAGAAGTCTTCTTTCCTCCAGTGCACTGGAGCCTGCATCTCAGTCACTTCTGCCATCCCACCCCCATCCTAACTGAGCCCCACATTGAGGAACCTGGCACCCACATCATGAGGTGCCCTCTCTTCTACGAGGCAAACAGAAATTCTTTTGCTCCTCCATCCCCAGCCTTCCCTTCTTCAGATATGTTCCAGTTTATCAGGGCCTTTCAACATGTGAGGCCTAGAGCTGACCAGAGCAGAAAAGAGCAGAGAATAGGGGAGCTGTGCCCACTAGACACTGTGCCAAACCTTTGACACCTAGTATCTCACTGACTGTTCCTAACAGCACTTTGAAATCGTTTCTACTATTGTACTCTGAAAATATGACAAAGACAATCTGAGTCTCAGAGGGGTTAAATAACTGGTCCAAAGTTGTACAGGTAATAAGTGGTAGCATCAAAAGTCTAACTCACAATTGGCTCCACAGCCACACCTTACACACTCTAAGAAGAAAGCAGCACACTTACCCCCTTGTTCTGAATACTTGGCCCCTGTAGATACAGCCTAAGGCCCTGATTGTTTATCTGGCCACCCATCCTGGCACCAACTCACACAGACAGGTTGACTATTCTCATCCATCTCCGTGTCTTGTCCTATATGTTCTCTGGGCCCTGGTTCATGGTCCTTTGGTCTCCATGGTCCGGGTCCTCTCCTCCAACTAAACCGTGATCAAGCCTGTGTAGGTTCCTTGGAGAAGCACCCTTCCCTCCTTTTTCCTGCTCCACACCCCTGCCAGCCAATGTGATCACTGAGGAGAGAGAAGTTGGAGCACAGCAGGTGGGCAAAGGGCTGGCACACAATGCTGTGAGCTGGCAACTCTAAATTGAGAGCAATTCCTGGAAATCAGGATACAACTGTTGAGGCCAAAGGCATCCTAATTAAATTCGCCTTCAAAATAAACAAGTGCATCTCTTCAGGCATCAGCTGTGATTCTGCAGAGTTCCAAGATGAGCCCTAAATGAGATAAAGCCTCCAGTCCAGGTTGGGCTGGGCATGTAGGGACAGAATGTGGGGCGATCTATGGGAGCCATTAGCATGATCATGTCTGAATTGCAAGTCATATGAGAGAAACTGGGAGGGAAGGATCTGGGCCTCAGGTCCAACCTGTGGCACCACTTCCTGGCTGCGAGCTCCTAGGTACTGCACCCAACCTTCCTGCAGGGCTATGAACCATGTCATCTGCAAAATGGGAGGCAGGGGAGTGGCAAGAGACATTGTACTTTCAATAAAGCTTGGTGGCAGGGGGCTTCTCCATCTCAAGGGTTCTTCTAGACCTGGGAGCTGAGGTTCCTGGGGTTGGAGTAGTCCAGATGTGTAACACTCTTTCCCTACACCTGAAATAAGACCATTTTTAAGAAGCATGCACAAATATTAGTACCAATGGTTCCAATGGTGACATTCCTTGGGGACTCAAAAAAGTCAGAATATGCTCCATGGGCTTTGAGCATTACCAGCTACAGCCACATAACATTTTAAAGTTTTACATTCTGGGCAATTCAGTGCAATTAGACAAATATGTCCCCCAATGTAATGATGAACAAGGGTGCCCTGTGGGGAAATGGAGAGGATAGGCTTGGTACCTGTTCTTGATGATCTCACAGATGAGGAAATACTTCCATCTAATGACACCCAGCCTGATAAGTGCTAGAGAAGATGCTCCAAGAGTGGGCTCAGGAAGCTCAGAGTAAAGCATGACCATTTTCCACTTAAAAACCTAAGTAGGCAGGCGGGGTGCAGTGGCTCACGCCTGTAATCCCAGCACTTTGGGAGGCCGAGGCAGACGGATCACGAGGTCAGGAGATCGAGACCATGGTGAAACCCCATCTCTACTAAAAATACAAAAAATTAGCTGGGTGCGGTGGCAGGCACCTGTAGTCCCAGCTACTCGGGAGGCTGAGGCAGGAGAATGGCATGAACCCAGAAGGCGGAGCTTGCAGTGAGCCGAGATCACGCCACTGCACTGCAGCCTGGGCAACAGAGTGAGACTCCGTCTCAAAAAAAAAAAAAAAAAAAAGCCCTGAGAAAGCTTTCTGGAAAAGGCAGTGGTTGACCTGGGCCTTGGAGGATATGTAATATTTCAATGGCCAGAGTTGGTGATGAAGGCATTCCTGGTAGAGGGGAGAGCAGTGACAAGGGCATGGGAGGACACATTTGGAAAATAGCAAGGAGCCCATTTGGCTGGTTACCTGTGTCCTGGGCTGACATCATGGGCTGAGGGCAGCTCCGATTCTGCAGATGATAGTAAGCCATCAAAGCTCTTAAGTAAGGGAGGTGGCACCATGCATAGCCATGTGCAATGGTTCTCAGAGTAGGATCTGTGGACCCCTGGAGGTCTCCAAGACCCTTTTAGAGGATCCTCAAGGTCAAAACTATTTTCCCAATAATACTGAAATGTTCTTTGATATTCCACTGTCATGCTTTCCATTGGCACTGCTGGTGCAAAAGCAGAGGTAGAGAAAAGAGCAGGTTCCTGAGCATGAATTGGGACCATGGCACCAACTGTACTAGTTGTCAGTTGGATTCTTCATCACTACATACTTGCAGTTTAAAAAATGCCAGCTTCACTTAAGAATGTTCTTAGCAAAGCAGTGAAAATTAACTTTATTAAATACTAGCCCTTGAGTCCCCTTACGTTTAAAATTTGGTGAGACACAATGAGAACTATGCTCAAAGCAGTTCTGCTGGAATCAAAGTGTAGTCGTTGACTCAAGGCAAAGCACTACTGAGTGTTTTGGATTGTGAGCTGAACTGGCTGATTTTTCATAGAACATCATATTTACTTGAAAGAATGACTAACTAATGTTACTCAGACTTGGGTATTTGGCAGACATTTTCTTGTAGATGAACGAAGTGAGCCTGTCACTTCAAGGAAAACAACTGACTATAATTTTTGCCAATGATAAAATTTGAGCCTTCAGGCAAAAATTTGAATTTTGAAAAGCTTGTATCCACCACTGTAAGCTTGACAGCTTCTCAACAGTTAAAGGCTTTTTCCAACGAGATGGGTCATAATATTAACAAATGTGATCTTGTGATGTTGTGGAATGAAATATGTCAACATATGGAGGCTCTCCATAAGTCAGGGCACCACCATTTTTTTAAGCGACCAATACACAATGTTACCAAACCATAAATAGGTAAAAAATCCATTCAAAAGACAAGAGAGTCCAATGGAACCAAGTAGAGAAGGCTCACTGATACAGTCTTGCATCCCACATTACGCTTAACCTGTAAGAAACAACCATTGGTGGAGTTTTTGTGTCCTATCAAAGATGAATGTCCACAATGATCTGAAAAGTCTATTAAAATATTCCTCCCTTTCTCAACTGCATATCAGTGTGAGGCCAGATTTTCTTGATATACTTCAACCAAACAACATTTCACAACTGAATAAAGAAGTAGATGTGAGAATCCAGCTGTCTTCTAGCGAGCCAGACATAAAAGAAATTTGCAAAAATGTAACATAATGCCACTCTTTTCAATACAAGTTTTTGCTCAGAAAAATATATTTTCATATAAATACTATTTATATTTACATATAATTAGTTCATTATTTTAATTTCAAAATAAATAAATATTTTAATATTTTTTCTAATATGGTAACATGAATAGATATGACTCACATAAACAAATGGTCTTTGGAAGCCTCAATAAGTTTTTGTCGTTGCTCTTGTTGATTTACCTCATTATATTGTTTTTTTTTTTTTGAAGTAAAATTCACATGACACAAAATTAACTACTTGAAAGTGTATAATCAGTGGCAGTAAGTATATTCTCAATATTGTGCAACCATCGCCTCTGTAGTTCCACATTTCCTTCACCCCAAAAGGAAGCCCCATACCATTAAGGAGTCACTCCCCTTTCTGCTCTTTCCCCAGTCCCTGGAAACCACTAATCTCATTTCTGTTTCTGTAGATTTACTCTCAATAAGTTTCAAGAGTATAAAGGATCTGAGGAAAAAAGTTTGAGAGCCACTGGCTTAGTGGTTCAAATCCCAGCTCTGTTTTTATTAGCTGTGATTCCTTGCTCAAGTTGCTTAACTTCTAGGAGTCTCATTTTCCTCCCTAAAATGAAGATAATAATAATAGCATATTCAGAGGGCTGTTGTGAGGATTAAATGGAATAATCATGTAAAGCTCCTGGCAGATAGTAGATACTCAATAAATGGGAGTTCTTATCACCAAGACTGAATCCAGTCCCTAGGAAGAAACACTGATTCCATTTCCACACACTCTGTAGACATGACGGGCAACACCTTAAGAACAAGAGCCAGCTTCTTCACCTCATTGTCACATGCTTACCAGCCATAAGGCTTTACCTCTCTGAGTTTTGTTTTCCTTATCTATAAAATGGGCCTAATTATAATACTAATCCCACAGGGTATTTGTGAGAATCAACACAGCAGTGAATGCTTACAATATTCTTGGCATGCAGGAGGCACTCAATGTCAGGTAGTTGTTTCGGAGGGGTTGCAACAATGATTAACATTGATGAAAATGCTGACACTGTGTCTCTTGGCATCCTGTGGGCAGCTCAGGGGCTACCACCACAGGTTGGCCCTTCCTTTGGGCTATTTCTTGTGATGGGCCCACAACCCCCTCTTTCCAGGAGATGGCAAGATCATCACATCACAGTCAGCTCAGTGGCCTAAGAGGCTTCATCTTTACTTAGCTGCTCTCTGTGCAGAGGCTGCTTGGGCTTTAGAAGAGTGAGTAAGTTTACACCAGGCTTTTTGCTAGAGCCCCATCTCAGCTGTAGCCCAAGACAACACTCTAGTTCCCTAGTTATGTACTCAGCTGGATTAAAGGGCACTTTGACTACTGGCTGGTGGAAGTTCCCAAGATACCCTAGACAGTCCTTAGGGGCTCAAACTTAATCTTCTGGCATATCAAAGGAAAGAAACAAGGTCTGCTGCTGGCATCCATTCTGATGGTACAGGGCTCCCTGTGGTAAATCTGTCTCCACTGCCATTGGCATGTGGATCCGGGACCTGTCAGGCCTGCAGCTACTGACCTTGAGCATCTCAGTTATAGGCTGACCACCATGAAGCTAGAGATGTCACCATTTAGCCACTCTTCACTGCAACATTTAACATCCTGCTGATATGGCTGTGAAATCTGAATTCTTGTCAAAGTGATATTGAGAGTGGTAAGCTGAGGAAGGCTGGCCCTCGCAGCCATGTGTCCAAGGGCAGGTCAGGTGGTAGGGTGGAGAAAAGACAAGACTGGGAATCAAGAGACTTACATTCAACCCTGGGAAGAACTGGAGACATGACCTGCCTGGGCCTCAATTTCCCCACTTGAAGAATGGAAAGTTGGACTAGCTCAGGGCTAACTTTAGTTAGCATCAGTCAGGGAACAACTGCCACTGAATATTCACTTTCCTGGGCCCTTGAGGAGATTCTGTGTGATTTATTTTGCTCTAGAGAAGCTTGTTCTGGTCCTGAGGACCTGGATGAACAGGCGCTTCTATCCTGGGTGGGTGATATAATTCATCACATATCACAAAGAAAGCTGGCTGGCTCAAAGCTTCATCCCAGTGGGAAAGGATCTGTCTTAAGCTTCTTCTCCCATCCAAACACCCCCACTCACCAAAATTCATCTTGGCAACACTGGCTTAAAAGCCTTCTTGCCTCTGCCCTTTTGCAAACTCATACAGCTGGATTTGAGTCCTCCTAGTGTCCCACTAGCAGCCGTTTGGAGGAGGGGATCCAGCTCAACTAAAGGACTTTGGTGGCCCAAGAGTGCCACTTCCCTGTCAGGAGGTTAGCAGCAGTGGGGAGAAATAGAGCAAGCATGAAGGGAATCCATGATGTGCACAGAGGGGGCACTTATGGAGACGGTGGCCAAAAAAAAGATTGGCATATCTGTTGATGGGGGATGGCAGTAGGTGAGCATAGGGTGGGCAACCAGGAATACACCTTGGTCAGGGCTGGGGAAGTTTATTGGGTGGGTTTAGGAATCTCTGGATTTCTATGTTCCAGACTTCGCCTGGGGATAATATAGACTGGGTCCCTGACATACCATGTGCTCCAAGTGGAATGGGTTCTGAATGACTGAAATTTTTACCCCCCTGGCACTCTGACAATCCGCACTGATGTACTCTGAGGATGCTGAGTCCATGTGCTATCAAAGGCATGGAAGTGGCTGGGAGGGAGGAAGGATGAAAACAGGAGCCAGTGTAGAGTGGGAGAGGTTAGGGCCGCTGGGCTTGGGCTGGAGAAGCAGCCCCTTTATATAGTCATTGGAGCCTCGGGGCATGATGCTAGAGAAAGACAGCATGGAGGGCCCATTTGGCCTGTCCAGATGAGGATAGACTTTTACATCCACTTTAGATTGAGTAGAGGAGGGGTCCACAGGGGTGCCTTAGAGTAGAGGTCAACAGACAAGAATCTTCAGTGCTCAAAGTCTGCCTTTATCTTCTCAAGGATGCAAGATAGCGCTGAATATGCCACTCCTCTTTCCCCTGATACCATGTTGACAAAATGTTCATTCAATTATTTCAAAAAAATCCGAACACAGTAATCTTCCTGAAGAATTTAGAATTTTCTTAATTTCTGTCTGACATCCTTGCCTCTCTGGGCAGGTAGAGGTAGGAAAGAATATAGAAATTGTCCATATCTAAAAGTTGGCTCTAAGGAAACTTTATGCTGCAAAGCAGACATGCAAAATCTCTCTTGTAGTTGTCACCATGATATTAAATTACCTACTTTATTCATTTATGAGGCTCAATGAGAGCAGCAAATCTTAGCTGGCAGGCCCCAGGCCTGGGCTGCTGAGGGAAACAGGTGGTATGTGAGCACACACACCTTGTCAAGGCCTTTCTTGATGTCTCCCAGGGGCCTGAGTCCTCCTGTAGGGCCTGCCCAGGCTTCAGGCCTCACTACCACTTGCTGCCTGGGAGTACATGACTGCATGGCCCTCACTGTTCACCCAGCTTGAGCCATGCTCTTGCAGATGGAAAAAGGGCATACATGCACACTTGACCTCTGCCCTGTGAGGTAAGCAACACAGATATCAATAGTCCTATTTCACAGACAAAGAAATTGAGGCCCGGAAAGGTTAAGTGATTGGTCATACTCAGCTGGCAGTAATAGAGCTATGTCAAAACTCAGCTTTTCTGACTCCAAGCTCAGTTACCTTGCCATTCTGCATGCTGCCTCCTGAGCTGGCCATGAACACTCTTTTAAGAGGTCATCTCAGAGTGAGGACACAAGTTGGGGTATCTGTCTCCACAGTTCTTCCCCATTCACTCTGTGAATGCAAACGTGAATTTATGTTTAGCAAATATCAGTTAATATATCACTTCCACAGATAATTGAAAATTGGCTCTTGCCTGGGTGCAGTGGCTCATGCCTATAATCTCAGCACTTTGGGAAGCCAATGGGGGAGGATCACTTGAAGCCAGGAGTTTGAGATCAGCCTGGGCAACATGTTGAAATCACATCTCTTCAAAAAAAAAAAAAAAATAGTGGGGTGCGGTGGTACCTGCCTGTAGTCCTAGCCACTTGGGAGGCTGAGGTGGAAGGGCTGCCTGAGCCCAGGAGTTTGAGGCTGCAATGAGCCATGATCATGCCACTGCACCACCGCCCTCCAACCTGGGTGACAGAGTGAGACCTTGTCTAAAAAAAATAAATAAAACCGAAAATTATCTCTCAAAATTATGGCAAGAAGATGAGACCTCTGGATTAGTGAATTCAGCAGTCAAGGGGTAAGATTTTTAAGATGAATCCAGATATGGCATTAACTTTAGTAGGTGTTTAAAGAAGAGTTGCAGCCATATGAATACCCTGTTGTAAGACATAGGTGATGATGAAAACTATTTTAGGCTGCATAATGGCCCCAAGTCTGGAACTTCTAAATGTTACCTTACATGGAAATAGCATCTTTGCAGATGTGAATAAATTAATAATTTTGAGATGAGGATGTTATCCTTATCTTCATCCATTTGGGTAGGCTCTAAATGCAACATCATGTGTCTTTATAAGGGGGAGGCAGAAGGAGATCTGACACAAATGCACAGCCCTGGGAATAGGAGTGCTACCTAGCCCTGCCATTTCCTAGCTGGGTTGTTTTTGGCAACTTGAAGGATAGGAATGGAACATACCCTCTTAGAGTCCACAAAAGTTAAATGAGAAAATATATGATGGATGGTAAGCACTCAAAAGAAGCTGGCCATTATCATCATTCTTTATTCGTGAAAACATAAGAACTCTTTTCATATGTGGTAGGGCTGAATAATTAGCCCCCATGATGTTCACATCATAATCCCCAGAAGCTGTGAATATGTTACCTGACATGACAAAAAGGACTTTGCAATGTGATTGACTTTGCAAATATGATCTTGCGATGGGGAGGTCATTTTGGATTTTCAGGATTTGCCCTAAACGTAATCAACAATGATTCTTCTAAGTGGGATGGAGGAGGGTTAGAGTCAAAGAAGGAGATGTAATGACAGAAGCAGAGGTTGGAGTGATGTGGGGTCATGAGCCAAGGAATGTAGGTGTCCTCCGGAAACTAGAAAAGGAAAAAAAAAAAGATTTTCCCCTTAGAGCCTCTAGAAGGAATGCAGCCCTGCCAACTTACTCCAGTCTTCTGATCTCAAGAACTGTAAGATAATAAATTTGTGTTGGTTTAAACCACTCAGTTTGTGGAACTTTGTTACGGCAGCCCTAGGAAACTAATACATCATATAAGGTGAAAGAAGGGTTTTTCCTTGCATTGTATATTTGTCTTAGGCTTCCTTCTAAGGAATGCTAAGCTTGTGAGGTAAGGTGGTTACCTTGTGGTATATCTTTATATCCCCCAGAGTTCTGCAGGACCTGTCCCTGACAAGATCTCTCCAATCATTATTTTCATTCAATGCTGGTGCCATTGACCCAGCTCAGATCCATATTAGCTTTCTCTAGGACTCTTCAAACAGAATCCTCATAGGCCTCCTAGACAAGCTGTCTCCATCTCATCTCCATCATCTATGCAGTCCCCAGCATGAGCTCTCTAACATACCAAGTCTGCCATATCATTCCTCTGCTCAGAAACATCCAGTGGCTCCCTATCACCTACAGGATGAAACCCAGCACCACAATCCATTCCAACCCCACTTACTTCTTCAGCCTTCTCTCTTGCTATGCACTGCTATCTGCTTTAACATACCAGCTATCCTGAACCTCTCCCTCTTCCCTTTCACCATTCCATTTCATCACACAGTCTGTTCCCTCCGCTTGGCCATTCTCAGCCATCCTTCAAATCTCATCCCTCACGAAAAGGCCTCCCCCAACTCCTAGCAGAAACTAGGGAACTCCATGGCTTGCTCCTGGAGCATGTGTCCAGATTGTACCACAGGTGGCTGATTATGTGTCTGTCACCCTCATGTGACCATGAGCTACCAGTGGGAAGGGACTCTGGCTGATTCATTCCTGCATCCTCAGAGCAGGTACTTGCACATGCTCTTTGAATTGGCCAATTGCTGAACTAGTATTTGTCAAATGGAATTACTTAGCATGGATGGCATCCTGACACAATGCAACTTTGCTTGGCACCAGCAAACTGTCATCCTCCCTGTCTCTCCCATCACCTCTCCAGCACCAGGCTTCAGGGGCTGGCAACTTTATCTGTGTGGATGCCCAGCCCCTGTATGACACTGTTTATTGATTTTAGTTGGGCTACAATCATTACATCTGTTACCCAGCTCCACACAAGGGCTTTTAACAGTCCCTCTCTTTCTCGAATTCTCAGCTTCAGATCTGTCAGCCACAGAAATGTTGCTTTCCTTCTCTTTTCTAAGTCCATACCATACTGATCATTTGTTCACCACTCTGGGAGTCTCCGATTTTCCCACATAGCCCCAGAGAGGCTTCCAGATAAAACAGCTATGACACAAAGTGACAGCAGGCCTGCCAAGAGATACCTATCATAGCGCCTGGCATGTTGTAAGTGCTTATAACACAAATTTCTATGGTAGTAATTCTTCATGCACCAGAATCATCCAAGGACTTGTTAAAAATCAAATTTCTGAGTGCCACTCCAAGAGGTTCTAAATCAGTAGGTCTTCCGTGGAGGCCAAGAATTTGCATTTCTAACAAGTTTCTGAGTGATGGAGATGCTGCTGGTCCAGGGAACACACTTTGAGAACTGCTGGTTTTCAGAATGAGTGTGAATAAGCAAATTAAAGAGAACTTGTGAAAGAAAAGGCACTGTACCACGAGGCCTGTGGAATGCCTATTAGTTGGCAAGGAATGCACATGGATGCTGAAGGTAGCAGAGAGCTCAGGCAGTAGAAACGGGATCTGAGAAACGCACATGGGATAGGGGGGTGATGGGGCATAGGATACACAGAGAAGGAAGGGCAGGCTCAGGGACAATATAAAGACACTGGGTGTCTGTTTGTATGTGAATAAACTGGTATCTTATAGCCAATGAACCCACTGATATGTGGCCACCATTTGCAGATTAGCTGCTTGGTTACCTACTTCTTAATCCAGCTTTAGTCACAGATCAAGGAGTCTGCAGAGGAGAAGACAGGCTATGCTAGAAAAATATCAATGCTAGTAGGAAAGTGGCATACAAGGCTGCTGAATTAGGTGAGCTAGATCTAGTGTCCTACATGTCTGTTAATGTAAGGAGGAGCAAATATAAGCAGACATTTCCATAATTTCTAATTGGTTCATTTATATGTTTACTTGCTATTATTTCATTTATGTCTGTTTTGGTACGTAATTTCTTAGTTTTAAAAACTAGATGTTATTTTTCACCGCTTTGAGGATACTAAATGTATCTTTTATCAAATCATTTTTAGGCTGCGATAATACTTTCACTTCGTCAAGAGGGAATCCATCTCCTTAATGCTGATTTTTTTTTTTTAGCTGTCACTCTTCATATTCATTTTTCTCATGTGTTTTGGGATTTTGGCTTAGCTCATGTAGTAGTATGTTTGTTTATTTTCTCTGCCCTCACCCTTTCCTGTTTAGTGTTCTTGTTATTGCCTCCACCTAGCACCCTAGAGCTCTCGGTTAAAAATCATGTATTTGCTTGGTGACTCAGGCTTCCATCCTGCTGCGATTCTGGGGATATCACCAGATTTACAGGTAACTTGAGCCAAGTCCTGGTTGCTAGGATGTGTCTGCTTCATCTTACATCCCTAAGTTTGCAGCTCTGTGTAAACCACAGTTCTAATCAGGGGGTAACTGCAATGTTTATACATCCTTTTCATGAATGGGAAAGCCCCATACTAGGACTTGGTTTCAAGCAGTAAATCCAGTGCCTTCTCATTACCCCATAGGAGCAAAACACCTGGTCATCTCCATCTGCTTCTAGATCCAGAGCTTAGTTGCCCTGTGCCTTCATCCCTGCTTAGCAGATATATTTATGTTCCATTTTTGGTCCACTGAGATACTTATTTATTTATTTTTAGGGCTGTATGCATTTTTCTCTTTATAGTACATTCTTGCCATGTATTTGGTGGAGGTGTCTTAAAGTGTAAACTTTGAAAAAGCCATCTTAGCCAGCAGTCCAGATCGGCTTAGTTCTCAGTTCTTTACTAGTGTTGTTTGGACCATGAATTGATTTATAAAAATTTAGATTATATTAGTTTTCTAGGACTGCCACAACAAAGTGTCACAAACCATGTGGCTTAAAATAACAGAAACTTATTCTCACAATTCTAGAGGCTAGAAATTTGAAATTAAGGTCTTGGCAGAGCCACATTTTCTCTGAAGGCTCTAGAGGAAGATGCTCCCTTGCTGCTTCTTTGCTCCTGGTGGTTGCTGGCAATCCTTGTCATTCCTAGACTTGTAGACATGCCATTCCAATCTCTGCCTCCATCTTCACATGGCCTTCTCCCTGTGTCTGTGTCCGTTTTCTCTTCTTAGAAAGATACCAATCATTGGATTAGGGCTCACCCTAATTCAGTATGACCTCATCTTAACTAATGACATTTGTAAAGACTCTATTCCCAAATAGGTCATATTCATAGGTTTAGGGCAGGCACAAATTTTAGGGGGACACCATTCATGAGTACACTAGGCTATGACCCTAGAGGCACGCCCTGCTCCTGACTGAGGCAATGGGATATTCACCTCATCTCCTGATTCCCAGCTCTAGCTGGGGCCATTTAGCTCCCCGTTAAATGCTATTTTCAAAAGTACTACTGGATTATGGAATGTGACTTGCTTTTTGTCAAAATTTTGGAGTATCCTTCTAATAGTGAATCAGTAGCATAATCTCTACGTACATGGGATGGCAAAAAATTTCTGTTCTTCTACCCTAATTAATATTCCTGAGTCTTAGGCAAGTGCTCAGGTCCACAAGGGCATGTTTAGTTCTTTCAGTAGGTAACTTGAGAATTCAAAGTTGGCAGAGGAAGTCCAGTAACATCTCATTTATCTAGCATTGTCAGGCTCTTTGTCGTTATAATAAATGATCCCACATGGCGGAACCTCTTGCATTTGAACCTACTTTGTATAATATTGCTGCTTCCTCTGTTACTGTCAGTGGCCATTTGTGATGTCTGCCAGCCTCATTTCTAGTAGCTCTGGCCCTCTCTTTCTAATTTGCTGCTTCTATGTGCTACAGGCTGAGAGAACTGGCAGCAGAGCTTGCTAGACATGTGGGCGTGAAGCCACAAACTGCATATGAACCTGCCGAGCTCCCTGGTGAAGGAAGGGCAGGAAACTTCAGGCTATTTCAGCTCTTCAGAAGCTGTTCTGAGGTTGATGACTTTCTGATTCAGTTAGGTCACCGATTACATGATTTTAGAATAGCTGAGGTATTACTGAACTGTATAGAAACTACTTTTTGAAATCTGTAGGTTTCACAGACTTTATTTGGCCTGAGCACCCATTTGTGCCACTGGAGACCCAGAAGGGTCAGAGTGATGAGGCTGAGGCCAGCTCACAACTCGGGCTCTTTCTGCTGCTCCATCTTCCTTCCTCCTGCCTCATTCAGTGGTTTCCTCCAAGATTCCTAGGGCAGAGCAAGAGCTCCAGGCACTGGGGTCCAGGCAGCAGGGCAGGAAAGTTCCGGGGGACACCAGAAAGAGTATAGCGTGGAAGAGAGAAGATCTTAGAATCAAACAGACGTAAGTTTCAATCCCCACTCTTCACTTAGCAGCTGTATGACTTAGGTGAAATTACTTAACTCTGGTCTTGACTTAAATATCTTTAAATACCTCATCTAAAATGAGGATAATAATAACATCTACCTTGTGGGGATGCTTTTTGTGTATCAATTAAAACAAAGTGGTAAAAGTGTTCAATGTATTGTAGGCACCCAATGGTAGCCCAGCATTTTCACTGATGGATGTTAGTCTTCTGCTCATCCATTTATTCAGCATCAGAAAATACACAGCAGTACCAGAAACACACATGCACTTTATATCCTGCTGAGAGATTGCTAATAAGCACTAGTCCTCAGCTTCCTAGGATGTGGAATGAGTCAGTAATATACCTGGAGGCTTTAGGACAGTAGGCAGATGTGGCCTGTCCTTCCTCACTCTGCCTCTGGCTCTCTTTCTCCAAACTCTAAGTCTCTGGAGGCTGTAGGCAACAGGCCCAGATTGGAAGCTCACCCCTCTCCAGTGGGCCCAGGGGGAAAGAAACCTCCAAGCTCAGCATCTTGCAATTACTGGGAAGAACTGGGCACAGCTCTGTATTCTCTACCCTTTGAAGAACTTCCTAATGACCTTCAGAAGAAGGGAGGTTCCTTCCCCTACATTCCCCACATCTCAGTCAGGGTCTTAGCAAATAGATGGATAAGCAGCTACTGCTGCAGAAGGGCTAACATGAGGATTCTAATTTTGGGGCCACACTGCTATTCAGAATCTGCAGCCATTTGAACAGCACTTTTAATGTTTTCAAAGTCCTCTCCTACTTTTTAAAATATGACCCCCATTTTAGTGATGGAGAAATGAAGGCAGTGACTGAGGCAGAGAGGGAGGAGGACCCCTGAATAAATTAGCAGCTGAGGTGGGGTCAAAGCCCTGGTTTCTTGCTTCACTGAGCCCTTTCTATACCATGTGGGCCCTATCAGTTAGGAATCAAAGAACCAGAAGAAGACAATGAGCCTGTCCACTATCCCTTAAGTAGCCAACCTGAACTTCCTTGGGGACCCCAAGAACACAAGACTTCACTCCAAGCAAAGGACAGGCCAGGATGCTGGGGTGGGGGGCAATGTCCTCATTCTAGTTTTGTCACTCAAACTCTAGAACAATTGATAGTATATTTCCTGGGCTCAGCTCATTGGCTATGTGTGGAGAGTGAGCCTGGAGAGGAAGTCAGGGGGGAGTCAATGGCAGAGGTGGGATGAGAACCCTTCCTCTCGGGGTCATTCACAGGGCACTTATACATTCTGACCTGCTGTGGTGGCCTTTAAGATCGTCACCTTCCCCATCTGTAAAGTGGGTATAACACCATTGTCAACTGTCTTATGGTGGCTGTTAGAAGGCTCAGAGGCCATCAGGGATGAGTGAGTGATCTATAAAGGAGAATCAGTATCTGACTTGGCTACTCATTCTAATTCATAGGGTGGCTACTAGGGGACAGATGGTGAGCTAAGTATTGTGCATGAATCATCCCCAAATAGCCCAGTGACAGAACTGATATGAGAGCCTTTTCTGACCAATTCCAGAGGCCTAAAAAATGAGCTGGAAGTCATACTGCTATGTGCATAAGGCTGTCATATTTTGCAAAAAATATATAAAGGACTCCACTGACATTTGAATTTCAGGTGAATGATTAACAATATTTTAGTATAAGTATGTACTGTGCAATATTTGTGACATACAAAAATTATTCACTATTTATCTAAAATTCAAATTTAACTGGGCATCTTGTAATTTACCTAGCAATCCTATGTGTACATGGAGTTGGCATTGCAGGGGCAGCAGGTAGGCAGGCTAATTTTTTGTTTGTATATTCATTTTGAAGCAAGGGAGTTAGCAGTCCATATACTAGTAGAGAAATTATCTTCCCACAAAAACAAGTCACCATGGCTGTTCTCACCTTGAGGGCCACCATGAACATATATAAACTTGATATTGTGTCCTGAAGAAAAACCTTCACCTAAGCTTGTATCCTGTCCCTTCTCTTTTCTTCCTGAATGTTCCTAAGACCCTACTTTTCCCCATTCATCTGGACTCCTTTGGGGAATTTTAAAAATATTTTATCAAGGATAAAGGGGATATTTTAAAAAATAAAGGTTATTTCTGCATGTTTAACATTTGAGTCCACTTAAACATGAAGTTCATGATTTTTAAAGATGTCTGTAGCCTCCCCTTCTGTCCAAGACAGAGTCACAGGGGCTGAATTTATCCTACGGTTTGAAACAATCAACAAACAGACAAAAAAAAAAAGAAACAATACTTTGCAAGATTCTGGGCATTAGGTAATGCAAGACAGTGATCCTTAATACATGAGAAACAAATGAGGCGAGTGCTACAATTGCCCCAGCTTATTGCCTAGAGAGAGATTTAAGGCTGTGGAACAGGGAGGGAAAATCCAGGCAGAGTTGGTGCTCTCCCTGAGTTGAAGATATGGCTGGGAATCCAGGAAGGCCAAGGAGGCTAACTTTACAAGATAGGTATTGTAAAACTGCACAGACGGGACATTTTGGTGACCCACTGAGGGTCTCTCTTGAGTATTCAGTGTAGTAATGATCAGTGAATCCATGTGAAGGAACTACCTAAGGCCTAGAAAAGAACTACCTGAAAGAATTACGAGTAACAGTACCTGTAACTTACACAACTCAGGAAAATGCCTGCTCCTCCCAGCCAGTCTGGAAAAATCTCAGATTCACAATGTATTGAGTAGAGCACACAAATGAATCTTATCTCAGTATTAGGGAATAATTAGCTCTAGACTGATAACTGCTTCAATCCTCCTAACAAATCACAAAAGGAAAACCTGAGAGGTTCAAGCTATTTCCAAGTAACTTAACTATGCTCCAGAACAAGGTTCAAGAATATTCACAGGAATACGAAAATATCCAGCACCGAATAGGGCAAAATTCACAATGTTTGTCATCCAATAGAAAGTTACTAGGCACACACACACAAAAGCAGGAAAATATGACCCACAATGAGGAGATTAAAACCAACACAGAACTGAAACAGATGTTAGAATTAGTAGATGAGGACATTAAAATAGTAATTATAACTGTATTCCAAATGTTCAAAAAGTTAAATAGAGACATGTGAGATACAAAACAGACCCAAATTGAACTTCTAAAAATGAAAACTATAATGTATGATATAAAAATACACTGGATGGGAATAATGGAAGATTAGACATTGTAGATAAAAGATTAGTGAACTTGAACACCCACTAATAAAAATTATCCAAATGAAACACAGAGAGAAAAGATATATAAAAAAAGAACATAATTGAGCTGTGAGAGAACTTCAAAGACTTAATACATGTGTAATTGGAGTCATGTGAAGGAAGGGAAGAGGCAGAAAAATATTAGAAGAAATAATGACCACAAATTTTCCAGATTTGGTGAAAACTATAAACCCATAGTTCTAATAATTTCAACAAACCCCAGGTACGAGAAATATGAACAAACCATACCAATGCATATTATAATAAAATTGCTCAAAACTAGTGATAAACATTGTAAAAGCAACCAAAGGAAAAAGACATGTTATGAACAGAGGAACAAATATAAGGATAATAGTAATTTTGGGGGTTCAGAAACAATGCAAATAAGAAGATAATCAACATCTGTAAGGTACTGAACGAAAAAAAAAACTTGTCAACCTCATATTTTATACCCAGTGAAACTGTCTTTCAAAAATGAAGGTGAAATACTCAGGAGTTTGAGACCAGCCTGGGCAACATAGGGAGACCTCATCTCTACCAAAAAAAAAAAAAAAAAAAAAAAAAAATGAGCTGGGTATAGTGGTGTGTGCCTGCCTGTAGTCTCAGCTACTCGGGTGCTGGGGTGGGGAGATTACTTAAACCTGGGAAATTGAGGCTGTAGTAAGCTGTGTTGGTTGTTTGTGTTGTGCCACTGCACTCCAGCCTGGGTGACAGAGTGAAACTCTTTTTAAAAAAAAAAAAAAAAAAAAAGAAGGTGAAATAAAGACTTTTAGCAACAGACCTGCACTGCAAGGGATGCTAAAGAAAGTCCTGCAGGCAGAGGAAAAATGACACCAGATGGAAATATGTAGCTACACAACGAAATGGAGAACACTGAAATGGTAATGACATGGTTATATATATAGAATTTTTTTTAACTTTTATTTTAAGTTCAGGGGTACAAGTGCTGGTTTGTTACATAGGTAAACTTGTGTCATAGGGATTTGTTGTGCAGATTATTTCATCACCCAGGTATTAAGCCTAGTACCCATTAGTGGTTTTTCTTGATCCTCTCCCTTGTCCCACCCTCCCCTCTCTAAAAGGCCCCAGTGTGTGTTGTTCCCCTCTATGCGTCCACGTGTTCTCATCATTTAGCTCCCACTTGTAAGTGAGAACATGTGGTATTTGGTTTTCTGTTCCTGGGAGTTTTCTTATTATTTAAATTTCTTTAAAAGATAATAGACTATTTAAACAAAAATAACAATTGAGAGTGGAGGTTATAACATAAGTGAAATTACTATAATAGCACAAAAGACAGGAGGAGAGAAATGGAAGATACTGTTATGACATTTTTATAGTATATATGAAGTGATATAATATTACTTAAGGCAGATTGTGATAAATTAATAGTATATACTGTAAATCTGTAATGAACTACTAAAATAAAACAAAGAGTAATAGCTAAAAGACAAAATGAAATTGAAGAAATATTCAATTAATCCAAAAGGAGTTTAAAAAACAGAAAGAGAAAAGGGGGAGCACAGAATATATGGGACAAATAAAAAGCAAACAGCAAAATGATAGATTTAAATCTGATAATATCAATACTCACACTAAATATAAAATGGTCTGAACAGCACAATAAAAAGGCAGAGACCATCACACCGAATTTAAAAAGCAAAACCTGACTGTATGCTTCCTACAATAAATGCATTTCATAAATAAAGATACAAATACTTTAAAAGTAAAATGATGAAAACTATGATGTTAATACCAATCAAAAGAAATCTGAAGTGGCTATCTTAATATCAGATAAAGCAGATTTCAGAATAAAGAATATTATAAGGGATAAGGTCATCCCACAAGGGATAAAGGTCATTCCATAATGATAAAGGGATCAATTTACTAAGAGGAACATAAGAGTTTATGAACCTAATAAGAGCGTTTCACATTACATGAAGCAAAAGCTAATATAATGCAGGGATAAATAGACACATACATAATTAAAGTTGGAGATTTCAATATTATTCTCTCAATAATTAATAGAATAAGTAGACAGAAAATCATTAAGGATATAGAAGATGTGAAAAACACTACTGACAAACTTGATCTATTTGACATTTATAGAATAGTTCACCCAATGACAGTAGAATACATTCATTTTAAATGTACATGGAACATTTACCAATATAGACAATATTTGGTGCCATAAAACAAGTTTCAATAACATTAATAGGATTCAAGCCATACACAATATGTTTTCTGACCACAATAGAATTAAAATGGAAATCAAAGACAAATATCTCTGGAAAACTTCCAAATATTTGGAAGAAGAAAACAAGAAAACAAGTTCTAATAACTGTTATTTAGTTACCAAATATTTGGAAGAAGAAAACAAGGAAAATTAGAAAGTATTTTGAACTGAATGAAAATGGACACATAACATATCTAAATTTGGTGTATGCTATTATATTAAAGCAGTATTTAGGGGACACTTTATGGCATTAAATTCCTATACTAGAAAAAAAAAGTTTTAAATTAATGACCTAAGCGTCCACCCTATCAACCATTGTGGAAGTCAGTGTGGCGATTCCTCAGGGATCTAGAACTAGAATTACCATTTGACCCAGTCATCCCATTACTGGGTATATACCCAAAGGATTATAAATCATGCTGCTATAAAGACACATGCACACATATGTTTATTGTGGCATTATTCACAATAGCAAAGACTTGGAACCAACCCAAATGTCCAACAATGATAGACTGGATTAAGAAAATGTGGCACATATACACCATGGAATACTATGCAGCCATAAAAATGGTGAGTTCATGTCCTTTGTAGGGTCATGGATGGAGCTGGAAACCATCATTCTCAGCAAACTATCACAAGGACAAAAAACCAAATACCGCATGTTCTCACTCATAGGTGGGAATTGAACAATGAGAACATGTGGACACAGGAAGGGGAACATCACACACTGGGGCCTGTTGTGGGGTGTGGGAGAGGGGAAGGATAGCATTAGGAGATATACCTAATGCTAAATGACCAGTTAATGGGTGCAGCACACCAACATGGCACATGTATACATATGTAACAAACCTGCACATTGTGCACATGTACCCTAAAACTTAAAGTACAATAATAAAAAAAAGAAAGCTGATATATCTCTATTAATATCAGACAAAATATTCATGAGGAAAATGGATCAAACATGCTTATGCAATGTAATACAACAGTGAAAATTAATGACACTTTAAGATATGTACATATGTAGTGAAACAAATTAAATAAAAAAAAGCAAATTAAACCCAAAGTAAGTGGTAAAGAGGAAATAATAAAGATGAGAGCAGAAATCAATGAAGTTAAAAACAGGAAAACAAAGAAAAATTGTTGCAACAAAAACTGGTGCTCTGAGATCAACAAAATTGATGAAGCTCCATCCATGAGTGTGGTTCTCATCATTTAGCTCCCAAAGAGATAAGATACAAATTACTAATGACAGGAATTGGGAGGTGAATTCACCACAGATTCTACACATATAAAAAGAATAAGATACTGTCATAAAAACCTTTATGACAATACATTTAGTGACTTTGACAAAATGGACCCATTCCTTGAATGACACATATTACCAAAACTGACTCCTGAAGAAATAAATAACTTGAATAGTTCTACATCTATTTTAAAAATTGAATTTGTAGTTAAAAACTTATCCATACAGAAAACTCCAGGACCAGATGGCTTCATGAAATATTTAAGGATAAAATAAAACTAACTCTATAGAAAACTCTCCCAGAAAATGAAAGAGCAGGGAATACTTTCCAACTCATTCTATGAGACTAGCATTATACTGATAACAAAGCCAGAAAAAAAAATTATAAGAAAAGAAAACTATAGACTAATATTCCTCCCTCATGGAAGTAAATGAAAAGATTCTGAACAAAATTTTAGCAAATCAAATCCAACAATACATAAAATGGATAATACAACATAACCAAGTGAAATTTATCTCAGGAAGGAAGGTTGGTCTAACATTTGAAAATAAATCAATTTAATTTACCATACTAACGAACTAAAAAAGGAAAACCATATTATCATCTTAATGGATATCAAAAAAGCATTTGACAAAATCAAACACCTATTTATAATAATTCTCAACAAACTTTGAGTAGAACTTCCTCAACCTAATAAAGAGCAGCTACAAAAAGTCTATAACTAATGAAAACTTAATGGTGAAAAAATGGAAAGCTTTCCCCTTAAGATATGGAACACTGCAAGGATGTCCACTCTCACCTCTTCTATCCAACACTGATTTAGCTAGAACAATCAGAAAAGAAAGAAAAAGGCTGGGCGCGGTGGCTCACGCCTGTAATCCCAGCATTTTGGGAGGCCGAAGTGGGTGGATCACGAGGTCAGGAGATCGAGACCATCCTGGCTAACACGGTGAAACCCCGTGTCTACTGAAAATACAAAAAAATTAGCCGGGCGTGATGGCGGGCGCCTGTAGTCCCAGCTACTCGGGAGGCTGAGGCAGGAGAATGGCGTGAACCCGGGAGGCGGAGCTTGCAGTGAGCCGAGATTGCACCACTGCACTCCAGCCTGGGCAACAGGGCGAGAATCCGTCTCAAAAAAAAAAAAAAAAAAAGCAATTAAGATTGAAATAGAAGAAGTAAAACTGACTTTATCTACAGCCAATATGATTTGTCTATTCACAACCAATATGAATATCTATGTAGAAAATCTGATGGAATCTACAAAAAGGGGCAGTGAGTTTAGTAAGATTATGGGATATAAGATCAATATACAAAAATCAGTTTCATTCTTATATACTACCTATGAATAATCAGAAAGTGAAATAAAAATTACCACTTAAAATAGCATCAATGATACAAAATACTTAGGGATAAACTTGAGAAAAGATGTAAAGGACCTCTACAGTAAAAACCATAAAACACTGCTGAGAGAAAATAAAAAGATCTAAATAAACAGAGATATGCTAGGTTCGCAGGGCAAGAATTTAACATTGTTAAGGTGTGAATTTTCCCCAAATTGTTTTGTAGATTCAGTACAATACCAGTCAAGATTCCAGGAGGCTTTTGAGTAGAAATTAACAAGTTGATTCTAAAATTCATATGAAAATGCAAAAGATCTAGTATCGCTAAACTAACTTTGACAAAAGAAGAATAAATTTGGAAGACTTACACTACCTGATTTCAAGATTTATTATACAGCATAGTAATCAAGACACAGTGATGCTGGCATCAAGATAAACAGATCAATGGAACAGAACAGAGAGTCTAGAAATAGAGCTGTACATATATAGAAAACTGATTTTTTTTTTTTTTTTTTTTTTTTTTTTTTTTTTGCTGGGCACAATGGCTCATGTCTGTAATTTCAGTGCTTTGGAAGGCCAAGGCAGGAGGATCACTTGAGGCCAGGGGTTCAAGACCAGCCTGGGAAACATAGAGAAACCCCCTCTCTACAAAAATTTTAGAAAATTAGCCAGGCATGGTGGTGCATACCTGTAGTCCTAGCTACTCGGGAGGCTGAGTCAGGAGAATTGCTTGAGCCCAAGGGTTCAAGATTACCGTGCCACTACACTCTAGCCTGGGTGACAGAGTGAGATCCTGTCTCTAAAACAAAAACAAAAACAAAACCTGATTTTTGACAAAGGTGCAAAGGCAGTTACATGGAGAAGTGACAGTCTTTTCAATCAGTGGTACTGGAACAATTGGACACCCTTGTGCAAAAAATAAATTTTAATCCCTACCATACAACGTATACAAAAATTGACTCAAAATGTATCACAGACCTAAATGTAAAGCTCAAAACTATAAAACTTCTAGAATAAAACATTGGAGAAAACCTTCTGCAACTTGTGTTTGGTAAAGATTTTTTAGATACCAAAGTGCAATCCATAAAAGAAAAAGTTGGTAAATTGGACTTCATCAAAATATAAAATATCTACTTTTCCAAAGATAGTTAAGAGCATGAAAAGACAACCCACATAGACCAAGAGAAAATTTGTGCAAATAATATATCCTATAAGAGACTTGTAACTAGAATTTATGAAGAAGAAGTTGTAGTTTGGCACTAAAAAGACAACACAAATTTAAGATGATGGACAAAATCATGATGGACATGATCATCAAAAAATGTCTATTCGAATAGACAAAAACTGTCTATTCGAATAGACATTTTTCCCCAGAGGATATACAAATGGCTTATAAGCACATGAAAAGATGCCCAACAGTGTTAGCCATCAGGAAATGGAAATCAAAACCCCACTGAGATACCAGTTTATGCCCACTACAATGGCCACAATCAAAATGATGGGCAATAGCAAATGTTAGCAAGGATGTGGAAAAATCAGAATCCTCATACGTTGCTGGTTGAAATGTAAAATGGTACAGACACTTTGGAAAACAGTCTAGTAGTTCCTCAAAAGGTTAAATATTACTATATGAAATACCAGTTCCACTCCTAGGTACATACTAAAGAGAAATGAAAACATATGCCTACACAAAAATTTGCACAGAAATAGCTGCATTATTAATAATAGTCAAAAGGTGGAAACAAGTCCAATGTCCATTGACTGATGAATGGGTAAACAAAATGTGATATATCCATACAATGGAATATTATTCATTCATAAAAAGAATGAAGTACTGATCCATACTACAACATGGATGAACTCTGAAAACTTTATGCTAAGTGAAAGAAGCCATTTGTAATAGGCCACATATAGTACGATTCCATGAATGTGAAATGTCCAGAATAGGCAAATCAATAGAGACAGAAAGTAGATTAGTGGTTGTCAGGGGCTAGGGGAGATGAGATGGAGAGTGACTATTTAATGGATACAGGGTTTCCATTTGAAGTGATGAAAATGTGGAATTAGATAGTGGTGATGGTTGCACAATTCTGTGAATACACTAAAATCACTGAGTTGTACACTTTTAAAGAATAGAGAATTTTTAAAGGGTAAATTTTATGGTATGCGAAGTATACCTCACTAAAGCCGTTATTTAAAATAGAAAAAATAACTGTTCTATTTTTGATTAGCCCTTTGGACCTTTTCTTTCTTGGTTTTTCATAGAATCTTTAGACAATGGAAATGGGAAGTAAGAGGGAGAGTAAAATCCCAGTCTCACTGTAAGGAGTGACCCTGTGGAGTGGACATGTGGTGTTTTATTTATTTATATCCGTAAAAGAGACCTTTTATTAAAACAAGGAGCCTGAGGTACAGCTCATCAGAGTGGATTCAGCTGTGGGAAATGCAAATGCATTGACAATTCAAGGCTTCAGCTTCTGCTAAACTCAAACTGGCTGGACAGTGTAAGCTGTGTGTCCAGGTGAAAGCAGCTTTGGCTCTTGGCTGGGGGAGTGGGAGGGACCTTAGAGCCATGTATCTCTGTTGCGTTTACTCAGCTTGTCCATCTCTGAATCAAAGCACACAAGTCTCTTGAAAAACCTAAGAGGTTTTTCATTTCAGGACAGGGGTGGCCAAACTGTGTAGCAGAGAGTGAGTGGTGGACTTGGGTTAGAGTCCCAGCTCTGCCACTTGTGAGTTGGGTGACCTTGGGAAATTTACAAGCCTCAGTTTTCTCATCTGCAAAATAGGAATAACACATTTGCAAAGTTGTCTACAGATTGCCCCGGGAGATGTATGTGAAAGTGCTTGACAATGCTTGTTGGTTGCATTTGTATCTGAAACTTCAGGTAGAATCATTATCGTAACATCCCTAAATAGCAAGTTTAAGTCGGTATAAACCATTAATGTCCCTACACAGATGGCGCATGCCAGAGTAGGATGTGAATAGTGACGTGGGCATCATTTACAACAGTAAGAATGTATTGCACATGCACTGTAGAGCAGGCTCTTCTGGCACATTCTCTCGTTTAATCCTTGCAACAACCCTCTGAGGTAGGTCCTGTTAGTTTCCCTTTATACAAATAAAGAAATTGAGACTCAAAGAGCCTAGATGATGTAACTTAATGGAAGGATAGAAATTGCCAAGTGTTTCAACAGGAGGCAGAAGACAGCAATGGTTAAGTGCCTGGCCTAACTGAATCCAAGCTCCAGCATACTATCTGTGTGACCTGGGGCAACATGCCTCTCTCTGTGTGTCAGTTGTCTCATATCTGAAAAGGGATAATAACAGTACCCACCTCGGTGGGTGCTATAAGGATGAAATGAGTCAATATTCACAAGACAGAGAATATTGTCTGGCACTGGTACAGAATGTTAGCTTTGATTAATAATTCACTATAAAATAATGTAATTGTTAGTGAATCATCAATGTAAAATGTTAGGTTGCTGAAATTGACATTATCTATCAGATGATACTTCTCTGTTTGCTCACTATTTAGCAGTTGCTCTATATTGGGATTTGTTTGGGATGTTGGCATATTTTATAACAACTTCCTAGGTCACCAAAAATTGCTTCATCCTCAGAGCATAGGCTAGTCACTCCCATCTAGGTAAAACCCTCTTCATGCCACCTCTGTAGAATCTGGGGCCCAGAGAGTCCAAAGAACCTGCATTATGTGACATATCAAATATAAGACAAAGCTCAGACTGGAATCCAGGTCTCCATTAGCCTAAGCCCATTTGAGAGCCAGGAGCCAGGTCTAGGACTGGGAGGGATCTGAGGATTGTCGGACTGCAGTGAGTTTCTCCCAGGATTTGGTAAAGACCGTGAGACATTTTCCCAAGAAAGATGCATGATGTTTGCCTTGGTTCTTTGGCAATCTCACAATAGGAAATATTCTCATGGCACTTCTCAGAATATTTTCACACAAGGACAGAGATAGTAAATATCTGACTGATAGAGCAAAAGGGGGGCAATAAATCCCTTTTGGCACATGTTCATTGATGAGAAAGATGCTTTAAAAGTATTGCAATTGTACAGATGCATCACGGTGTGCTGAGGGTTGGCTAATGTGAACAGAGGGAGGAGTCCTATCTTTGGGCTGCCACTGTTCCTCAGGGAGCCATGGAGGCAGGAAAATGTTGTTTTGCTTCCCTCCCCAGGAATTCTGTTTCAACACACAAGATTGCTGCCAACCTGCACCCTTCACTTTCTTTCCCTCTCTGGGCTTCAGCTCCTCTGCCTTGACCTGGGCCCAGTGACTTGGGCCCCAACTCCTCCCAGAGCTGGTGGCTAGGACCAGGGAGCCAGTGAAGGATGCTCTTGGATTCTGAGCCCAGGATGAAGCTGGCCACTGTGATAGGGCTGCCCTGAGTTCACCTTCCACTTTATCTGCCAGAAGGCCAGTATCTTCTTGGTGTGACAGGCTGAGGATTTGGCAGTGAAGGGATCACAGGTCCATGAAGGTGCTGTCTCCCCAGTGCCAGCTCTCTGGGCCTCCTGCAAGCTGGGCTCCATCTTCTAGCACCACACTGCTGCCTTCTCTAGAAAAGGACCAGGAGAAAAGGGCCTAGTCTTAGAGCAAGAGCATCTGGGTTCCAGCTCAGGTGCCACTGTGGACCTTGGGTGAGCCAGAGCCTGCCACTTCCCAGGGCCTCAGCCACCCATCTGTGAAGCAAAGGGGGTTGGGGGAACAAGAAAGCCCTAACAATCCTAGAAAGTGAGAGCAGCAAAAAATCTTAGCAGTCATGGTACCTGTCATTAAAAGATGATGAAACTGAGGCTCAGAGAGGGGAGAGACCTACCCAGGGTTATTCAGGGAATTAGTGGCTGAGTGGGACCTGGGCTCTGGGTTCTGTCTCGGCCTCCAGGCTAACCACAGCAGTCTGCACTGCCTCTAAGGTCTCTTCCCATTGGAAACCCTGAGGACTCATGTGTGCCTGCTCTGCCCCGTGGGGAGGCCTTCCTTTGGAGCAATGGCCTCCAGCTGACCTGGACAGGGCCACTGCAAAGGGGGAGTCATCTCCTCAGGAGCAACTCTCCAGGGCTGTCTTCACTGTGTCCTGGAAGTAGACTGGCTGGGACTCAGAGTCACTCATATTAAACTCTCCAGGCTTTACCCAGACCAGGGCTTGAGCCAAGCAGGGAGTGGCAGTGGATTTTTTCCACCTCCTTTCTCCTTGTATAAATACACCCACTTCAGCCAAGGCCTGCACGTTTGGCTTCTGAGGTCGGCCGGCCCCTCCTCTCAGCCTGCTTGCTGTCCTCCAGTCTGTCTCCTCTTGGTTGTTCCATCCCACCCCCACCCCGCCACCTACCTGGGTTCCTCCTGCTCGCTCCATCAGGAGATAGAGGCAGGCTGTGCTGGCACCAGCTGGGGTTCCAAGGGGGCAGGGGCCCCAAACAGGAACTTGGGTCCTAAGGAGGAGCTGAAACCACTGCTGCCTGAGCAGATATCACAGCAAAGAAAGCAGCACGGTGTGGGGGAGCCATAGCTATAGGGACTGGGCCACCTGAGTAACCTGGGGCAGCACACAAGGCAGGTGGTCAGAGGCAATCTGGATCCACAGGTAGCTCCACTCCACAAGAATGTGTGGGGATACCTCTATGTGGGGATGTGGGCTGCATCTACATGGAATCTGGCTCCCTAAAGAGATACAGACAACATCCATGCAAGACAATACTTCCCAAGGAAAACAGAGCTGTGTTTCCATAGGACAAAACTGCAAAGAGCTGCGTGCTGTGTCTGTCAAGTCCAGCCCTGCAGGCAGAAGCCGACTGCACATACAGAGCCCCGATCTACCACAAGAGGCAGACAGTAAAAGTGGAGGATAGCACCCAGCCAGGAGATGCGGGCAGCACCAACATGAGGACTGTGGGTCTTCCCAGTGATGCACACTGCCACTGTGTGGATCACAGCTCTGCGGAAAAATGATGGCAGTTCCCTGGAGGCAGAGGTTGCATTAGTCGTGAATGTGGCTCTTCAAGACCCCTCATGGATCCATGTGGTGCACAGCTCTGCATGATGGTGCTGGCTAGGTCAGGACCAAGTGAAATTTCATAAGGCAATGCAGGCATATCCGTGCAAGGAGGCTCAGTGGAGAGGTGCAGACAACATCTAAACAAGATGAGCCTTGGCAGGCTTCTGCAGGCCATGGTCACACAGGAGGTGACTTAATGCACAGATACAAACTGTCTCTACAAGGAACACAGCTCAGTAAGCAAGCTCAAGCCTCATCTACACAGCACAGACTCCACAAGAGGACGTTGGCTGTGTCAACAGCTGCCCTGCAACAGGCCATAAATTGTGTCTACATGAGCAAAAACTCTGTGTGTCATCACAGGCTGTGTCTGCACAGAACCAAACTATGGCTGCCCAGGACAAGGTGGGACATTCCCAAGATGAAGCTGCACCTGCCCAAAATGAGGCTGTGCCTACCCAAGATGAGGTTTTATCTGTCACCAAGAAGGCTGTGTGCACACAGAAGGAGGCTATATTTACTGAGATTGAGTTTGCATCTGCAGATAACCAGGCAGCGTCTACACAGAACCACATAGCTTGTGCACAAAATGAGGCTTCTCAAGGAACTTCCACCTGTATCCACACAGGACAAGCCCGTCTGTGGAAACGCATCAGGCTATCCTGTGGAGATGCAGCCCACATCTACAGTGTGCACGGCTCCAGCAGGCACCACCACCTGGATCAGCTCAGAAAGGCCCTTTGTGCTTAATTACAGCCAGTACAGGGATGAGCCAGGACTGCTAGTGGATACGCAGCCTGTGTCTACATGGAGTGGAGCTCCTCACTGGACCAGCATGGAGTCATGCTTTGCAAGTAGATTCCAACTGTTTATTGAAGAACTGGGGCTCTACCTGCCAGTGTTGCTTGCCTCTACAGCCAGCACCCAGAGAAGTGGAGAACTAGCCACTGCAGGAGAAAACTGGTTGCACCTAACTGGGGATCTTTGCAGAGAGTCGTCATGTGTCCACAACAAGTGAAGCTCCTGATGGAACTGCAGCCTGGTGAGTGAAACAGAAAGAGCTGCTGCAAGGGGTTGCTGCCTGCTTCCACCTGATCCAAGGACCAGATGCAGGCTGAAACTACACATTGACTGAGTACAGCAACTCAAGGAAACACAGCCTGGGTTGGCGGGGCAGAAGTAGATGACGCAAGAGTTTGCTGGCTGATTTCACCTGAAGCAGAGCACTAGCTGGAGGCTCAGCCCATGTCTACTTTGAGCCCAGCTCAGCAAGGAGCTGAATCTGGGCTCAGTGGGCCTCTACCAGGGCGTAAGCTATGTCTTAATGGAGCAGAGGTCTATGTGCAGGACCAACCTGCCTCCATGCCCACCATAGTGCTGCGAAGAAACAACCCAACAAACTTCCCTGTGGGGCTTCTGTCAGTGCCTCACTAGAGCAGAGCTCCAAGCACAGGCACAGAATGCACCTACATGCAATGCAGCTGGGCCACTCTTGAGCCCTGCTCCCTTGCACCCCCAGCCACAGGTAGCTAGAAGAGCACTGCCAGTGTGTGCAGCCTTGCCCAGTAAGTGCGAGTTTGCCGTGCTCTCCTTCTCTCCACCATTGCCCACGGGGCTGTCTCCAAGGCACCTGACTGTCCCCAAGGCACCATGCAGGTCCTGTCTGCTGGGTTTCAGAAGCCTGGCATTTCTAGATTTGGACAGAGTCCCATATATACACCAGGGTATAGAGCTGATTCCCTTGTGCAAACCCATCTGCAGGTCTTAATCTGTAAAAAGTCTTCCTAATAAATCTGAAAAACTGCCAGTGCCTGGTTCTGTTTCCGTCTTGTTGGGAGATTCTGGATTCATAGCCATATGGGGAGGAGCTGACTGTGTGGGGCCTCAAATCCTGGGCAGCGTCTGAACAGGGATGGGAAGGATGACGATGGCAGTGTTCCCAGGATAAGGCACTCCATGAAGCAAGGCCCGGGGACAGGACAGCATGGACTATTTGAGGGAAACAGCAAGGCATGCACATTTTCTGAAATGTGGTTGGTTGCTGTCTCCTGGGCTCCCTCAGCATGTTGTATGTCGCTTCATCAGCATTTGTCTCCCTGGTTTCCGTTGCCAGCTCCTCTTCTGTTGCTCTGCTCTCAAAGGTCAGATCTCTGCACAGGGTTGCCCCAGCCCTCTCATTACATACCCCCCCAGCAATCCCAGCAAGACCCAGGGTTTCAGGTAGGTACCATCTACAGTGAATCATCTGCAATGATGGAAATACTTCATATCTCCATGCCCAGTACAGCAGCCAGGAGCCATGTGATATCCATTGAGCTACTGCATATATAATTAGTGTGACTGAGGAGCTGAATTTTAAATTGTAATTAATTTATGTTTTAAAATCTCTTTCCTTTTTAAACATTTAAGTATTTATTTATTTAGAAATGGGGTCTCTCTCTGTTGCCCAGGCTGGCCTTGAACTCTTGGGCTCAGGCAATCAATCCTCCCACCTCAGCCTCCCAAGTAGCTGAGACTAAAGGCATGTGCCACTGCCCCCAGGTAATTGTAATTAATTTAAATTTCTGTCTTTCCTATGTTTAATTACAAAATATATAGAACATAAAATTTGCCATTTTAACTATTTTTAAGTGTACAATTCAGTGGCATTAATTACACTCAGGGTGTTGTGCAACCACCACCACTATTTCCAAAACTTTTCATCACCCCAAGCAGAAATTTTATACTCTGCTTTTTAAAATTAAAATTAATTTAAATTTAAATAGCAACGTGGCTAGAAGTCACCATATTGAATAACACAAGTTTAGTAGTCAATAACCTTCAAATCAGCATCTCCACCCTAGACCCTCCCTCTGCCCTGAGCCCCAGTCCCGGATACCCAACTGTCTAGTGGGCACCCTTCCACCTGAGTGCCCTACTAGCACCTAAAACTCTATCTTTCCAAAATCAAACTCATCGTCCCCATCCCTACATTCCTATACTGCTCCTTCTGGATTCCCTGTCTTACAAAATGACACCACCGGCCACCCAATGGCCAGAGTCAGAAACCTGTGAGTCATCTCAGGTGCCTCCCATTTACTTTGCTTCCACAGCCAATTATTTTCAAGCTCTGCA
This sequence comes from Symphalangus syndactylus, assembly GCF_028878055.3. Taxonomy (NCBI): domain Eukaryota; kingdom Metazoa; phylum Chordata; class Mammalia; order Primates; family Hylobatidae; genus Symphalangus; species Symphalangus syndactylus. The sequence goes on along the minus strand of NC_072447.2, from coordinate 152,728,918 downwards.
GATTCTGACTCCTTGACTTATCTCAACTTGGCCCCATCTTCTCCTTCCCTATTGCCATTCCTCAGGCCTGGATTCCTACTCCACACTATGTGAACTTGACTCTGCCTCCTCCCATCCCTTTACCACCATGCCTCTGTCCCTCAACACTGGAGGATTGGCAGAGCAGCAAGGTTTTGTTATTCAGGTGCTGCCCAACCTCCACCCTACCCCCAGTGCAAGAGCCCAGCTCTCTGGGAAGACCAAGACCTTATCAAGCTAGGGAAAACCAGAACAAAAAAAGATGAAGAGGTTATCCTGGCTTCTGGGAGAGAGCCCAAGGCCAGCTAGGAAGCAGTGGGAGCAATCTCCCTACATGAGGGACCCCACAGATTGGGATTCAAATCCTAAGTCTGCAGCTAAAAAGATGCCTCAGTTTTCTCATCTGTAGGATGGGGATAATTATTTTCCACCCTTTACTGTGCTGGGAGGATTAAAAGAAGCAATGGAGGGAGAGGGGTCAAAAGTACCAGGTCAGCTTCCTTAGGGCAGAAGTTACTGGTCCCAGCTCACAGAGGAGGCAAGTGGATGGGGAATGTTATGGCAGGATCTTGGAGGTCATTCCAAGACACTATAGACTTGTCCACTGGAGTTTAGAGAGGAGCAAATGCCCTCCTGGAAAAGTGGCCAAGTGAGGTCACTTACAACTTCATTTCCAGAGTTGCCTTGCCAAGACCCCAGTGTTCCCTGGGCAATGCCAGCTTGGCTGATGGGCAAGCCCTCCCAGTAGGGAGGCTTCTGTCTCTGGGCCTTTGTTACTCTTGATCCTGGGGAGTTGAAAGGGGAAGTGGGTGCCTGCTGACAGTGTGCTGCCTGCTGGGCCCTGGGTGTGCCCACATGGTGGCTGCTGAAGGACTGCTTTCTCCCAGTGCCTGGGGGTCATTCAGTCATTAAGAAGGGGTAAAAATTTTACTTGGAAAGAGATAGAGAAACTCTGCTTTTGAGAAAGTGAGTCATCAGCACTAAAGATCTAGCTGAATCTTCTGATAGCAGAGATAGCTTTTTTTTTTTCTGTCGGTTAATGATGTAGGCAGCGAGCATACAGAGCATCACTTCTGCCTTGTTTAGTGAAAATTCAGCTATTCCCAAGGCCAGCTCTTCAGGGGGGCTGCCCTTACCTTTGGGGGTCATTGGACAGGACACACAATAGGCATTCTTTCCTGGAGAAGGGTGGGGGCCGGACATGTGGCCTTCACTGAGATGGGATGTAGAGCCTCTCCCTGGCCAGGCTACAAGGGCTCCTGTTTTGAAGACTCTGTCCTGGGCTAAAGTGAGCAGTAGTCAAAAGCCATACCTCAAAGCTGAGACCTGAACTGAGACTCTCCCAGAAAACACCTGGGGCCTGGCAAGGTATTTCTGCAAATAGAGTTGTATGTGGCCTCATTTGGCCACTTCCCCAGGGGTCATGCAGCCAGACAGCAGGAAGACATGACTAATGAACAAGCCCTAAATACAGACTCCCAGGTTGGCCTGGCTGTTGGGCCCTTAGACATGACTTATCATCATTTTACAGCAAGGAAAACTGAGGCTGTGAAAACAGAGACTTCTTGTCCAGCATCATGGCACACTACAGCATCTCCCATATTGAATAAGGGCATGGACCCTTCCTTGAGGGTTTGAAAGAGGGCTCTTCTCCAAGCCAGTGTCTAATTCCTACATAAAAACCCAATCTCAACACAATTCTGTACACAAACTGCATATCTTTAATGTTTTCATCCTGAAGGTGCAGTGATCCTGGGCCCTGATGGGGCAAGGAGACATAAATACATGTTTTGAAGCAGAATGCCTAGCCCTGCATAGAACTCTGGATCTTTCCAAATATTACTGTGCCTTCTGTGGGGGTAATGCAGCCCACAGGGCAGAGTTCCCTCTGACTTTCCACAGAAATCTTTGCTGACATAAAAATAGACTGCTCAGACATTTGAATGCAGAGTTCTCACTCTCCTTCTAAATTGGGGAAGTCACTCTAACAGAGTGTTAGATACATGGTCATGGAAAAAGGATGCGAGGGAGGAGGAAGAGCAAGGGGCAGGAGGCCTGGCTCCTTCTCCAACTGTGATTCCAAGGCCTGGGCTTGGGTTGATGGCCTGGCAACTGGGCTGTTAATTACATGACCAATCAAAAGATACTCCCAGGTAGGGGCATGCCCTGTGGAAACATGACTCTAGTAATAGAGCATTAAAGATTTTAGAAACCGTAAATTTCAACCATCCACCCACTTTATAAATAGACCAATTGAGGTTGAGAGATTCACGTAAGGGCAACACATATTTTCTGACCATCTTGACATTGACAGCCACAACTCAGTGTTCTTTCTCCTACAGAAACATTAAGGCTATCACTATACCAGTCCCTGTATGCTTTCCTGATGAGTCAAGCAACACTCCCTACTTGGAGCTTTGTGTTCTCTCTGATTGCAAGCATACCTGGGATAAGCACTCCAAACACATGGGACTCATTCCCAGGGTCAAGATGCTCTCTTTGGTCTATACTTCCTGGTAACCGCATTTATAAACCTAATGAGTCAGAGTGCTCATTTCAAAGACCATGTGCTCATTTCAAACACTACCCAGGGCCTTGGCTTGCACTTGGACAAAGCAGGCACTTGGTAAAATTAAGGCTGGTAGTGTCACATCCAAATGCTGAGCAAATTAGGCAGACTGTACCTGACAGGGAGAGGCCTGACTATATCCCTCAGGCCAGCATCCTGCAGGGATAGAAAAGTACTGGTGACTCTGCCTGCCCTTACCCTAGATGCACCTCAAGCCATGAGGGGTCTGATGATCAGTTTGTCTCCAAGAGAAGATGACTCTTGAGCTGGAGTTCGCACTTTCTTCTCTTGTCAGTTCTATTGCAATTAGTGGATTCTAATCATAGGCATACATGTGGAAAAGGAAGGGGACATAAGGGAGAGAGGAAACAGCTCATCCTTCCCCAGGTGCAAGCCAGGACAGCACCTATGCTCTGATGGCAAGGTCCCGCTGAAGAAGCCCACGTACACCTGCTGTCCATCACTTGCCCGGAGTTCCTGTGGCAGCATCAGCTCCCAGCTTGGCCCTCCCTGCTTGTCCCACTGCTTCAGCCCAGAAGACGTCTGTGTTTGGTGGGGGGTTGGAGAGGTGAGGGTCAGGAGACAGGAGGAGCACAGAAACTGGCTTCAAACAGCCAAAGGCCTTTCATGTGCAGAAAGAGGGAGGAGATTTTATCTGAGTGATATTTAGGGCCCCCTCGCTGGCTGATGGAAGCTGAAGCCAGAGAGGCCTGTTTCTAATCACATATCTCAGAGAGAAGAGAATTTCTCATCATGGGGGTGAGGTCAAGGAAAGGCTGGACGACCATCTGTCAGGGACTGCCTGCCAAGGGTGGGAAGCCAAGGGGAGGGTGCTATGGGGCCTGTCCACTCTGGGACGCTAGGATTTCTCAGCTCCCCATGCCAGAGCCAGCCTGGTGGCCCACTGCCATTTCTTGGCACTGTACCTCCCAGTATGAGGTGGGGTTTCCATGTGCCTCTGTAAGCCATCTTTCCCCAAGTCTGTCCACTGGCCTCCCATGGCTCCCTATGGGATGGCAGCTCTACCTGGATCCAGTACAAGGATGGGGATGGGGGTTTCTATTCCAGGCCCTCAGGGGAGGTAGTCTGGGCCTACCTTGTAACATGTAATAAGAACCAGAACAGGCTCTAAAGGACTCCATAAGCTTAAGGCAGCTTTGGGGTTCGCAGTCACAGTGGGAACTTTGGACACCATGGCCTTGAGAATATCAGATTGATCTGGAGCCTGTGCCACACTGGGGACATGCTGGTGACAATATAGGCAAGCTGATGGTCTTGTGGGCAGGTTTGTTAAACTATAGGGATGCCATCCTTCGTACTCCGCTCTTCTCTGTCCTCTTAACTTTCTGGACAATCTCCTCTGCTAAATCTCAGTTGTGCTCCCACCTCTCCAGCTGTGACTGCCCTTGCTCCCCTCATCACTCACCCCAGGATATTGACTGTTATGGTGGAAACCTACTTTCTTACTTTATGTCTTACTTTCTTTTCAAGTAGTACATTTTGGTTTTAGTACTCTGTTCACCAGAACTTACCTTCTTCTTTTTTCTTCTCTTGTCATCCTACCAAGGGATTGGACACGCCTTGGTACCCAGCCTGAACCAGGCATGAGATGCCTTGTTTCTCTGACATCCACCTTCTCATCCTTGAGTTTATGTATGACTCTAGCAGGCTGAATAATTGGCCTCCAAAGATGTCCCCACCCTAAGTCTCCAAACCTGTGAATATGTTACCTTATATAGCAAAGGTGAATCTGCAGGTGTGATTAGGTTAAAGATCTTAAAATAGGGAGATTATCCTGGCTTTTCTGGGTGGGCTCAGTGTAATCACAAGAATCCTTCAAAGGTTTAAGAGGGAGGCAGAAGAGTCAGAGAAGGAGATGTGATGATGGAAGCAGGGGTCAGAGTGATGCAGCACAAACTAACAAATGCAGTGCTTCTAGAAGCTGGAAAGGGAAAGAGAACAGCTTCTCCTTGAGAGCTTCCAGAAGGAACACAATCTTGCTGACAACTTGATTTTAGCCCAGCGAAATTCATTTTGGACTTCTGACCTCCAGAAGTGTAAAACAATAAATGTTGTGTTGTTTTAAGCCACTAAAGTGCATGGTAATTTTTTACCTACAGCAGTAGGAAACTGATACAGTTGCTAATGGTGTTTAAACAAGAACCAGAGACACAATCGCCAGCTGTCACTGGCTGAAGCAATGTGTTATAGAGGACAGGATGCGCAGGCAACCCTGAGTTTCAATCTCAGCTCCCCCACTTCCTGGGAGTGGAATCTTTGGTCAAGTCACTTCACTTCTCTAAGCCTCAGTTTTCTCATGTGTAAAAGGGCAATAATAGAATCACAATCCTAAGGTCTGTAGTTTATAGTATTGTATCAATGTTGATTATCTGTTTTTGATAATTGTACCAAAGTTATGTAAGTTTCTGTAACATTAAGGGAGCTGGACAAAAGTATATGTGAACAATTTGTCCTATTTTTGCAACTTCTCTAAGTCTAAAATTATGTCAAATTTGTATCTATTTACTTATTTCAATTAATTTTAAATGATTTAAGATTTTTAGACTCACAACCCTTAAGAGATATTGACAGGCCAATAGTTGAGTTCTTGGGACATTGCAGGTGCTCAATGAATGAATAGTAACCATTGTGGCTAGTACATGCTGCTGATGCTGCCTTCAGAAGCATTCTAGAAAAATCCTCAAAGAGGTACCTTCTTCACTGAGGACCCCAACAAAACCCCAAATGAACAGAGCAGGGAGGAAAGGATACAACATTGGATAAGATCCTTGTCAGGTTTGGGTTGCAACTTAAATAATTGGTATCAGATTAGGTGAAGGGAAAGATAGGTGTTCATGGGGCATCTCCTGGGGTGCGAGCTGTCTGGTCTGTTTCTCTGTTCAGGCAATTAGGTGGTGTGCCAGGCCATGGGTAGGATTAGCCATTGCACCAGTTGGGAAAGCATAGCCCTCACTCCCAGCCACTGGTCCCTCTCGGGCTGCATCTTGGCAAGAGATGATCCTGCCAGTTGCTTTGAACATTTATAGTCAACAGACTCTTGTTTGCCTTTTCTTTCTTAATATAAGCAGTCTGTCATGCAGCTCTTAGGAACTGAAGGGATATGCGCTCTGTAACCAAGATGCTTTACTTTTAAAAACTCAGTTGTGGATTCAGGGCTCTTAAACTAGCAACAGACCAGCTCAGTCTAGACTTGAGCCTCCCAATCTAGAAATAACTCCATAGACCAGAAAGCAGTAAAAGCCTCCCAAGCAGTAGCTTTTTTTTTTTTTTTTAAATCCGGGGTCTGTCAGCACAGACACTGGATAGAAAAGGATACCAGGTCTTGCAGTGTTTGAAAAGCTCAGTGTTAAGGCATTCCTTGCCCTCTTTCATGATTCAGCAGCTGCTAGCTGAGTGAGCGCACTCTGAGAAGAGGGGAGAGACCACTCTCACCTCCCCTGCCCCCACCAGCCCCTCTCCAGACTGCCTCCTCGTAGATGGTGGGCTCCTCAAGGACAAGGCCCAATCCTTAGCCCCTTCTCCCAGTTTTGGGCTCAGATTTGGACACAGGAAATGTTGGTGAAATGGTGGAGCAATCCAATGGTGGATGGTGGCGCAAGTAAGTGAGCCAGGGGCTGAGGGCTGAGGGAATGTTGGGCCCTAACCACCAGAGAAGCCAAATTCAGGAGTTCTTTCCAGAGCCCCCTTTCATTTATTGCATTAATAAGTGAGGATTCGGGAGTGAAATGAGACAGATTTCTGTGCATGACATGACTAATGCAGGGCTTTTTACTGTTGATCACAAAAATAGCCCAAACATGTGGAGCCCTCCCCCCCTGCCAACCCCAGACATGGATGACATCATGCTGGCCTCTATTGCTTTGTGGGGGGAAGTCACACTGTTATCAGCTGTTTTGACCGTGCAGAGGAAAGGGTCCTTGGTGAACGCAGCAACCTATGTCTCCAAAGGTCTCAGCTCATCAGCTTGAGCCCTGTCTGCCTCTTCCTGCCTGCCCTCATCCCAGAGGCTGCAGGCTCCACTAGCAAAGACAGAGCACTTGGTACCCTGCCAGTTTTCCCCAGTCCTGGGTGGGACCTCTGAGGGCAGTAGGATGGCCTCTGATTCGTAGGAACCATGCCATGGCTATCCCAGTGAAGACAGGGAGCCCCATCCATCTACTCTTAGGGCAGAAGGAAAGAGGCACTCCTTGGGGTTCCTCTGAGCAGCCTGGTGCTCAGGTGCCTTTCCATAATGTATCTCCTAGCTACCCTGCATGCTGCTGCAAAGAAGAGGCAGGTGGAGAAGGGGGAAGATGGGCAAGTGAGGACTATCTCAGACAGCTTCACCAAATGCTAGCTCCAGTGCAAAATCAATAGTCACATGGTGGGATCTCTGCTTTAAAAGACACTTGATTGTGATAAAGGATGTAAGGCTGCTGTTTTCCCCTCTTACCAAAGGGCTTAAAATGCACATGCTCTGCAACTTCCAATAGACCTGGCAAGGTTGAACATACTTTCCCAGATAAATCAATCGAAGGCAGCCATCTCCCAGGGCAAAAGGGAGGTACCAGACTAAATAATCTTTATGGGGAAGACAGGAAGTGAGCTTGCTTCACTGGAGCTGATGGCAGGATGCACAGAAGGACCAGGGAGCTTATCCCTGAGGTGAAGACCTGCCCCTACTGTGGCAGCTTTCTGGTGACAAAGGGACAGCTTTGTCCCAGATGCTGGACAATGTCGTGCTGAACAATACCATCCCATACTTTCCAGCATGGTTTCCATGCTCAATTCCTGCCCTCCTGAGCTGCAGCTTTGTGTCACCAAGGATAAGGCAGGGACAAAGCTTCAGGAGAAAATGCCTATAGCAAGACTCCTGCCCATCTGTAGACTGTATGGGACTCACGAGGGGGTAAAGAGCACAGACTCAGAGCCATGTGGCCTGATTTCCAGACTCAGCCTAGTGCTGACAGGCTGGGTACCCTGGACAGCCATGCTGCTTTCTCCAGGCCACCTCTTTGTCTCTGTCAAGCAGAGATGCAGCCTCTGCTCAGCCCACCCCATGGTTTCCCCCAGAAGAGCTGTTGCTCAGGGTTCTCCTAGGTTTTCACTGGCCAGTGTTCTAGCATGGCAGACCTGGAAGGGCCTTCAGAGATCATCTTCTCCGATAGTCCCATTTTATAAAGGAGGAAACTGAGGCCTAGAGAAGGAAGGGGCTGATCTGAGGTGCCACCAGCCTGCAAACTACTTCCTTTCACCTCTCTTTATGTTTAAGCTTTTACATTGAGATAATGGATTCACATGCAGTTGTAAGAAATAATATAGTGAGATGCCTTATACCCTTTACCTCCAATGGGACACACCCTATTTTTGAAAATGAGGCCATCATAGGGGTGGAGTATGTATGTGTGATAGGATAGGTGAGGAGAGAACTAGGGTAATAGAAACGGCTATTGCTCATTCAAAGCCAGGTCTGATATGCTTTATCACAAGCTGAAACTGCAGAAAGATTCTCTGTACCTTTCTGCTGTATTCAAGGCTATTAAGAAAGTGGACTCTGAGTGACGCATTTTGCCCATTTACCCATTTGGTTTCTCCTAGGACTTTTCCTATACTTACCCTACTCCCTGCCCCCACTTCCTTTCATTTGAAGAATAGGAGGCCCCATAAATAGAAGGTGTTGGAAGGCTTGGTATCTGCTCTGCATTGGAGACCTCTCAGCAGTCTCTGAGCAGGCAGGCTGACTTTCCGAGGGACCACCACTTTCCTTCTATGCTCCCTTCCTCTCTCAAAGCTCCATAGACCAGATGACAGCCCTTCCACTGCCCATGATTTATAAAAAAGGCAAAAAGATCAGCTCTCAATTGGCAGGCCTCGATGGTCAAGCTGGATCTTTATTTCTTCTCAAATTCTTAAATACCAGCAAATGGCTAGAATTCATTCTGACAGACAACATCACTTAAGAAGCATTTCCGGCTTAAAAAATTAGCTTCAGTCCTCTTTTCCTTGGGCTAGACATGGGGAATCCTTTTATAGCCTCTCAAGTATCAATTGTATTTCAATTTGGTTCTCAGCCATGGGCAGTTCACTCCACCTAACTTTTGTATAACCACTGTCAGAAGCAGTATCCAAAAAGAGGCTCCAATTACTCTCTTAGTTTGTGTAAATGCTCCTCTGGTAAAGCTTTGTACTTTTCAGCTGCAGTGAAAGTTGAAGATAAACTCCAGAGCAAGACAAGAGGGGCAAGAAAATTGGACCACTCGAGAAGACAATGCATGGGTGGGGATGGGGGTGGGTATTGCCACATTCACACACATATGGCACTTGAGAGAGAAGAATGACCTGTGCAGAATCAGGAGGTGTGGGAAGGATGCAGAAGCATATTTACAGCAGGAGTTCAAGCCACATCCATTCCTCCTGGCCTGAATAGTCTAAGTGCTCTCTGATGAAACTTTTTCTGATGATGAAAATGTTTCAGATCTGTGTTGGTCAATACAGTAGGCATTAGCCATGTGTACCTATGGAGCGCTTGAAATGTGATGGTTAGTGCAACCAAAGAATTGGATTTTTAATTGTACTTAATTTTAATTTATGTAAAAATAGCCAGAGATAGCTAGTAGCCACTAGCTACCATAGTGGGAGTTTGCAGGTCTATATACTCCCAGAACAAATCTCTTGGAATTTGCCAACCTCTACCATGCACCCCATGACATCTCAGATCCTGCAATGGAAACTTCCTTTTTGAAATGTTGCTGGGTTGCTTTTTCTTGCTAAAAATTTGGTCAAACCCTAAGCACAGGTCCATTTTCATAGGCTGAGCAAAAGGCACAGCCTAGCCTTGCCAAGCATCTCTTTTTGGGTGCTTGGGAGCCCAATGAGTGTGGTGCATACTTGTGACTGACCGGCAGGCTGCAGCAGGCACTTGGGGCCCAGCCCCAGGACCTGAAGGCATGGCATTGCTCTCAGATTCAGTCTTTGGTGACCTTCAGCTGTAATCCCTATGGCTTCTCCCAGTATGGCTGGGGAAGCCTTGCTCATTGCCTGGGAGGGGGATATGTGCATGGAATCAAGGGCAGGAAAGAGAAGAGGGGTGACAGGCTTTAGGCCTCTTGTAACCCAGCCCTGGGTCCCAAGGAGGAGGCAAAGAACTCTAATTCCCTTGGGAAGAGCTGAATGGTGAGATCAGATGATGGGGTCACAGGGAAGGCTCCCAGATCTCTAAAATTCAAGCAACTCCTGCAGGATGTACTGAGTGCCTGCTTGTGACACACAGGAGGTGTGAAGTGGCTACCCATGGAGCCCAGTGTCTGCGGCCTAGACCACTGGCATGGTCTAGCAAACACCTCTGCTCCCACTCAGGAAGAGGAGGCAGGTGACCAAGATAGGGCCTGCCTGTTTCCACCCCTTCCCAGAGCCCAGGCCAGCTGAGGTAGACCCCTGACTCCCACCTGCCTAACTTTGGCCTGGATCATGCAAAGGCTGGGCTGGGTGCTAGAGCGTGGGTATGGGAACAAGAGAGAGGCCAGGAATGCTGGTGTCCAGGGAATTTGAGCCCAGTGTGGTAGGGGGAGAAGGAAAAGAGACAGTTGTTCCAAAAGGAGGTTTGGAGGTGAGCCCTAAGAAACAGAAATGGGACCAAGTAGAAGAATGAAGGGATTGAGAGTCAAACAGATCTAAGTACAGATACCCAGGTCTGCCACGTATTGGCTGTAGGTATGCAGTTAACATTTCTGTGCCTCAGTTTCCTCATCTGTGAAATGGAATAATACTGTCCCTATATTATAGGACTGACACCGGGAAATGGCTAAATGAAAAGTTATGTAAAAAGCATCTAGTCCATATTTTGATATATTATAGGGCCTTAATACAAACTAGAGTTTCACTGTAAAAGAAAGGTACGCTGCCCCAGGTGGCCATGGGGCTGGGAAGAACAGGATAGTCTGGGCCAGGGCACAGCAGAGAGAAGTAGAGAATGTCACCAAGGAGTCTCAAGTAGGCAAGGGGGAGCAGAGTACATCCTGAGAGCAGAGGCTGGGCACATAGGCTGCACACAGATCACAGAGGGCCTGGAAAGTTGCATCTGATTTTGGACTATAGCCTCTATTCCGTGGGGAGCCATGGAATGATTTGAGCAAGGGACTAACATGGTCTGAGTTGTGCTGGAACAATACAGACAGTGGAAAATCAGAAAGAGGTTTGAATGGCTTATTCTGCCAGGCTGCTTGGGAAGAAGGCCTGGGAATTCACGGCCCTACAAAACTCCCAAGGAAGAGGAGCCAAGTGGAGCCTGCTTTTGTGGCAGTGTGGTCAGCTGAGAAGGGCGCTGGCACAGCCAAGCAACCCATTGGTGGAAAAGAAGCACCAGTGAGCTGCTTGTCCACTCACTGCTCACACCTACTAAGCACCGAAGGAAACTGGCCTGTAGTTCTCACTTCTACTGCAGGGTTTCTTGTTTGAAATTGATGAGAGTAGTCTTTGCAAGCACCCAGTGTCAAAGGGGACCACAGGCATCTGGCTCCTATACAGGTGGTGGGCTGCTACCCTGGGGGCGAACTGAATGCTTTCTGTAGCCCTATTTCCTGTGGTGTCTTTTCAGACTCTACCTTTTGGGGAGACAACTGTAGGGACCCATTCCTCAGAAGCACAGGCATAGAAGAGGCAGAGGTGGTTCCAGACAACTGGGACTGGCACTAGAGGAAGAACCCAGAGGCAGGCAGGTACTCAGGAGAGCAAGGAAAAAGTTCAAGAATTGGGTCCCAGGCCTGGACTCTGCCTCCCTTCCTGCCCCATGTCCCATCTGAGGCTCCCTGTTATTGCTGAGCACCCAAATCTCTGGCTGCTAGGTTTCCACTTCCTGACTGGCAGGCTGATGGCCTGCCCTAGTGCCTCATGACTGGGACCCCATCTGACAACCGTCTAAGTCCCATAAGCAAGTGATTTAGGATGGGTTTGAGAGCCGTGGCAAATGTGCATGAAGCAGCCCATAGGTGGAGCTGGAAAGGTCTCAGCTTATGTGGTGGAGAGGGATGGGATCCAGGAAGCCTGGCAGTGCTTGTGGCTCTAGAGGATACTGAGGATGAACTCAAAGGCCTTTAACCTCATTTCCTTCCAAAAAAAGGCCAACTTTTTAAGCAATGAGCACTCCTCCCAGAGACTCCCATTGGATAGCTAAAGACAGGCCCTTCTGGGGAATTTTCTTCCCCTGCACACTTCTGTCTGGGTGTAGGGACTGTGGAGGCCAGCACTGGCCTCATAAAACAAGCTTGCAGGAGCTGGTATCCTCAGGAGGCTTAACATGAATGCCCAGATGGCATAAGCTCCTATTCTTTGGTAGCAACACATGCTTTTATGGGCTGGGAGAGCCAAGACTTTTGATAGGTTGCTGGGGAATGGGCCTCACACAAATCTAGAATGTTCTAGTTGGTGCCAAGCTATTTTGTGATTTTGTCTCGTGACTAAATCATGCAGCCAAAATTACAAACAGCATGCCAACTTTTAACATGAGTATCACTTTACCCTGGTAACAAATATGATCATTTAAAAAATATAATAAATAACACATTTTTGTATCTGGTTTTGCATATTTCATAAGATACACACAGACTGAGAGCTTGTCAGAGAGGAAGCAGACCTAAGGGACCTGGAGGCTAACCTCTACATTCTGGGGATGGAAATGGGGAAGCTGAGTCCCAGAAAAAATGAAAATACAGGCAACATCATTTATGCATTTGTATTGTACCTTATATTTGCAAAACATTTCACCACTACTTGAACTTTCACATGCACTGTGGGAGGCAGGATGTGCAGTGGATAAGAACAGGTAATCAGGAACCAGACTCCTGGAGCTGGAAACTTACTTCTGTGAATTGGGCCAAGTCTCTTAATTTCCCTGAGCACCAGTTTTCACCTCTGCAAAATGGGTTGTTGTGCAGGTTCAGTGAAATAATATATAGAACATGTTTAAAGCCATGACTGACATACAGCATGGTCTATGAAAGTATTGGATATAATTTTTAAAAATCTTATCAGGACCCATAAGTGCTTCCTAAAGTGGGAAGAGCAAGATTATTAGCTCATTTGACAGATCGGAAAACTGAGGCTTGGGGAGATTGTCTTAATTTTATAGAACTAGTCAGTGGTAGAGCCAGGAATCAGTCCCAGACCTCTACACTCTACGCCTGGGGCCCTTTCTGCCACA